>NC_143074.1:22850000-23215625 GCF_052426305.1 Pelodiscus sinensis | reverse complement strand
TGCGGAAAAGCGTCCGTGGCCAATCTAGACGCAGTTTTCCGCAAAAAAGCCCTGATCGCCATTTTCGCGATCAGGGCTTTTTTGTGGAAAACAGTACTGTGCTGTCTACACTGGCCCTTTTGCGCAAAAGTCTTTCGGAAAAAGACTTTTGCCTGAACGGGAGCAGCATAGTATTTCCGGAAAAGCACTGACGATTTTACATGAGATCGTCAGTGCTTTTCCGGAAATTCAAGCAGCCAGTGTAGACAGCTGGCAAGTTTTTCCGCAAAAGCAGATGATTTTGTGGAAAAACTTGCCAGTCTAGACACAGCCGTATTGTTTTAACTGGTCCTGCTAGTCTCCTTATCTAACTCCCAAGAAAAGTCCTCTTGAAGTGTGTAAGGCTCAAGAGCTCATGCCTCAGTTGTTCCACCCAGGCTGAGGTGGAGTTTACTTATGCAGGGTCAGAAAGCTTTCCTCTTCCTCCTGAGCGCCAACCTTAAGACCCATCCTGTAGCCAGGGAGCAGAAGAATGGGAGCCATGCACCAAATGCAGCCCCACACCTGTACTGCCTTCACAGACTCAGCAACACCTCTGTATTTACCATGAAGACATGGTCACATTTCCCCCACGACAGAACAGAGCACCTACTGAGATTTGTTTTTTTGGGGGGGACATCTGAAACAGCAATTTTAGTAGCACTGATTCCCCAAACACCCGGTCAGCACTTTTTTCTAATCTAGAGAGTCTTTTTAATGTTTAATTACTTAGGCATGCAACTCACAAGGGAGACACAACTAGCCAGCTTCACTTAGTCAAGCCAATTACTTTTTACAAGCTTTTAAAATGTGGGCAAACAGATACAAGACTTGATATTCCTCTAGGGGTATGAATCCTAGCGTACCCCAAGGTGCTTGGCAAGCTGTATACATGCAGCTCTACTGAAATGCATCCATTTCTGGGGAGGGAGGGCAAAAGTCATTTCTTTGGGGGACTGAAGTGCAAATTTTGGGCAAGGAAAGAAAGGCAGCCCCTCAGTTTTCTCAATAAAGAGCACTGAGAGCTGTGTCTCAGGTGAACATGCCTATGTGGTAAATGCACTGGACTCAAGTAATCGCCCTCAGAAGGACCCAGGGACCGGCAGTAGGGATTCTGCTATCGCCAGTCTGGTTTAGATTCGGTGTATTGTTTTCAGCACTGGGTCTGAAATGTAACACGCAGAGCGCACACACACACATACACTGCAGTAGGTTACTGGGACTCATTCCATCTCAGGAGCTCTTGTGACAACAGAAGCCACCAACTGCTAACTGGAAGCATGTCCTAGGCGCTCAATACAGGCTAATCACGCGCACAGATGCACAAACAGGTTACTGACTTGTCTCTGCCAGGCCTCACTTTCACCCGGAACAGCCCATACACAGGCCTGTGGTCTGACGTTCTTATCGCTGAGCAGGAGGAGTACTTCACTGCCTGGATGTCGTCCTTGTGCCGGCTTCGGTACATCACTCGATCCTGGGAGGTTGAGAGAAATCAGGGAGATGGATGTTCACTCGCCTTTGCCTGTCTGCCCCGGAGAGACGCGCTTGTATGCGAAAGGTCCAGGTCCATTTAAAATATTCCACTTTAGACAGAACTCAGCCCCGTGCAGGGACTCAGTCGCCCATCCGAACATCCCGGGAGAGAGGTGGCACACGGCAGCATGCAAATCTGGCCCTGCGAACCCCAAGCCCTGCTATGCATACAGCTCTATGGGTGGGTGCAAATTCCTTCTCTAGGAGCTGCCATGCCCTGCGTGGCTGACCCTTGGGACGTGCAGTGGGAAAACAGTCACTGCCACATCTCACCTCCTATCTGGCAGGGATCCAGGTATTTAAGGATCCAGTGACCCTTTCCCTATCCCACACAGTGTGCTACTCTGCTCAGGGGCATCGTGGAAGTTTCCAGCATGGCTGCTGGATCAGATAGATGCACTGACATGGGGGGGCATCCCGGGCATCCCCCCCACGACAGGTGGATCCTCCCTTCGAGAGGAACGGAACTACTGTGCAGCACAGAAGCTGGGTAGCAGTAGAGTAGGAAATGGCCCATGGAAATAGCAGCAAGGTACTGGATTGTGCAGAGCATGGCCACTGGTCTGAGGGTCCCTGACCTGGAATCTGGTTCCCCCATCGGCCACTGAGGAAGTGGCCTCGTCTTGAACAGGCGGATAGCCGGAAGTGAGAGCCAGTCCGCCAGGGCAGTGAGACTGATGGCCCAAAAGGGAAACTAGAGTGAACTGGCCGGAGATCCAGGCCATGAAAGAGGAAGCTCTGCAACTCCTGGTGCACGGGAGGCCACACGAGGCAGGAAGGGCATCAGACCAGGCAGAGCTCTCTCTCAGATGCAGTCAGGAGGTGCCCCAGAACCCATTGCAGTGGCCAAGAGCCCATTCCCTCCCCGGGAGCGTGTTTACAATAACACCGTACCGTGTACGAAGGCGTCCTCTGCTTGGAAGTGGTGTCGTAGCTATCCTGCCCTAGATCAAACTTGTAGGAAGGACGGAAGTGAATGGCAGCCTCCTGGAACCCTTTGAAAATAGCCTCTGCAAGGGAAGAGACAGCATGAAGAGCAAAGTGAGTCTTCCCAAGTAACCGAACATGACAGCAGCTGGGCATTTACCACACACATTTCAAATGCAGTTTGCCAATCCTGTCTAGAAATGAAACCAGTAACATGCAGGGCTACAAAACGTGACCCACCAGCATAAACGGAGGGGCGGGGGTGGGGGAGTGTTAAGGATGAATCGCCAACATTGAAAAACCTGGGGCACTAATCCTTGGCATGTTTATGGCACTTCCATCGACATCCTCACCATGCTTTGCAAAGCAATCAGCTTTCACATGCTCCCTGTGAGGTAGATGGGAATTATGTCCAATCTACAGAGCAGTGAACAGAGGCAAAGCCACCCCACCCACCTGCAAGGGAGACTCTTCCCCAACGCTGCAGCACTCGGACCCAGATAGTGGAATTAACATAACGTTTTCTGCCACCACATTGTTCCTTGGGGTGTTCTGCCCTGTGCTTCTCTTGTCTGTTTAGACTGGAAGCATTTTGGGGTACGGCCCATTGCGCAGCTCCTGGCACAATGCGGCCCAGTCCTGGCTGGCCTTAGGCACCTCCATAACAACCATGATTAACAGCAAGTGAGTGCCTTGCCAGGGGCGTGTGGCACGTCATGCGGAACTCGAGAATTCACATTCCTACTCCCCTCCTTTGAAGTGTCATTATATTTGAAAGCTGTTGGTTTTCCCTCTCCAGACAACTCCCTCGTTACGTCAGTCGCTATCCAAGAAGTAAAAAGAAAGCTGTAGAAATTCACATGGTTGGAGATCTCCAGGCAGTGGGGGCTGGGAGTACAAGGGTAGGCAGCAAGTCTCTCACCATCATTCATTTCTTTAATGAGCTGGTCATACTGCAGTAACTTGGACATGTCTGTGTCCAGATGCTGGCTCAGGATTGATTCCACGCTCTCACGATCCTTGTTGAGTCGGAAATTGAAGTCTCCAAACCAGAACACTTCATCGAACCGAGTTGTGACATCAGCTGCAACATCAAGTGAGACAGGCCATCAGCCTGACCTGTCCTTTGGGCAGGGCAGCAAGTTGACCCACAAATCCCTCCCCTAGACATGCACACACGAACATAGGCTCGGTCCACATCAAGTTACTTACAGGGGCTGGATCGATAGGGATTTGTATCTGGGACATTCTTGGGAAGACCAAGGGCTTGGATGGTTTTATTGTAGTCCAGCGTCCTCTCATACACTTTACCATCCCCCGCTGAAAGAGAGATACACAGACACTGCAAATTCAGGCAGAAAGATGGAGATTTTGTGCAGAATTTGAATTCAATTGCCAGGGATCATTATTACATAGATTGTGGCAGAGTCCAAAACATGCTGGGCACTTTCTAAACATGTAGGATGAGATGGGCCCTGCCCAGAAGAGAGTACAAACTAAGGCGGTGATAGGTGAGGGACAAGGAAAGAGGACAACACAAAGCATTAGGCGTGTCAGCAGATGTTTTGTTTTGTGAATGACATACATTATGTTCCCTTCCTGCACCCTTCCCAACTCTGCAATCCCCAGCCTCACATTCAGTGCCATAATGTATCATCCCCCACCCCCCGTCACTTCTGCACAAAGGAGCAGTTAACTCTCAGCATCCATTAGTGTAACATACCAAGTGACCTGATCGGCTGGGTTCTTACAGACGCCATAGTAGGAGTGGTCTTCAGGAGGGATTTAAATGAGGGTAAGGGAGTCGCTTTGTAGACCAGATGTCATTTTTTACGTAGGGGACAGTGTGGAAGGAGACATGGGTGTGGGAGAGCCGGACAAATGCTGATAAGCCTGGCATCTCTGGCAAAGCAAAGGAAATAGGGGTGGAGCAAAATGCTAGGAGAGAAGGGAAGATATATGAGGAGCAGCAGCTTCAAAAGCAAAAATCTTGAATGCAATGCAAAGGAGAAAGGAAGGAGTCAGGGGAGAGATTCAAAGGAGGTGTGATGGAATGAGAGGCAAGAGAAGACTGTAGCAGCTGTTCTCTGTATAAGCTAGAAGGGGCAGAGTGCTGGGAGACCACAGAGGAGCTTACAGTAACAAAGCCAGAAGAGGAGTTTAGTTGTGGTTAGAGGGCTCAGAAATGCAGTGAAGGCGGAGGCAGTAGTTCAGACTTGCCAATAAGAAGTTCATTTCACACAGTGTTTGCTCACAGCTTAAATTGTGGAGCATGTTCCATGCAGGAGACAGCCTTATAGCAGTAAGTAATACAGCAAATGGGCACGTGTAATCTATAAGGCAGGTGGAGCACTATTTCCCCCACGCAGGGCACGTGCGTTAACGACGTCACGGACTCACATGTGAAATGGGACGTGATGAAGAGGAAGGAAGTCCCAAAGAACGTGAAGCAGATTCCCAGGGCTCCCTTGGTTTTGATCTGAGACACAATGCGAGTGGTCACAGTGGCATATTCCACCTCTGTAGGAAGAAGGGAAAGAGAGGCTGCTACTACAGGAAGCCTATTGACCCTGCACTTTGGGGAGGAAAGAGGGTGGAAATGGGAGGAGTGAGAGTCATTTCATCAGACTGCTGCATTGCTGGCTCGGGCTCCGAGGATCCCGGTTTACAAAGGGCACACACCCAGCACCACTACAGAACTTCTGCCTTCTGACAGGTGCCAAGCTATGCAGTTAACAGACATGCACACTACCACACAATGGTGGAGTGGGGCCATATTATGGCTCAGGGCATACAGAAGACACCTAGGAAAGTGCCACAGGTTTGTGATGGTCCGTGTGGCACAGACAGGGCCTCTGCAGGCAAGGTGCCACCTGCGAGACACACAGCAAGACAAGTGTCACTCAGCTTGTCTATCTGGGAATCAAGCCTTCAGGAGGATGAGAGGACACCTCAAACTCAAGGGGGCTTAGTCCTAAAAGCCATCACTTCCAGTTTGTGGATCATAAATACAAAAGTTACCACACAAACCCCATGGAGCTCTCAGAAGGCCGGGTCCTATTGGCATGGCAGGCTACTGATCAGAGTTTGGGCATCACAAATACTTTCAGCAGGAAAGTGAAATTTGTACCTTTAACTGAAATGACTCTCTGAGGTTTCCATCCACCATTACAAGCCCCGCTATCCCTCACACAGTGACAGTGCAATGTCCCCCCTCTGTATTCTCCAGCACTTCATTAACAACATACCTGAGCAGAACCAGATGAGATCTCTTCTTATGAACACTGACATATATAGAACTCCGTGTGCAGCTGAATACAGCATGACATAATGGGGCCCCAGCGTCTCCTGCAGGCGGATCTCCCACTCTCTTCTACGAGACACAACAAAAGCACCATGGCTACATCACAACTCCAGGGCAACATGGAGGCAGGAGCAGCCTAAGGCCGGCTGCAGCAGCTGGCGCCCCAGGCGGAACGCGTGATTGGCGCCCCCGCCTACAGGGCCGTCAATGGACTAACGTCATCGGTGGGCGCTCCAGGCAGCGGCCGAATCCGCCTACAGCCATGGGCCGCCCCTGCATGGAGGGTAGTAGGAGAGAGAGATGTAGCCATTGGAAGGTGCCAGAACGATGCCCACTGGTGATGAGGAGGAAGCAGATGGTGGGGAGGAAGATGATGGAATGGACAGGCAGCAGGGGAAACCAGCAGTCTAAGGATGCAGCAACTGCTGCCATATAATGGTTTTCATGGCAAATCTCCTTTGTCAAAACAATGGTGCCCAGGATTGATCTGAAGACAAACAGCTTTTTAAATATAAAACCCACAGGGAAAGACAGTAAGCACCCTGTCGGTCGTGTGCAGCAGCTTTACTCTGACACGTTATTGCCAGAGGCATTCTGAAAATCTTGGAAGGACGCTAAGAACGAATGGACGTTCTCAGCACCTGTCAGCCTGGCACTTCGCAGTACTGTGACATGCTAACCTGCTTGAAGTCACACAAGACAGCGGCAGAGCTGACGCCTCCCACTGAAATCAGGAGGTTTGGCTACTGCCTTCAGCAAGCGGAGTACAGAGCCCAAACCTGGGGTGACGGTAGGTGACTAGGGCTAGTATGATGTTCAGTAAAGAGACCCTCTAAAAACCATTTTCTCCTTAGACTGATGAATTCACAGTTTTATGAAATATAAATAAAGCACCAGGGCAATTTGATTCTGTATTCTGCTATACTGAAAACTCATTTGAAGAGGATAAAAAACCCAGCAGTGATTATCAAGGGTGGCTCTTCATTACACTGTTTCCACTACCTGTCTGGACAGCCTTCTTGAACCCCAATGACATACATATCCTGGGCATAGTCAGGATCAGATGGGAACAAGAAGTCATCCAGATTCTCTGGAAGTTCCTGCAAAAAAACAGGAAGAGATGCACAGCGTCTGTTATGCTAGCCTTTGGATAGGAGGGGAAGGAAAATCCAGAAAGGGTTCTAGCGTAATGAGTTAATAAATCATTTACAATCACTGCTAATATATTGCACTTCCACTGCATTTTAGTTCTGAGATGCACAGCACCAATCTAGTCTAGTAACATCCCAGCCCCTAGCCAAACATCATTGTACCCATGCTGTAGATATAAAAACTGACACAGGGGGTGAAATGTTTTGGTCACACAATACATGCTGTGACCTAGTGTGTATTTTTAATTTCTTGTCCTGATCCCAAGAGGTGCTGAACACCGTCATCCACTGCCTTGTCTTCCTCCATCTTTCTCTGGCTCTGTCCCTAAGTCTCCCAGTTGCAGCAATCTTGGGTTTCTCTGCTATAGATAGCTGTAGTTAGGATTATGTTTCCCTTCAGAGACACTCCTTTGGGAGCACCCCCCCCCCCAAAAAAAAAAAAAAAAAAAAAAAAAAAAAGGGAGATCCCAACTTCTACAGGTCACAGAATTTCACCATTACATTGGTCATTTCTACATATCATTACATTGGTCATACTCAGCTACTCAGGCAGATGAGGATCATCATCATAAATATATTGAAAGTGACAATTCCACAGGAAACAGTGGCACTAGTCTGTTTAACAAACACGGGGAGAAACATGCAAGGCCAAGGGCCAAATTCAGGAGCTTCATGTACCCACCTTCTGGCCTTGCATGTTCCAGGTGGCCACAAATATTCCAATGTTCCGATCAGGGAAATACCTACTCAGTTCTTCTGAACCCAGCAATGCACCACTAGCCAGAAGGCTGCCTTCCAAATAGCTTCTGTGAAACAAGGAGAAGGAAATGTATTTTTAAAACTCTATATTGTTAAAAAAGGAATATAAGCAAATGTTCTGGTTGCTGAAATCCTGATTTGCATCACTCATGCACAGACCCAAATCTTAACAACATTTTTACAGTACTTTGTTGATTAAAAGTTCCTTTAAAGATGAGCTAATATTCACAGCCTTCAAAAAAGCAGCATTAAATGTTAGGTTGTTTCCAGGGCAAGAAGATGCAATGCTGAATGCTATTCAGAACACTATTCAGAATGCTATTCAGAACAGCAGGGTCCATACACTATCTAGTGAAAAACCTTGTGGCACTTTTCAACACCCACAAGTGGTCAGATTTGTTGATACTTAGGAAAGTGGGTGAAACTGTGCTGATAGAATCCTCAGAGGTCACGTTCTGGAGAAACAGAACACTCAGCATCGTGCCTCACACATGCTTCCTGACTAACTAAACGGGGACATTTTTTAACAGCCAAGATGTAACTGAAGAGTGTAAAATACAACATCCAATTTAGAGAGCTTTTTCTGAGCACTAATAAAGGGGCTTGCAATTCTCTCGAGTGATCCCCACTCAGCTTTGACCAGTGCTCAGATTGGTGACAGGAAGCTCTGGAGAAACCTGTGTTCAGTCATCTTCAGGAAGAGGAAGTGGACGGAACTTCAGGAAGGAGCACTATAATCGGAGGGAACATATATCTCACTGGAGTATCAAGCCAGGCTCCAGTTAAAATTGTATTCACACTCAGAGGAGAAAAACCTCATCTAGGTCTGGATAACTTTCATAATGCTCCACTACCACAACAGTGGATGCCATATAAGCTAGGGATGTAAGCGAGTAGTTGAGTAGTGGACTACTTGCATTCCCGCCCCTTGCTGCCTCTGTATCAGACTAGTCAACTACTGTATCAGAAGCAGAAAGGGGGGGGGAAGCAGAAGCCGGTACTAGGGGGAGCCAGCTTAAAAGCCAATTCCCCCAGCACTCCCCCAGGCTGCTGCCTCTAGCAGAGGCAGAAGCGCAGGGGGGAGGCAGAGACTGCTTCACATCCTGCAGAGTACCCCTGTCTATGGACACCCCCTACCCCCACAGGGACAGGGGCTGCTGGACCCAGCATGAGCCAGGACCAAGCAAGCCTGGCTCAGTCCCAGTTCACACCAGCTCTGGGAGCTATCCCGCTGCGGCACTGTAGTTTAAATGTAGTAGGAGCCAGGCTGGATCCAGCGCAAGCCGGGACTGCGGTTTATTCCCTTATCGACTAATCGTATAGTTAATAGAAATACTATCCACGATTAGTTAATTACTCACTTCCTAACATCTCTAATATAAGCATGACAAGATGGTGAATGGATGGGATACTAGTAAGCAAGTATACTAGTTATTTGGTAGAAGAAAAGGCGAATAATCTCTGGGTGAAATGTTCTAAATAAAATGAATTTGGGAGGAGGGTGAACTCACAGTTGCCACTTGGAAGTGGCAGCAGCTGCATCTCTCTAGTCACCCAATTCAAACACCACACAGATTGATATGGAAAGGAGATGCTAGCACTTGCCTGTCCACTGGCTTGTGGAAAATGAATTTGCTAGGAACAGTACCCCGAATGCCACCTTTAATACTAATCTCGGTAGAGTGTTCGAGGATTGAACGAACCATGAACACTGAACTAGTCTCTTCTCTCTAGTTTCTTCCAGTCAGGGCAGGTCAGACTGGCGCATCAGGGTCGGGGAAGCTTGCAGAGATGTCACCTGTGCTGTACCTGGTGTGTGACTGTACAGAGTATTACTTCTTCTAGTACTAAACTCACATATGGGGGAAAAAAAAGAGTGACTGATCTGATGACTAACCCCCACCAAGAACTAGCATCCAACATAATATCAATCAGTTAACCTAACACAATAAACAAATTACAATAGTTCCTGCATTAGGCTGCAGGGAACTAAGAAGTCCAAGTCAAATAGTCTTATTCTCACTTCAATTCACTCTGTCAAATAAGAGGTTTCTGGAGCCCTAACTAAAACAGCATATGAAATTTGAAACAGTTGGATTTCCACATCTTCTCCCCAGGCTCACTGACACCAATTTAGAGCCTCAGGGCAGAAATCAATGGGCCCCTGCCTGACCTCCCTCAGCTGGAGCCACAAGTGCCCCCTCCCCCTACCAGAGGAACCCTAGGCTGGCCACTCCCTCTCTTCCCCCATCCAGCCTGCCTGCTCTGGGGAAAGCCAAGTAACCCCGCCCCGGAACCTGCATGATTCATATCAAAAGCATCTTTGAATCAAGAGAGATTTTTGGAAGAGTTAATGCAGCAGAGGCCAGTATCCCTGGGCCCTTTTAAATTGCTGGGCCTGGACAATCGCCCTCTTTGCCCTCTCACCCTCCTCCATGGGCCTGCTCCTCCCATGAGTCCTGCAGAGAATCTACTGCTGCCAATGGTCAGGGGTTTGGTAGGGACATTCAGGAAAGGAGAGCAGGCTGAATTAACATGTCTAATCTGCTTTAGTCTGTGGAGCCTTAAACCCGGCAACTAATGATTATAGTATAATGTCAGGGAATGCAGGGTCTGACCCGGTGTCCCATCTCCAACAGCTGCTTCAAAGGAAGGTGCAAGAAAACCCATAAGAGACAAATATTCAATAACCTGCCTGCAGGAGAAGTTTTTCAAATATAAAAAGAAAATTAAAGCTGCAAACTGGGATGGACAGATGATCGATCACCTTTCTTCTTTAGTGTCTGGCAATGTCCCAGTATAGAAAGCAGACAATGACACCTGCTATTTATTAATAACAATGTGTTGCTGCTTTCCGCTTTGAGGGCTGTGTAAATTGGTGCTGTGCTGGCAACTAGTTGTGCAAGAGGACTCACAAGCCTGTACCCTCCAGAACAACAGCTGAATCTAACCAAATGTGGAAGACAAACAAGCAAGAGATATCCATAGGAAGCATAGCAGGAGAATGGGTAATATTCTGTTCCAGTTTGGGGTATCATGCACCCCATAAATCTGGAGATTGCATGAAACTGGGGTTTTGACTGGGGCCTTTCTTCGCTTTTCAAACATTTCTCTTGCTTTTGGAGCTACAGCCTGTCATTTATAAAACCCAGCATTTGTTCTAGGCATGGGTTTCCTGGAGACACTGCAGACCAGTATTCTCTCTAAGCTGTGTGGCAGCACGGCTTCACGCGTCTAATCAGCCCCTCCCAGACAGAGGCTCAGGGCTCAATGCATGGAGCTGACCTGTGAAGCTTAGATGGAACACTGCTGAAGACTGCAGAGAGACTCTGGTAGCTTATTCCCTCTTCACTCTGAAGAATCATAGAATCATAGGACTGGAAGGGACCTCGAGAGGTCATCGAGTCCAGCCCCCCGCCCTCAAGGCAGGACCAAGCTCCGTCTACACCATCCCTGACAGATGTCTATCTAACCTGTTCTTAAATATCTCCAGAGAGGGAGATTCCACCACCTCCCTTGGCAATTTATTCCAATATTTGACCACCCTGACAGTTAGGAATTTTCTTCATAACAAACCCTTCTTCATACTCTTTTCTGTAATGCTACATATACACTGCATCCCTCTTACACAAAAGCCCATGCAAATTAAGTGCAGATTAGCATACTGTCGTGCTTCATTTGCATAATTAGGGGCATTTTTAAGCAAGAGGCTTTTGTGCAAAAAGAAGCTGACTACACAGCTCCTTTTTGTGCAAAAACACCCTCTTGTGCAAGAGCCATTCTTCCTGAAAAAATGAGGAAGAATGGCTCTTGCGCAAAAGGGTATTTTTGTGCAAAAACGGCCCCTAATTAGTTATGCAAATGAAGTGTGGCAATATGCTAATCCACACTTCATTTGCATGGGCTTTTGCACAAGAGGGATGCAGTGTAGATGTAGCCTAAGATTCTCCAGGTTTGTAAGATAGCAAGTGGAGGAGGGGAAGAATTATGCTCTCTCTCCCAGGGGATTTTAAGAAAGCTGTGGTTGAGGATCTCCTGCGAGAGAGAGAGATAAAATAATTGCTAACAAGCAGCCTGATTCTGTGAGAAGCCACATAGTTCATGTAATGAGCAGTGTAGCTCCAATTCCCATTGACAGTGACACTGCTGAGAGCTGAGGACACTGCACACCTCCACCAGACTGTAGCGGAAGCCTGCACTAATGTCCAACAGCTGGAAGGCATTCTTCTAGGTCTTTACTTAGCAGGAAGTCAGGAACATACCTCCGGCAAAACTGAGAACTGCCACTGCTCTATCACATTAGCAGATGATGTCACTCCTGGAATTCATTAGCTAATTCACTTCTGAGAATGGCAGGTAAAGCTTTGGCTGGCACTACGTGACAAACGCACCCAGAGTCATACCACTCTATGTGCCACTTCTGACAAGATCCCAGTCATGGCAAATTTGACTCATTACATATCCACTTAAATGATCAGATGCTTAAATGAGGGGCTGATCCTGAAGAGTGCCAAGCATCCCACTGACGCCAATGGACATGGCAGGTACTCAGTGCTTCTCCTTTAATAAGCTATTCTCATCAGATTTACGAATCCTGGTAGATTGTTTAAATTCTCCTCCCACCCAGAAACAGGAAATAAAGATGAACTGGATATTGGCATTTTCTGATCAGATATCACTGAAAATTGTGCAATTCCCACTAATGAAAAACCTCCAATTTTAACTAATAGCTTCTGCTAGACTATCTGGATTTTGGAATAACCCGTATCCCATCCATGAAACATTCTAATTCCAACTAAATATACTTTTTAAATACACTGATCCTAAGCAACCATACCTACTGTTTCTTAACTTTGAAACCAGCTACTTGTATATTATCAGAAAGTTGAAAGTAATTAACTTCTGAATCATTTTTCATGTGAAAGTCAGTCATAGCATGAAAAAGCCCTTCTGAGCTTTTCATCTTCAATAGTTAAAACATTAATCTTCAGAGCAATGCATGTGAAAAGTATTTTGCTGTGAAACCTTCATTACAGCAGCCACTTTCTACATGTTATGCTTGTGCTCTCAAAATATTTCCTGAATTTCCTGGGCACGCATTGATCCATCCTCAAATGTTTCTTCCTAGCATGCTGCTCTTCATAAAGCAGCCATTCAAAAATGCAGCCATTTGCCCTTCCTATATTCCAGTGAAAATAAGGGAACAAACAACTAATAGTTTACTCACTGGTCAAGTGAGTTATTCCAGACAAACAGAATTCTGCAAAGCAATTGGCCATCTAGTCACAACTTGCATATTCTCTCTGCTAGGAAAAGATGAAGAATAATGTACCTGTTTCGAACATCCTTGGCACGAAGAGGGGTAAGTAGGCTGAATGTAGACTTCATGGAGTCTGTGGAACAGCTATCGTAGACCATCCCGCTATTGTGCAGCCTACTGTCACTGAGACTGCTGCTCACCCTTTCAAACCTGCTCTGAGAATAATGTTGGTAATCCATATAATCCGAGTCAATCCTATTAGCTGTCCTCAGCACGTGAGAGGCCATGCTGAGTTCCAAGGGGGGCAGTGGTCGAGAGGGTGTTATTTTGGACAGCCGGGATTTGCTACCCGATGATTCTTTCCCCTGCATAAACCCCACAGAAGCGGTGGGGACCTCAGAGACCTGTTTCTCTGACTCAGAAATGCTACTCTTGTTCTTTCTGTAATAGCTCGGTTCTGAAGCATCCTGCAAGTTGTGCAAAGAACCCTCATTGCCATTGAGTGCCACTCTGCTCCTGGTGGGAGGACTCAGGGATGTCTCCTGGAGAGAGCCATTGGAGGAGCTTGTCTCATTGGGATCAATCAGATTTTCCTGACTCATTCTAAACAGTCTCCTCTTCCTCCAGCTTTTCTCATCAAGCGATGATGCTCGCGCCAGCCTGGGCTTCCTGGGAGGTTTTGGGGTGGCAGATTTAATCTTCATATTGGGTTTGATTTCATCAGGGGGAAACCTTAAGGTATCATTTAAAAAGGATTCTATGTCTGGATGGTCTTTAAGTGCAAGCACCCTGCTGTCACCGGCCTCCTTCCTCATAGCTCCACCAGCTTTCTTCACTTGCTGGTCCTGTAATACTCTGCCCTCTGTACTCGAAGTAACACATGCCACTGCATGCTGGGGAAATCCATTTGAAGGGTTCATTCTCCTCCCATGTATCTGCAATAGACCCCCTCCACAGAGTCAATCTCTCAAAAAGTCATCTTCTTTATTGTATAGTTCTGACGTTTGAACCAAAACACGGGGATCAGGAATGTGAATGCAGCTGAGTCTTCTGCCAGGAATACGGGAAAGTTATGTGAGTAGCAAGATGCATGACTGGAAACGCCTTAGAGGTAAGACACCTGCAATTGCCCAAAAGAAACAGAACTGTCATAACCTGCTGAACCATACATACCATCTACATGTTATGTTAGTCTATAAAGTGCTACCAGACCATTTGTTGTTTTTTAAGTTTACTCTAAATCCAGGCATTGAACAATAAAAACATGCGCTTGCATAGCATCTTCCATAATAGGATCTCAAAGCACTTCCCAAGTCTTGTCAAGCCTCCTGTAAAAAATGTCAGTGTTATTTCCATTTTACCGAAGGGGAAATTTAGGCCTTGGAGACGGAAGTGACTTCCTAAGGACAGAATTGGAAGTAAATGCCTACCACTCATGTTATAGGACAGGATGTTAATTCCCTTTACCGCAGCAGGAAATGGAAATGAAAACCACATACAAGTTACCACTTTAAACTTTTACAAAATACAGGACTATGTACCACTTTAAAGACTAACAAGATGGTTTATTACATGATGAGCTTTCGTGGGCCAGACCCACTTCCTCAGATCAAATAGTGGAAGAAAATAGTCACAACCATATATACCAAAGGATACAATTAATTTTTTTCATTTTTTTTAATTGTATCCTTTGGTATATATGGCTGTGACTATTTTCTTCCACTATTTGATCTGAGGAAGTGGGTCTGGCCCACGAAAGCTCATCATCTAATAAACCATCTTGTTAGTCTTTAAAGTGGTACATAGTCCTGTATTTTGTTTCAGCTACACCAGTCTAACACGGCTACATTTCTATCACTATTCTACATTTAAACTTTTAGGCTTTCAAAACTTCACCGTGTAGTGAGTGATCCATTAGCCCAGGTAGGTAAGACATTCAGCATCGGAAACCAAGCAGTTTTAATGATTTCAGGTTCTGTAATGATCCCGTATCATCATCATTCACTAAGGTAGATCCATGGCTTCAAAACACTTGGCCACTACCACTGGAGCTGAAGAAGACTCCTTTTAGCTACAGCAACATTAAGGATACAGCTTTGACATCCACAAAACAGTTCCTTACCACAGAAAGGCAAGGTGGTGTCCCTACAGCCTCAAGCAAACAAATTGCAATGAAACTCTACCTAGCTAAGTAGTGTCACCTGACAGGTGTGAAATGAAAATCTTATCAGAGTTATCCTATTAAATATCAATCAAGCCTGAATACTACCTTAATCTTCTCAACCCCTGTAAGATCAATATGTGTACATTCCCCAGTGGCTGAGAGTTTAGAATAATGTTCTGTTCCTGGCTTCACCATTCATTATTATTATTATTATTAAGGCACCAACATTTCACTAGGAGCTTTTTCGAGCTTTTTAACCACTCTGAGAAAATTCACTCACCAGTAAAATGGGCATACTGACAACGACTAAACGGGAATTCTGCCCCCATGTGTGTCTACAGCAAGGCTGGCCTTACCATGAGGTGAACTGAGGTAGCTGCCTCAGATACCAGACTGGGGGGAAGGCGTCACTAGGACCCAGAGTGTAGAAAATTGTGTCTTCTGCTGGTGCATGTGTATTTTCTCTGCTCTAGATGCACAGAGATGGTGGAGTGCGATGAGAGGAGTAGAACAGGAAGAAAGCAGAATTGAGACCTTTCAAAGTTTTGGCCCAAGCGAGGGGGCATCATTTGAGCTCCCCGCCTCAGGTGCCAAAATGTTATGGGCCGGCCCTGGTCTACAGAGGACACAAACACACAATGTGTGTTTGTGTCTAGGAGTACTGGGGCGGGAATGACACAGTGGCTGTGTCTACACTGGCATGAATTTCCGGAAATGCTTAAAACGGAATACTATTCCGTTTTCAGTTTTTCCGGAAAAGGAGTGTCTACATGGGCAGGCTGCTTTTCCGGAAAAGCCCTTTTTCCGGAAAAGCGTCTGTGGCCAATGTAGACGCGCTTTTCTGGAAAAGAGCCCCGATTGCCATTTTCGCGATTGGGGCTTTTTTCTGGAAAAGACTACTGGGCTGTCTACACTGGCCCTTTTCCGGAAAAGTGTTCTGGAATAAGGACTTATGCCCGAGCAGGAGCAGAATAGTTTTTCCGGAATAGCGGCTGATTTTGTACAGTAGAGCATCGTTGCTTTTCCGGAAATTCAAGGGCCAGTGTAGACAGCTCGCAGCTTATTCCGGAAAAGCGGCTGATTTTCCAGAATAAGTGGCCCAGTGTAGACACAGCCACAGTGTATGTATGGGGAGAACTCAGCCCTCCCCATGGGTGTCTATAGGGGGCGCAAACATAGCGTGTGGGGGGAGAGATACAGACACAGCGTGTGTAAGAGGGAGCTCAGCCTCCTCATGTGTGTATTGGGGGGGCACACACTGGGGGCCTCGGCCCCTGCCTGTGTGTGGGGAGGACTCGCAGTGTGTGTCTGGGGCTCAGCCCCAGTATGTCTAGGACACGCACAACTGCGGGGCCTCGGCCCTTGTGTGTGTCTGGCGGGCAACGCACACTGTGTATGGGAGGCTCAGCCCCCCCCCCCCCCGCCATGGCACACACAGTGTGATGGGGGAGGGCTCAGCCTCGTTCCTTGGGATGGGGACACACACACAGTGGGGGGGGCACTCAGCCCCCGTGTGTCTGACACACACACACACACACACACAGACACACACAGTGGGGGGGCTGTCCCCCGTGTGTCTGACACACACACACACACAGACACACACAGTGGGGGGGCTCAGCCCCCGTGTGTCTGACACACACACAGACACACACAGTGGGGGGGCTGTCCCCCGTGTGTCTGACACACACACACACACACAGTGGGGGGGCTGTCCCCCGTGTGTCTGACACACACACACACACACACAGACACACACAGTGGGGGGGCTGTCCCCCGTGTGTCTGACACACACACACACACACACACACACGGGGGGGCCTCAGGAGCCCGCTCGGGGAGACCAGAGTGACGCTCCGGGGGGGGCTCAGACGCTGAGGGGGGGCAGGCCCGCGCCTGAGCCGCTCCCGGCCGGGGGGGGGGGGGTCCCAGCGCGAGCGGCCGCGCTCTCACCTCCAGTCCGCGCCGCCAGCCCGGGCCCGGCCCTAGCAACGCCCCTGACGACGAGCAGCCGCGGCGCGCAGGCCCGGAGCCCGCCGCGAGCGCGCCCTGCCGCCGGGAGGAGGCACCGCCCCGGCCAGCGCCGCGCGCTCCCCCAGGACCCCGCGGGCCGGGCCCCGCTGCAGTGGGCAGTTTGCAAAGCGAAAGAAACGAATCGAGCAGATGAGTTGTCGGCGGTGAAATGTTTATGCCGGTAACAGGGCCTGACTCGCCATTATGGCGCCTCCTGCTGGACACTCAGGGAATTAGCTCAACTCACTCCTAGAGCTCGCCTCTCTGGCTGGTTTCTCACCTGCTTTACCTGTTTGTTCTTCGCCTTGCATCAGGCACCCTTCCCTCTGAGTACTGCCCTTCCACAGTGCCCCCCCACACTAGGGCCCTCCCCCACAGGGAGCCCCCAACCCTCTGTACCCACCTTGCCTCAGTGACCCACTTCCAGTCCTCCGCTAGGCCCTTGAAACTGCAGTTTGAAATGGCCAAACCTGCTGCCTTCTCCTAGCCTGGCTGTCTCCCTGGTACTTTCAGGCCTTGCCTCAGGCCCTGCAGCCTGGGAGCTTGCCTGGCCAGAGCTCCCCAGCTCTGCCTGCCTTTCCCAGGCATTGCTCTGTCTCAGGAAGCCTCCAGCTTCCCTAGTAGCCAGGACCCTGCAACTCTCTAGCTGGAGCAAACACAAGCCTGTTTCTGCCCCTTTAGGAGCACTTATTTATACAGCCTGCAGCTGGGCCCTAATTGGCAGAGATGTGCCACAGCTGTTGGCTCCCCTCTCCACTCCTTCCTAAGCTGCCTGTGATGCTTGTTAGGCCAGTGCGGGGCAGATACAATGCCCCTCTGGTCCGAACTACCCTAAGTGCTGTGAAATGAATGGCAGCATCTCAATCCAATGCCTCAGGGATGGGAGTCCTCCTTGCAGACCAGTCACAATCAATGGGCCCCCTTGGGGACAGTCTCAAAGGACAGGCAGAGGTGACCCGCCCTCTCTCCACAGGGCCGGCCCATAACATTTTGGCACCTGAGGCAGGGAGGTCAAATGATGCCCCCATGGCCCCTTTTCTCCTGCCTGCCTGTGATGTCTCTTGTGCCCTCCTTCCTCCAGCACAGCACTCCCCCATCTCTGCATCTAGAGCAGAGAGAATACACAGGCACCAGCAGCAGACACAATTTTCTGCACTCTGGGTCCTAGTGGTGCCCTTCCCAGAGTCTGGCACCTGAGGCGGCTGCCTCAGTTTGCCTCATGGTAAGGCCAGCCCTGTCTCTCCAGCACCGAGGGGACACACGCTCCGGGGGCAGCGCAAAGGCCGTACTATTGCTGCCCATTCGGCATGGCCTGTGGCTAACGAGAGAGCTCTGTTCCCTGTTCTCTCCTGGCACTAGCCGACATGGCCACCCTTTCGTCCAGGAGGAGGGTCTTTCACTTTTCCTGCCCCTTCCTCCGTGCATGCACCTGGGCAGAGTTCCTCTGGGCGGCCGGTCCCCACTGACTTCCCCATCTCCTTGTCAGGGCAACGGGCGTTTTCCAGGGGGCTCGACTCAGTGTCTCCCTGGCATTGCCTGTTTAACCCTGTGACATGACGCCCCCATCCCCATGTACTCGCCTTCTGGATTCTGGGACCACTCGCTCAGCCGAGGGAGCCTCTCTCCCCCTGCCTGCTCCCTGCTCCCCACGCCTGCTCCCTGCTCCCCACGCCTGCTCCCTGCTCCCCACGCCTGCTCCCTGGGATGCCAACAGGCCTTTCCCGAGTGCTCGTTTCACAGCGTCGCAGTAAAACGGGCCAGAGTGATGTGCGGAGGGAGGGAGCGTGTCACTAAGGGGGAGAGTCAAGCGCTCCTGGTGACAGGCTCTTCCCCCTGGGACCGGACAGTCCAGAGCCGACCACCTGGCTCTCGTGGTGAAGTCATCAGGCCCTACCCGGCTCTCCCGCCTTCCTTGCTCAGGCCGAGGGCGCCATCTGCTGTTTGCCGAACAAGGCCCGTTCCCCTCCTTCCCTCCGAAATGCAGGGAAGGTTTTAAAAGTCTGACCCCCGAAAGCTGAGCCCTGCCAGCGGCGAGCGCCCCAAAGTCAGGGCCCAATCCCCCAAGTCACGCTGTTGGCTTAAGAATCAGGAATAACCCAACCGGGGAGTCTCTTTGCCTTCTAACTTCTGCATCTTTAGGCGCACTCACTTCACGTGTCTAAGCTTTTTCTCGGTAGTCGTTTGGGTAGAAAACCGACTGGCTCACTCGCCGTAAAAGCGAAGAGTCCTACGCCCCCCGTTTCTCCGGGGGCTGGGGATCGGAGTTGCACATCAGACATTACAAGGTGCGGCAGTGCCAACTCACCGGGGTGGCGGGACCAACCCGCTCATTCCTGTCACCAAGGAAAGTGCTCGTGTGGGAGGCAAGGCCCATCCAGAGAAGAGACTTGACTTGAGATGGGGACTCACCACGAGGATCTCTGCGGGAGTGTGGCTCGTCCCACCTGGTGCTTGGGCAAATTCCTCTTGAGAGGGGGCCATGATTTTTTTACAGCCACTTCCTCACAGCACCTGCATCCTCCATTACCCTGAAGTCCTCTAGGCTTCATCTTCACTGTGAGATCTTCCGGCATAAATATGCTAATGAGTCACTCATTAGCATAAGTTGTGATCTCATTAGCATATTTTTTGCCATTTCTTTTTGCGCAGTAAAGAAGCTCGATGTAGACCTACTTATTGCCTGGTCCACACCATGCCGGGTTGATGGGAGAAACTATCTCGTAGATTCCCCTTACTCATCTCATTCTGGTGGAGTATGGGAGTCAATAGGAGAATGATTGTCTGTTGATTTAGCGGGTCTTCACTAGACCCACTAAATCCATCTCCAGTGGATCAATTGACACAACGTCGATCCCAGCTGTAGTGGACAGGAGTCCTAAGTATAGCACTTGGTATTTTGTTGAGTTTCATCTTGTTGAATTCAGACAAATGGAGGATTTGTCAAGGTCCTTTTGAATTCCAATCAAGCCCCCCAAAGTGCTTGCAATCCCTCCCAGCTTGATGTCGTCTGCCGATTTGAACTGCAGATTCTGCATGCCAGTATCCAACTCGTTCATGAAAATATTGACTAGTAGTGGACCCTGGATCAGTGCTCCCTCTATGTTTTCCCACCTGTGAGTGGAGTAATGTGCTTATGTGCACCAGTGTGGAGGGGATGTGTGACACGGAGGGGGTGTGTGACACGGGGGGGTGACACGGAGGGGGTGTCACATCACCTTCGTATGGGGGCACCTAACAAAATCCATGTGGCAGGTGTAGGATCAAGAGGTTTTGAGTGTGGGAGGGGGGGAAGAGGGCTGGGGAGCAGGAGTGGGAGGACTCCGGCTGGCAGTGCGGGCTCTAGGATGGGACTGGGGTTGAGGTGCTCAGGTCTGGAACAGAGGGTTGGGGTGCAAGGGCTCCAGCTGGAGGTGCAGGTGGGGTGGGGTGGGGCTCAGGTGAGGTGCTTGGTGTTCAGGAGAGGGGCTTAGGGCTGAGGGCTGGCATGCGGGGGGGGGGTCTAGGCTCTGGGTTTGGGGTTGGCGTGCAGGAGGGGGCTCAGGGCTGGGATTTGGCATGCAGGAGGGGGGGCTCAGGGCTGGGGGTTTGAGCTTTGGGGTGGGGCTGGGGGGAAGAGCCCACACAACCTGGGAGGAGTTTAACCCGGGACTGACCCTCTGCCGGACACCCCTCGATGCAGTCTGACTCTGACCCCTTGATACCTCCCTTGAGTAGAGTCTTCCATTGATGTCCGCCCCGGGGCAGCATGGGGGGACGGGCCCTCATCACCCCAGGCCTGGCCAGCCTCTGTGGGTGGGGAAGGAGAAAAGCCTTGGCAGGCGGCCACACTTGCAAGCTGAGCTCTGCCCTCAGGCCGCTGGGTTGCTGTTTGTTGTCTCCTTAGCCCCCAGCAGCCTTGCTTTGTGCTGTCCCTTCAGCCCCCCCCCCACCAGACAAAGGTGTGAGCCCTGGGACCTGCTGCTCTGCCTCTCCCGCGCCCACACAGGAGGGGCCGGGGGCGGGACTTGGCTTTCACTTGTCAAGTTTGCCTTCCCTTTCAGCTTTCCAGCCCAGGTGGCTGGGTGCCCGCAGATTGGCGGCAGGGTGGCTCGGCAGCTGGGGGCCAGGCCCCGGGGGGGCAGCGAGAGCAGAGAAAACCGGGGGAGGAGGGGGGAGCTTTGCAGGGGCCTTCCTCCCAGCCCCTCTGGGAATGGGTTTGCTGGGGCCAATCAGCCTGGAGAGGCGAGGAACAAGCTTCTCTGAACGGCCGGAGAGAAAAGGCGCCGGTGGGGAGTAATCGCGACGCGGCTCCTGCCGAAGGAGCCACAAGATCCGACCGGCCCTGGAGGGGTGACAAGCACGCGGGAGGTTACGGTAGGCAAGTACGGTTCCGTGCTGGTTAACTGGGGACTGGTCCGGTGTTTCTGGGGCGGGGGGGATAACGTTCCTTAACGCCTTTGCTTTGGCAGGTGGCGCAGTCTAGGGCAGCGGGTTTCCAGCTGCGGGTTGTTACTCAGTGCTGGGGGGTGGAATGTCGGGCACTGGGGCTCGTTGCTGCAGGGGGATCAGGTGAGCGGGGTGAGTGGGGGAGCGAAGGCAGCTCCCTGCCTGTCCTGCACCACAGACTGCGCTGCGCCCCAGAAGCGGTCGGCAGAAGGCCCAGCTCCTAGGGGGCACACAGGGATCTGTAAACTGACCCCATCCTGGGCACTCCCATTGGCTGGGAACCTGCTTCTGGCTACTTCTGGGGCGCAGCACAGTCTGTGGTGCCAGGAGAGGCAGGAAACTGCCTTAGCCCCCCAGCCACCAGTGCACTTCTGACTGGGAGCCGCCCGAGGTAAGCCCCTACCCCAGCCCTGACACCCCCAAAGTCGGAGCCCCCTCCTACAGCCCAAAGCTCCTCCTCAGCCCCACCCCGGAGCCCACACTCCAGTCAAATTATGTTGAGTTGCGTCATCAACATTTTTTTTCAACTGGGTCATGAGAAAAAAAAGTTTGAAAACCGCTAGTCAAGAGACAAAAGCAAGTAAGTGGGATGCCTGGTTTCTAATCCTAGTTTTGCCACGGTCACCCTTCCCTCCCCGTTGTATGTCTTAAGCCATTTGCCCTTTGTACCTTAGCTTTCCCATCTGTGAAATGGGGACAACTTGCATCCCTCACGAGGCATGGCGAGGATTAATGACAATAGTCAATTCTTGCCAACACTACAGAGATCTCCAATGTGTTCGTTAAATGCTAGTGTTGTTACTGGCATCAGCAATTATAAACAAGGGTTAAAAATAAGTGTATCCAAAGCATAGACGTGTTATCAACTGTCCGCAATGACTAGCACGTTCTTGTCAATGCTCTAGGAGTGGACACCTGCGAAGCAAACCTGCAGCATGGCTTTAGAAGTGGACTACACGGGCGCAGCCAAAGAATCAACCCTTCTAGCAGGTAATTGGTTTATGAATTTCCAGGGCCATCTGGTAATAGTGAAATCTAGGTCCATTTTTATTTTAAACCAAAGATTTTTACTTAGAAGAAGCTGGCGGTGTTTAGTTCCCCTCCCAAAACAGTTACTAGGTAAGGACAGGGATTGTTTTGCAAAAAGAGGTTTCTCAAGTCGCCTTTCATACATCCTTTCTGCTTCACCCTCTGTGTGTGATGGTATCTTCATTGCAAAAGGCAGGTGTGCTTTTATACGGAGACCTTTCTCTCAGTGTAAAAACCTCATGGAGGCAAGGCACTGACACTTGAATTAGTCAAAGTCCATCCCAGGTTTGCATGTGCTCAAGAGAGAGGGGGTAGGATTTTGACCTCACTTTAACGTGAGTTTTTTTTTATGCGATGTACTTTTTTGGTAATTAAAGGCAGGGCCTGGTCTTGCAAACCTGCTCTCAGACAGGTAGCCCGACGGGCACCAAAGTAAGTAAGTTTAGCCCGACAGGAAGAAGGGTGGCAAACTCGGCTCCGTTTTTACATGGCCAAAGTTCCCCATTGTCCTGAGTGGACGTTCTGCATTTCACAAGCGGCCCCAGGAAGCACCAGCTCAAAGCATGTTTGAAATAACCCAGCCGCTGCTGTCGTTCTACCAGCTCCCAGGGCATAATGCGGGGCTCCAAGAATCTAACCAGCTTGCCTTCGATGGTACTTGTGGGGAGATAAGCTCCTTTGAGGACAGGTGTCACTGGGTGCTGTCACATCACGGGTGCCTTCATTCTTTCCCCAGATGTGGCTTTGGCATGGAAGAGTCTTCGCAAGGCCAAAGGAGCGGTAAGTGAGGTTTGTAGTGCTCTGATGCTTACGGGAAGAGCAGGCCTGCTCATGGGCGGGTGGGAAGGGGAGGAAACGGGTAATTGCCCTGGGGTCTGAGGACTCCCAGAACTCCTGGCTGCCACCTCTGCTATTGTGGCAGTGCTGGTGGCTGGAGCCACCGGAGCGCCCCACACTAGGGATGTTAAATTTTGATCAGTCGATAGGGCTCCTCCGCCTTGGAAGCCCAACCGCTGTTGCTGCACTTCAAAGGTGAAAGCGCCACATGGAGGCCGGGGTGAGCTGGGGACTTCCCCACTGACCCTGGGCTCCATGCGGCACTGCTGCTTTGAAGCACTCCTTCCTCTCCCCCCCCCAACCCCGCTGCCTCTTTCTGATTAACATGTTGACTAATCGTTCACATCCCTACCCCAAACCGCGCGCTCTAGCCAGTTGTAAGCACCCTCGGAGGATAGAGGGAGCTCTACCGTCTGGGCCCTGCCCCTTCTGCCTTAGGCCACGCCCCTTCCAGGTGGGCGGAGCCACCCCCACATTACTCGGGAGCTCAGCAATCCTGGGAAAAAGCCTCTGTTTAAACGAAGTTTTGCCTAAGTGGTGGCTGAAATCCCGGCCCCATGGGTGTCAGTGAGGTGGGGCTTTCACCCTGCATCTTCAGCTCTGGTCTCTTTTGCTCTTATGGCAATAATCAGAGGCGATGTATGCGGACGGCGGGGGGGGGGCACACACACACACGGGTCACGTGCCCCCGCCCCCGGAATTACGGCTTGACTTGTACTGAGCATGCTCAGTAACATCTGCTGACCCACTGCCCTCACTCGGCCCTGACTATTGGCAGAGATGGGTTATCTCTGGCAATAGTGAAGCATGATAGTAACAGAGTTGGCCCTGATCCTGTGCACACTTATGCACATGTTTCACGCTAGTGCACTGACTTCTATGAGGCTACTTGTGGACTACTTACACGTCTAAGTGTTTCCAGGATCAAGGCCCTGCATTGTCACCGCACAGTTGTGTTTACTGGGTGGCTGCTGTAGAATACTCCTGATTTACACATTCCTCAGCAGGATTGGAATTGGGTTTCACTTTATACCCCAATGCACAGACCCACTTTCCTTAACCTGCCTATTAGATAATTGTAACATTAGTTTTAATAAATGCTTTTAAATCTATTAAGCATGCCAGTGTTGATAATGGAGAGAGGTGTTTTTGTCTCTTATCTTTCCAGTCTACTGCTTTCCTTCCAACGGTAGAAAATACCAAACATAACATGCCTAGACATGCTTGTGTTTACATGCAGAGTAGCTGGGGAGGAGAATTAATCAGAGAAGTAACATATGGCAGCAAAAGGCAACCAGAGAAATGCAGCACATCTATGTCCCTTTTGTAAAGGAAATTTGCCTTTTTTACAGTTACAGCGAATTGAAAACAAATTTGACCATGAAGACTGGAATTATGCCAAAGCACAGAGAGCCAGGAAAAAACTACTATGCGAAAGAAGCCTGGGTGAGTTCTGATTTACTGGAGAAACAATGCTGGGATTGATTGGATGATTGTCTGGAGCAGGGAGGAGGAAACAAAGGGGAAGGCTACACAGCTCTTAATGAAAAAGAGCTAAACTGGAAGAGGGCTGGTTTTCACTGCAGAAAGGTGTGATTTTTACCCCAAAGTGGCTAAGGAGGTGACATCCAGTGGATATCAGGTGCAGGAATTCTGTGCAGGTAACTCAGGCAGTACAGTGTTAATTTCAAATAACTACGCCAAGGTAACAATTACCTGTGACTCATCTCCATTAGGATTTTACAGCAGGACAGTGGTCTCCATGTCAATACACATTGTTATGGCAGCAAAGTCTCTAAAATCGTTCTCTAAAAGCCGAAAGAAGCTAAGGAAAGAAGCAGGGAGTTTCACCAGATCACGGCTAAGATCAAAGTGACAAGAACTCAGCTTGTTGGTTTTACTTTCACGTCGGCCAGGAACTTGTTTTTCAGAACTGAGTTCATTTGTAGCCAGGCATTAAAGCTGGTGACTCTTGTAGTTATGGATGCTAAGTCTGCCCGAAGCGCTTGGGCACTAGGGTTGCCAGATGGTTTAAGAAAAAATACTGAACACTCCATCCCTCCTCCCCCGCCCAAAAAAAACCACTGAGGAAAAATTCTGTTGAGCAAAAAAAAAAAAAGAATAACAGACACTCCAGGCGAAAACCGGACACCTGGCAACCCTGCCGGGCACTGCAGAATTCTCAAAGTGACAGCTTAATTCTGAGGCTCTTGGCTTGCTAATGGGAAAACATAACGAGGCATAGGGGACTGAGACAGCTTCCAAGGAAAGGGTTAGTGGGGACAGGATAGGAGGGTGAACCGAGGGCATGAAGGAGAGATTCTGAGACCAGGATTTGCCAAAACACCACAGAACAAATTGATTCATGTGCAAACCCAGAAACAACCCTGCCCAGAAGCTCAAAGGCTGGGCCAAGTCAGGACTGGCCCTCTCCAGGGATTTGTTACTGTGCGCTATTCCTCATGGATGAAACTGTACCGGTGTGTTTAAAGGGCCAGATTTGGTCTTGACAGCGCTCCCACTAAAATCTATTGTGCGGTCTTCAGTCAAACTTCATATTACTCGAAGAAAACTCTCAGACTCTCATTGTTTTGATTGTGTTGTGCTTTAGAAACCGACAGCGGCCAAAAGGAAACTGTTTCAAATGAAATCAAGACTGAGGAGAGCTGTCTATCCTTCAGGTAAGTTACACCCATATCTTATTCTCCAGCTGGGGATAGCTGATCTTCTTCTTGTTGTGCTCCTTCTTACTACATATTTTAGAAATGTGTCTGTCTGTCCATCCATCTGGCTGTGAGTCTGTTCAAAAACTCCTCCTAAACCGTAAGAGCTAGGACCACCAAATTTGGTAGGCGGCTTCCTCTTCTCATAACTTAAAGCAAGGTCAGAGTTTGGTTGTGCCAGGACATTGGGATGTGCCTGGAATTCGATTGTTTCTCATAAAATGGAAAGGGAGGAGTCTAGTATGAGGGAAAGTTATTCCATAAAATGACCACAGGGGGCAGCAAGGAGACAGAGATGTGGACCAGGATGGCTATTACCCAATTGGGCCAGCAGGGGATGGAGTGGAGAAAGGGACAGCTATTTATTATATATTTCAGAGAGTTTGTCTGTTTGAGTGTCTGTTTGTCTGTCTGTCTCCCAGCCGGGGGACATGCACTTTCCCCAGCTGTGCCTATTGCTCTGAAGCAGCCATGGAGAGGTGCTTGTCACCTGGCCCCAAACTGCTGTAGTGAGAGAGGGGCGAGGTGGTCCTCTCTGCCCAGGGCAGCCGGCACTCTGAACTCTCATCCACAGCCCCACCCCAGAGCAATGATTTAAATGAAGAAAAACAAAACATATTTCAGTGAAGGACCCAAGTAATGCCGGGGAAACCTAGTGAACACGTATTTTGAAAGTGCTTTCGGGTCCTTGGATGCTGACACCCATACAGAGCAAAAATCTCGGACGTGCAAAACTTTTTTTTTTTTTTTAAGAACTAAAGCTACTAAATCGTTTCACCGTAGGAAATCTCACCTGCAAGGCCAGTGAGATTTACTAGTTGAGATGTTGAGCCAGCTTGCAGATTTACTAGTTTATCTTCCTGATGAGCCTCCCTGCATAACTTAACCATGGCTTTTAATAACTCAGCCAGACTCAGTTTCTTTTTTTGGTAGATTCTCCTATGGTTCCTGGTTTTCTTTAATTGGCAAATATTGAATTCAGCGATAGATATGCACTTCTCCAGGAAGAAGCCATAATGGTTCAGTGTGTCAGAGACCCAACACTGCTCATAGGTAATGGGGAATTTCCCCTTTTCCTCAAATAGGAGGGATTTGTGCACTGGATAGGAGGACGGGGTATTCTCTCTGCTGAGTGCTAGTAAGAGGTTAAAGCAGTGGCTTCTGGGATGCTGTTACAGTCTGTGCCACAGACTTGCTGTGTGGCCTTGGGCAAGTTCCTCTTACACCATGCCTCAGTTTCCCTTTCTGTTTTACGGATGAATGCGGGTTGTTGGGAGGCTCTGAGCTCCTCCACCGGACAGGGTGAGAGAAACTCCAATGAGCGTTGAAATAAGAACTGTAATAGGCCGTTTGATCATTCCTTTCCCAATAGTTCAAGGTGCTCAGGGTCCTTTTCTTCTTTCTGAGCAGGGGAAATGGAGCAAACGTTTCCCCCTTGTGGCCAAAGGGCCATTCCTTTCAGAGTCGTGCTGTGAGAAATGACTCACCCAGAATGGTGCTTCTGCCTTGCAGCCAGGTGCCAGCCTCTGCCACATGCAGCCCCAGCCGAAGGGAAGCCCGGGATGGCAGAGCTGCAGCTGGCACTCAGCCTGCTCCGGGGACTCTCCGCGTCCTGCGAAACGGGGGCAGTTTTAGTGACACAGGCGAGAAGAGCCCCACCGAACCGAGGGGGGAAGCCCCCCGCTCCTCACAGCATCTGCCCTCTTCCCCGGAGCAAGTCGCCCCTTGTGTGGCCTGGAGACACACTCCCCTGTGCCCACCAGCCCCGCTCGCCAGGCGCGCCCTCTCTCCCGGCCGCAGCCCTGTGGCTCAGACGCTGGGGGGACTGAGGAGAGGATCACCCGACCACAAGCTCGAGCGACTCAAGGAGAGAATTCGGGAGCAGAAGCAGCGACACCAAGGTCTGATTCGGGGAGCGAAGACGCCCGGTGCGAGCTGCCCTGCAGAACTGCTGCCGCAGCGGCCCCTAGCGAGGAAGGTTCGCAAAGTGGCGTCTGCGCCTCCAGCCCCCGTTTACAGAGGTCAGTGCTAATTGTGTTCCTACAGCGCTGCCATGGGAAGGGCAGCCCGCTGCAAGGTGCTAGCAACAGAAGCTTTCCCCTTGCCCGGGGGACCCAGCTCCTCTCTCTAGCCCTGGGGCTGGGGTGGGGCCCGTGATACCAGGCATCAGAGCAGGGATTGCTACAGCAAGGTCAGTTTTCTGGAGGGTGGTCATGAGTGGCGGGTGAAGGCCCAGCTGGGAAAGGCAGTCTCCAGCCCCGCCCCTTCCGCCTGAGTCCCGCCCCTGGAGCCAAGCCCCGCCCACCCCCAGTCCAATCCTTCTTGGCCACCTGGAGCGCCGGGGTTGCTGTTCAGCGGCCTTGGCGCCAGCTCTGCCCGGCGGCTGGGGAAGATGGGTTGCCTCATCGTGGGCCCAACTTTCTGGGTAGCCAGGGTGCGTAGGCAGTTCTGGGAAGGCTGTGTCTTCCCTTGCCTCCATTACCAGCCGCCCGTGGCGGAGGTGTATAGAGCGGCTGCTTTGTGTCTCTGCTCCTGAGCCCTGCTACTCTTTTGGACTCCTGATAACTAAGGTTCACAGGCCTTATGGCCGAGGGATACAAGAAATGGGCCCAGGAACAGTGACGTTATTGCTATCAGCATTAGTTGAGGACAGCCGCATAACTAACCCCCTGGCTTCCCCAGCACCCCACCCTGTCCACATCACACCTTCACGTCCTCTGTGGGACATGCCTGCCTTTTCTCCCCCTACTGCCCAGGAAGCCACTGATGAGTTTTTTTCTAACATGCCCAAGCCTCTTGGTAGCTTTCTGGCATCAGCATTTAAATCAAGCATCTGTCACAAGAATGTTTCCTTGTCCCCCCGTCAAATACAGAATCCTCCTTCCAGCAGCTTCACACACCAAGTCAGTGGAGGGCCACCACTGACTCATTGGCCCTTGGGTTTCACATCTGTGCTCACAAATAGACACAAGAGAACTTGCTTAGGTTGTTGTCTCCATCGGGTGGCTGCCTGGACAGAGTTCGAGAGCTGGATTCTGCTCCTTGGTGACACTTTCCTGGGTGACTTGGAACAAGTCATTTCCCCACCTCATGCCTCAGTTTTCCTGTCTGTGAAATGGCAATAATGATACCGTGTCAAGTGTTTTAAGATCTATGCATAATGGGTGCTAGGCGAGAGCTAGTTATTACTAAGGAATAGTAGAGGAAGTGCCCGTATAGCAGTGGTGGGCAACCCGCGGCCAGCAGGACCACTGCTTTCTGCAGCTTCCACTGGCTGGTAACAGCTAATCACAGCCAGTGGGAGCTGCAGGAGCAGGGGGGTTATGCCTGTGAATAGTCAATGTCAGCAAAATGTTTCGTGGTCTTCCAGTGGATGACCCTGATGGGCTGCCCACAGAGTGCCCACCACTGTTTAGAGTATCAAGTCTCAGAGGGTTGCATGTTGAATAGTGAGAGGTAGCTGTGTTAGTCTGATCTTGCTAAAACAAAAGGAAAAACGATGTAGAACTTGAAAGACTAACAGGATGGTTTACTAGGTGATGAGCTTTCGTGGGCCAGACCCACTTCCTCAGATCATATTCAGATGTATCTGCCAAAACAACGAGGAGTCCCGTGGCACCTTAGAGATGAACAGATTTTTTAGGGCATCAGCTTTCGTGGGTAAAACCCACTTCATCAGATGCATTGGAGTGGAAATTACAGAAAGAGGGGTGTGTATATATATATATATATATATATATATAGTGCTTTTCTGAAAAAAAAGAAAAAGGGTGCCGGTACTAAGGTTGCCAGATGTCCAGCAAAAAAATTGTCAAGAAAAAAAAAACAACCCACTGGTGCTACTGTCATAAAAAAAAAAGAAAAAAAAAGCACTGTATATATATAGAGAGAGAGATATAAAAGTACAACAAAGAAGGAAGTTACTTATCAAGTGTAGGACCAGTGTCAATTAAGCTATTGTTCTTCTAAGCTCCCAGCATGCTCTCTGCCTGCCCCGCAAACAGTTTCTGTTTTTGTCAGATAAAAGATACGGTGAGACTCCTGCTGTGCTTGAGAAATGGCAGCACAGCAGCCTGGAGGGGGTGTGACGGGATTTAAAGCAGAACCCGTCCAGTCCAGAATGCACTGCTGAGGAGTAACAGCTCGTTCAGTGGCACTCGAATGGTGCCGAAAGCAAAGCTGGGATGAGATGCCCAAGTCGGCCTTAGAGGACTGTACTCCTTTCCATACCAGGTTTCTGCAAATGAATGCCCAGATTCAGCAGAAAGGATGCTGGTGTGTTGAGATCAGCCTGCCAGCCTGACTATTACGGTTATATCAGAATATACTAGACAGGCTGAAAAACTCAGCATGTCAACCCGCCTTCTAATGGACTAATATTTGCCCACTGCTCATGCAATGCAGCATCTAGCGCAGGTGGTTCAATCGTCCCATCGGCTGTAGAGCCCCAGGCCCTCTGCCATTCACAGGTGCACCCAGAAGTCTTTGCCCGAGAGCTGTTTACATTGCGATGCTGCTCAGTGCTCTGGGGGAAGCGAATTGCTGGGTCTGAGTCCAGTTCTGTGGACAGGGGTCAGCATCACAATAGCTAAGCCCCCCACCGAGCACTAGGAATCTAACCTACCCTGAACTAAATGTGGGACCTTTACTGAGCCGGTGTTAAAGCCAGTTTCAACCAGTCCAGACGGATTACATTTAAAACACACTTTGATTGCTCCTCGTTTCTGTCCCGCTTGGTCTTGCCAACGAATCTGTGAACACGTGTAGCTGCCCCAGAACCAGGGAGCGTGTGAGTCAGGCGTGAGCTGGGATTGGTTTTGCTAAGTCCGAGTCTGTCTTTAACAACTGCAGGAATGCATCGCTGTCAGCCCACAGCCCGGCACATCTCACTGTAGTGTGAGTGCTTTTAATTTTCCATGCCTTTAGGTTTCAATGCTGCGAAATTGAAGGTAACTCAGTCTTCCGCCAACGAAGAGCCTGGACTGTCGGAACTGGAAGAATTAGCCAGCGCCAGGCAAAGTGGGGATTATAAAACCAGGAGTCCAGGTGAGTGCTGCTAACAGTACAACAGATGACTTGCTAACAGGGATTTTGCTGGCAGGAGCCAGCAATTCTGCAATGACAATTTGCATAGCCCAAGAGCCTTCCCGTCAGACATCACAAAACAAGCTGGGGAATCCTCCTTCCATGGGTCATTTACAATTAGAGCAGCTGCTGACAGCAGGGGAAGGCTGGTCCAGGGATTAGGTCACTAGCTGGGAACTGTAAGGCTGTGGGTTCAAGTCTCTCCTCTGTCAGAGAGCCCTCAGGATGTGGTTAATTCACCTTTGTGAGAGGTGGGAGAAGCTGCCCTGCCTAACCTAGGGGCTAAGCTAGAATCATTGCATGGGGAGATGGTGTTTTCAGTGTGGCTGGGTCTTAGTTGCTCTGTGCCTCAGTTTCCAATCTATACAATAAGGACAATAGCACTGCCCTCCCCCATAGGGGTGTTGTGAGGATAAATGCCTAGAGCACAGCCTGGTGATCACACTAGCCTAACACCCTGCAGCAGTGTGGGATCTTGCTGCTGCCTTCTAGGGCTGAGCTGTTCCAACCCCTTCTGGGCTCTCCCAAGCATGTCCAAATGAATCTGGATAATTCTCCTGTCCCCTTGAGCTACTGAACTTCTCTCCTAGTACTCATAAGCCCTTGTATGTTCCCTGTCAGGGAACCTGCATGGACCATTCATCTGTCTCTGGGCTTCTTGCAGCCAGAGAAAGTCTGGCCCCTCCTAATGGAACTTCTACTTATTACAGATTAGCTCCGTCCTTCTGGCCCTCAGCCAATTAGCAATGTGTCTCTCCAGGTGCATGACTGATTGGGTGCATTCTCTAGGCTGGCAGGGTTAGTGTTTTACTCCACCACAGGGATCAGATAAGTACTTAAGGTGGGTAGAAAGACATCATGGGGGCAGGGGCCCAGCAACTCCTGGGGCAACCTTTGTTCCACCTCTAGCACGGTAGGATAAGAGATTCGTGGCAGTGAGCAAGTGGATCTGTGCACTGTCACAAGGCCATAGCATGGACCCAGGGCTACGCGGAAGACGTAGGTTTAGATCAGAAATCTTTCTTTTGTCCTTCTGTCCCAGCAGCATGCTCAGGGGCGCTGGGTACTTTCCCCACGCAAGAGGCCTCTCCAGCCAATTCAAGACTGGTCCTTACCTCAAAGCAGGCTGGCCACAGCAAGTGGCCTCAAGACTAGGAAGGATGTAGGTGAAGTGATGCTAAAAGATGCCCGGAGGAGGCGAGGCAGGGAGGGATCAGTGAACAGACGCCCTTTGTCTTCAGGGTGAACTGGATCCGGCTCCATCTTGCTTTAAACCTTGCAACATGGTACTCCACTGATTCTGAGCCATTCTCCTGCAAAGCATGGCACAATAAACAGTGCGAGCCAACTAATTATCTTCACAACCTGGGAATGTAGCTGGCCACAAAAAGACAGCGTGTGGAAACCTGCCACTAATGTGACTGTCTGAAACCTGTGTTAATTTCACAGTGTTTGGTGTGTCAGCCAAAAGGGTCACGTTTGCAATTGGATTGCATTTCTAAGCTCAGTCTTTTCTATGTCTTTCCCCGAGGTCAAGACCAAAGACACACGAGGAGCAGAACGCAAACACACAAGCAGGAGCAGAGATCCTCCAAGTCTTCCCTCCCCAAGAAAACTCTGAAAGAGAAAGGTAAAGAGGCAAATTATTTGGGCTGAGACTGACAAGTATTAATGGGGGGGAAATGGACAAAGGTGCTTAAGAAACGTCCCAAATCTGGCAACATCTCATGTTGTTTACTTCTATAATGCATTATACATAGGAGCTCTGGGGAATCACCCTCCAGGATCATGGTCCATACAGAGATGGAATAAAGGCAGTAACATAATGGAACCGGAGACCAAAACAGACAAATGAGGGCAGGGCTAAATGGTTAAAACAGCTGTGCTGCTGCACCCCAGAAGTGGTTGTTATTAAGTGAGGTGATAGAAATGTAGCCATGTTAGTCTGGTGTAGCTGAAACAAAATACAGGACTATGTAGCACTTTAAAGACTAACAAGATGGTTTATTCGATGATGAGCTTTTGTAGACTCTGCGCGGGAGTCTCAACAAAGACTCTAGCTATCTTACCCATTTCAAAGATAGCTTCCCCAATTATCACCTCTAATACCATTAGCTCACAGACATTTACCTCCCCCCAACTGCATCCCCCTTCTGTTCTGTAATGTGATTTGTCCTTTTCATATGTGTTCATTTTTTTAAATTGTATCCTTTGGTATATATGGTTGTGACAATTTTCTTCCACTATTTGATCTGAGGAAGTGGGTCTGGCCCACGAAAGCTCATCATCTAATAAACCATCTTGTTAGTCTTTCAAGTGCTACATAGTCCTGTATTTTATTAAGCGAGGTGAGACATTCTGCAAGGCCGGGTCTACACTTGAAAATTAGAGTGACCTAAACTCGGAGCTGCGAACAATGTCACACCGAGAGCACCGTCGTTAGGTTGGTCTAAGCCCGATGGAAATGTGCGTAGGTCAGTGGAAGAACGCTGCGGTTGACATAGTCTTGACAATAGTCTTGCAAAATAGTAGAGAGAGGAGGGTGATCAATTGTTCTCCATGCCCACTGAAGGTACGACAGGAAGCTTAATCTGAGGCAGAGGAGACTGAGGTTAGATATTGGGAAACACTTTCGAGCGATCAAGGCAGCTAAGCTCTGGAATAAGTTTCCAAGGGACTCCGCTCCACTGGAAGCTTTTAAAAACAGCTTGACAAACCCCTCTCAGGGAGGGTCTAGTTTTTATTTGGTCTGGCCACAATGCAGAGGGGGCTGGCCTTGATGGCTTTTGGAGGCATGGGTGGTAGGTGATGCAGGCAAGGGAAGGCATTACCTTCCCAAAACTGCCTAGACTGCCCAGCCACCAAGGAGGGGCTGGGGCCACACAGCAGCCCAGCAGCCGGGGAAGACTGGGGGCCGTGGTGTGTGGCAGCCCCGGCCTTCATCTGGGGTTGGGTGGGGCTTAGCTGGGGGGGAGATTGTGAAGAAGTGTGGTCTATGGGGAAGGGGTGTGGCTTTGGGCAGAAGGGGCGGGGCTTCAGCTGCCTTCCCCAGGTGGGCTGTCATCCTCTGCCCATGTCTGGAGGTCCCTTCCAGCTTGGCATGTCTATGAAACCCTGTAGGAAACGAGCAAAGGCTACTGGATGTGCAGATTATCTGAAGCCAAGTATTTAATGCCATCAAGACTATAACAGATGTGTCTTCAGAGACAAAAGCAAAAGCACCCCCCGTGTAGCGCGCTCCGCAGACGAGGTTATGAATGAAGCAGTGCAATGCGTTTGGTTACCACCGTGCTATTTAAAATGCATGAAATATAAAATAATTTTCTTCTCCCTCTTTTTTTTTTGTTTTAATGGATTGCTTGAAAAATGGCTTGATCTTCCACAGAGACTGGGTCATAATAAGAGCATGCTATATGAAACATTCATCATTGTAACTGCCACTGTCACGATGTCTTTATTGGCCATTAGTTTCTGTCAGTGAGGAAGCCAGGGCAGGGCTAAGAAGAGATGAATGAGGGGTCAGGGGTCAGAGGCAAAGTACTTGGGAATTTGATGAATTATAAATTTGCTGTAGTTAACAAAAAGTTAAGTTGCAATGGCTATAAAATATTCATCTGTTCAAAGAAAGTTAAAAAAATAATTGCAGAACATTTCAATTAAGACGGGTTCCCTCTAGGCAGGCATTTTCATCAGGGATTCAATCTGTTCTCGGATTTTGACGGAAGTTTTTGAAGTGAATAAAAATTGTGCAGATTAAACAAAATAAAGGTTTCATTGAAGTGAGACCTCGCTAGAGGCGGGCGGGGGGGGGGGGAAGTGCGTCAAGCCACTTTTCGGTTTTGGCTGTTGCATTCAAAGAAACTGGAAGGGTGGTGCGGGCAGAGGTGAAAGCGAGGCAGTGCACCCCGGGGCGCTGCACCGGGAAGGAGGCAGTGGCGGGAAGGGGCGCTTGGCTGCAGGAGGAGATGCGGGATGCTCCCAGCTGAATTCCCAGGGCTCGCCTGCTGGCTGTCGTGCTAAGCAGCAGGCAGGTTACAAGGGCTGGCTGGGGTCCGGGCCTGCCCCAGCCCCTCCCAGAAGACCGTTTAGGGAGGGCGGCGGGGGGGTGTGAAGCTCCCTATCCCCTCAGATTCCCACCAGGATGCGGTTTGCTGTGGTTCCCTTTCTCGTCACTCTCCAGGAGCAGGAGGCAAGCGCACAGCCTGCCGTGACTCTCCCCCGGCTAGGGCGGGGCAGGGCGGGGCGGGGACAGGGGAGGGAGTGACCCATGCTGGGCGCTCTCCTCTTGCTCCCTGAGTGGCAGGAAGGGGAAGAGCTTGCAGGGTCCTGGTACGAGGCCTGGTGGGGAGGCTGCCCCCACACCAAGAGCATCCTTGCCCCCTGCACTCTCCCTTACACACATATACCCCAACCCCCTGCCCTGAGCCCTCCTCACTCCAAAATCCTGTGCCCCCTACACCCTGTCCTCTGCCCTGAGTGCCCACCCTCCTCCCTCACCACAATCCATTACCCCTCAGCCCCTCCTCACACCCAGTCTGAATCCTGCCCCCCCACGTCCCAACCCTCTGCTCCTCAGCCCCTCCTCACACCCCAACCCTGAATCCGGTTCCCCCCCACCAAGTCTTCTGCCCTGAGTCCTACCCTCCCCCCTCTCACCCCAATCCATTACCCCTCAGCCCCTCCTCACACCCAGTCTGAATCCTGCCCCCCACACCCCCACCCTGAGTCCTGCCCCCAACACCGCAACCCCCTGCTTTGAACCTCCAGGCATTCCACCTTAAATTTCTCAGACGTACTGTCATATTGCAACCCCTCCCAGGGTGTGTAAGATACACACAACCAGTGTTCCCTGGGGCAATCCAGCGACATGGGATTAATCAGCCCCACCCACGCAGAGGCTCAGGACGGGGCTTATTAATCACCTTTTAAGCTGGGCTGCCGCGCAGTTTGGAGGGAACCCTGGACAGTACCTGTAAGAAATGTACGTTAAACACAGCGGTGAAAGTAATTTCTAAAACTGCAGATTAACAGCCACCCCCTGCATTTCTATTACTGCCCAACTCTACAGGTGGTCCCCGAGTTACAAACGCATCGACTTACGACCGTTCGTCCTTATGACCAACCTCCCATTAAGCACATTACAGCCGGTCCCCGAGTTACAAACGCGATCCGCGCTTACAAACAGCGCGGTCACATTTAAATGAACGGGGTCTGACTTACGAACAGATCGAGTTACAACCAAGTGTTTGGTACGTAACTCGTTTGTAAGTCGGGGACTATGTGTACAGAGAAATAGGCTAGAAAGTTGTTTTATTCAAACGATCGATCTGTCTCACTCCCTTCCCTGTTAGAGTTTGCAACACCCACTTTGGCTGGTCTGGTCAGTATCCAGATTGGAGCCCTCCCGAGATAAGTTTCCAGGCTGCAGGAAGTGATGTCGGTCACTCTGTGGGGGACACTTCCTGTCTCCCTTTCGTCAGGGATCTCGATATTGAGCTTCCTGGAACGTTAGTTAACAAGATTTGTTTTCTAACGTGACCTAATTGCCTAGCAAAGATGAGCCCCAGGAGTTGGTGGTGAACCCGATGCCTGAGAATGGGGCTGTGGGTTGCTGTGTTTGCATCGCAGACAGAGGCTCAGCTGGTGGAGATGGGTGTAACCTCCATTGAAATCAGAGCTGTGCCCATTTACGCTACTGGAGGATCCGGCCTAGTATCTTCCAGCTGATATTTAAAGAGGTTGGCTGAGTCTGGTCGTATAAATCCCTTAATCAGCCAATCTCCCCAAAAGTTGCTTTAATAATGGGCCAGATTTATGTAGTGGAACTTACAAAGGCAGCTCGGCACCTGCCTCCGGGGGAGGGAGGCGACAGACTTACTGTGCTGGAAGGTATGGCACCTCAGGGAGAAGGCGGAGGCAGCCAGCCCTCGGTGCCACCCAGAGGGCGCTGCACCCTGTCCCACCCAGTCCTCAGAGCTGCCTGGAGCATGCCTCACATTGCTCCGTCGGAGATTTAAAGGGCCCAGGATGCTGGCTGCCACTGTTACTGTTACCGGGCCTCCCGCTTCTGCCCCCCCTCAGCAGGCCTGCCTGCCTCCCACTGAAAGCCAGTGAGATTTAGATCTGAACCCCCGGAGGATACATCTGTGTATCGAGTGGGGTGGGATTCCCAGCTCGGGGAGAAATACACACCCTTGTAAGGCAGCGTAAGGGGCTAGCCGCCCTGAGCACACGCCTCCGGTGTCGAATCCGTGCTCAGAGTACGGATGTGAACGTGCACTTGTTTACACAATTATTGATGAGCCTGGGCTCATTGGTTAATCCTAAAGGCAGAACCTCCCCCCCCCCCCCCACTGCCTCTGTATCAGAGGCAGGGGGAAGTGGGAGCCGGTGCGCGTGGGGAGCCGGTTTTTAAGGTAGAGACAGTAGTGTGTGTGTGTGTGTGGGGGCAGCAGCATGGTGAGGGGAGGGTAGGCAAATGGGAGCTGGTGGTTGCACCTTCCCCGGGCATTTAAACGCGGAACCACTAGAAATATCAGCAGTTACACATTTACAAAAATACACGCATTTTAGCATCCCTAATTCGGAGTGACTAGCTTCTCCTCTGCTTGCTCCATCGTGGCTGCCCTCTGTTTCTAGCATGCTCACCTGCTCAGAGCTAACAGGGGTAGTTGTCCTCCAGCGGGGATTCCCATGCCTCGCTCAAAGCCCACATGGATCTATGGGGGCATTTGCTTTTTCGCCACTTGGCACCCACCTGCATCTTTTGTTGCCTTGTGAATCTGGCCCAGGAAGGTCTGTTTCACCTCGACAGAATCGTCCCGGTCAAACCTCTTCAGAACTTTGTTAAAACCTTTCACCCATGGAAAATTTCCGGGGCTTTCGGCAAGTGGACAAAATCCGTCTGTTTAGCCAACTTCACACTCCTCTGGTGAGGTGTTTGGCATAAATACATAATTATACCAGTGGGCGTATTGGCATCCCATGAATATAATCTGAAATTATGAAGTAAAACTTTGATAAATGTGGTCTATTATGTGGCACCACCTATTAAGGAAGAATTATTCATTTGTGCCTCTTGCGGTATCATTTATTTTTGCATTATACACAGCCTCTCATGCTGTATGGCCCATTGATTCTTCTCTACTGTATCCTGCTGATTCTCACCTGTTTAAAAACAAATTAGTTTACCCCACTGAGGTTGAAAGAATCGAAAATAAAAGCATGTTCTCGTTAAACATCCACGGTTCCCACCTTTGAGGCACAAAAATAAATAAATAAGAATGGAGCATCTGGGAGGAGCCCCAGAGCTCACCACTGGACAGCTGGCAGCATGTACCAAGCACCCTTACAAATGTCTCCAGAGGGTTGTCTCCAAAAACCTCGTGCTCTGGGAAAGCCAGGACAGGTGGTCACGCTGTTCCTAGCCTCCCCCCCGCTCCGATACCTTCTGCAGCCCATTGTGCTCAAGCCCCTGCAGCACCTGTGAACAGATATCGCTTGGGAAACTCACAAGCTTTTCTGTATCTAGGATCCTCAGGGATTCGGGGTCTCAGGTTTCAGCAAAATGCTTTTAACCGTCACAGGCAGATGGTGCAAAACCAGGGTTCAGTCTCCTATGTGGAGAACCCCTTAATCCTGTCAGCCTCCGGGTCTCGCTCTAGCCCACTTCCTCGTGTGTGTCTGCAGGCTGCTGGAGGCGGCACGATGCCAGGCTGTAAGTCAGGGGCGGGGGCCTTGTTTGCGTCGGGGGCCGCTGACCCACAGAAATAGCACTTGGGGGCTGCACAGAAGTGAGAAGGGGGAAAAAAAATCTCCCTGAGTCAGCCCTTGAGTGCGAAGCAGAGAGACACTCCCCGGATCCCCCTCACACACCGGTGCCCAGGGGGGCCTGGGCTGGGAGGTTTTGTGGGGGAAAAGCCTCCAGGCAGCACTTTACTGCACTAGCCAAGGGGCGGGGAGCGGTAGCACCTGAAGCTGCTTCCTCCCCTGCCAGGCAGCAGCCTGTGGATCAGATCCGGCTCCAGCTGGCCTGACTCCGGCCCGTGAGATGCGGGCTCCTCCCTCCACAGCAGGGAGCCATTGCTGGCGCATCAGTCCCACAGTGCGCGCGGCAGGAGGGGCGTGTCGCTGGAGCACCAGTGCGGGTTCCCCAATGCTGGGGAGGGGGAACATAAGAACATAAGAACATAAGAACGGCCGTACTGGGTCAGACCAAAGGTCCATCTAGCCCAGTAGCCTGTCTGCCGACAGTGGCCAGTACCAGGTGCCCCAGAGAGGGTGGACCGAAGACAATGATCAAGTGATTTGTCTCCTGCCATCCCTCTCCAGCCTCTGACAAACAGAGGCCAAGGACACCATTTTATCCCCTGGCTAATAGCCTTTTATGGACCTAACCTCCATGAAATTATCTAGCTTCTCTTTAAACTCTATTATAGTCCTAGCCTTCACAGCCTCCTCTGGCAAGGAGTTCCACAGGTTGACTAGACGCTGTGTGAAGAAGAACTTTCTTTTATTCGTTTTAATCCTGCTCCCCATTAATTTCATTTGGTGTCCTCTAGTTCTTCTATTTAGGGTATTAATAAATAACTTTTCTTTATCGGCCCTCTCCACACCACTCATGATTTTATAGACCTCTATCATATCCCCCCTCAGTCTCCTCTTTTCTAAACTGAAAAGTCCCAGTCGCTTTAACCTGGGAGCCGCTGACCCACAGAAATAGCACTTGGGGGCTGCACACAAGTGAGAAGGGGAAAAAAAATCTCCCTGAGCCAGCCCTTGAGGAAGGGGAGGATCCAGGCACGCCAGGGGCATTAGGTTCCCCACCCCTGCTGCAAATGGACCCTAACATTCTAAAATTCTAGCGGCCTCACATTTTACAGTCTGATGAATGTCAACAAGTGAATGAAAAAATGTGACCAGTTCTAACACTCCTTTCCTTCCCATAGCATCCTGAGTGCGGGCCCCTGAAACTAGCTCCTGAGAAAAGTCAAAAGCCCCTCCCACTGGCTTTGTTTTAATTTAATTCATTCATTCATTTGAAGAAAGAAAGCCCACGTCTGTATTTTGTTTTGCAGGATCCAGCTTGTTTGGGGCTTCTGCCTGGCGAGAAGGTCAGAAGCTGGTGAAAAAGTTGCTTGGGCCTCCTCCTAAATTTCCAAAGCTGGGGAGCATGTTTGAAGAGCAGAGCCCGCAAAATGACTCTGGTACAGTTACTTGTAACTTCTAGGTTATGGAACAGGGGAGAGATCAGGGTCTTTTATAATGGAGCTGGTCCTAAAACAGACCCCTGAGGAACCCCACTCGGTATGTCCTTCCAGCATGACTGAATAACTACTCTCCGAGAACGGTTATCCAGCCTGTTATGCACTCACCTTATAGTAGCCCCATCTAAGTTGTATTTGCCTAGTTTATTGATAAGAAGGTCATGCAAGACCATATCAAATGCCTTACTAAAGTCTAGGTATACCACGTCCACCGCTTCTCCCTAATCCACAAGACTCGTTATCCTCTTTGTTTGACATGATTTGTTCTTTACAAATCCATGCTGGCTGTTACCTATCACCTTATTTTCTTCCAGATGTTTTCAGATGAATTCCTTAATTACTTGCTCCATTATCTTTCCTGGCACAGAAGTTAAACTGACTGGTCTTTAGTTTCCTGGGTTGTTCTTATTTTCCTTTTTATAGATGGGTACTAGATTTGCCCTTTTCCAGTCTTCTAGAATCTCTCTCAACTTCCATGATTTTTCAAAGGTGATAGCTAATGGCTCAGACACCTCCTCTATTAGCTCCTTGAGGATTCTAGGATGCATTTCATCAGGCCCTGGTGATTTGATGACATCTAACTTTTCTAAGTAATTTTTAACTTGTTCTTTTTTAAAAAAAATCTTCTAAACTTACCCCATTTCCACTAGCTTTCACTCCATTAGGCATTCCTTCATCATCATACTTCCCGGTGAAGACCGAAACAAAGACATCATTAAGCACCACTGCCATTTCCAAGTTTCCTGTTGTTGTTTCTCCCTCCTCACTGAGCAATGGGCCTACCCTGTCCTGGGTCTTCCTCTTGCTTCTAATATATTTGTAAATAACCAACTAACTAACTGTTGCTTTAAAATGTTGTTACAGAACCTGGTAAAGAATTTATAACAACCCCACAGAGGGAACAAAGCTCTAGAGAAAGTGGTGGAAGTGATCACATGGGGAACAGCCCTCCGCAGGAAAGCTATCAGACTACAGCAGGCAGGTCCACTGAAAATGCACTGAGCAGAGATGCAAAGCAAATATTAAGGGATCTACATTTGCCAAACCAATCTTGTGAGGAATACAGAAGTTCAAAGCAACAGAAAGGTACCACCACCGGAAACGCAGAAGATCCAAAGTCGCGTCCAGAAACCAATCCTTCTTCAACTAAAATCAATGGCATAACTCCCTCTGATTACAGCAGAGACAAGACCAGGTCCTCATTAATGAGAACTGGAATAGAGCCAAGAAATTGCCACAGAGGAAAAAGTGCATCTCTTCCAAGAAGAAATGGCTCAAACAGCCCAGGACAGAAAGTATTGGAGAAGGAAAATGTTAATCAGCCTGCTAAAAAGAGTATAAATGTCAGGAAATCGCATTCCTACAGCCTGGAAGAAGTGCATGAATTTATGCACCGAAAGGTTGAGGAAAGAAAGAAGAAAAACCTAGAAGAGAAAAAGTCTTTCAAGCAGGCCAGAGAGACAAGAGCTCAGAGACTGCAGGAGTTGTACAGGAAACAGAAGGAAGCTTTTGCAAAGAAACCATGTTCCAGGGTGGCACAAACTTTAAACAGGCAAACTGTGCGTGCAACACAAAGTTCTCAGTATAAACTTGCCCAGGTAAGTACAGAAAGGAAAATAAATGAACAAGGATGGTGATAGAGCGGGAAAAAAAATACCGCGGTTCTGTGTTTGGAGGCAATTTAAGTGTTTGTATAAATGGAGTCAAATCTGGATAAATACAGGCATTAAAATTTTAATGGTGATGATCCCTTCTGGGGTTATCCGTGGGGTTGGAACTCTTGATCATTGGATGCAAAAGCATGAGCTTCCGCAGCTTGAACTGAAAGAATAATGTCTCTGCTTGGCTCTGTAGTAGACTCTTATCTGATTATGTAGACCAGCTATTAGGTGGCGTGAAAGACTAAACCGTGTTTTGTTGATCCATAGATATTTAGAAATCACATTCATAGTTCCTCTTTCATTTCAGGAACAGACAACGAAAAGGAGCCCGGAAAGGAATTTTACGGAGTGGGTGCCTAGAACATCACATGCTTTATTGAGAAGTGAGGAGCAGGGAAGGAGGTATTTTATGAGCCATCAAGATATAAATGTGCATCTCTTAAGCCCTTTCCCTAGCGTTAGTGTTTCCTGTAAGCTGTGCACTGGTACAGCCACTCAGGAGAAATTCAAAGGCTGCCCAACTGGTTAGCAGAGTGCCAACAGCTAGGTAAATTAGTTTATTCGGCATAGTCAAAGAAGTGGGTATTTAAATAATCCCCGCTTCATTAAAATAAACATGGCCGCCGCGCTGTGCCGACGATCAGCTGATCCGACAGCGCAGCAGTCTAGATGCGGATCTGTCGGCCAAGGAAACCTCTGCCGACTGATCCCTTATGCCTCGTGAAAGGAGGTTTACAGGATCAGTCGCAAAGGCTTCCCCAGCCGACAGATCCGCGTTTATACTGCCGCGCTGTGTCGGATCAGCTCATCGTCGGCACAGCACGGCGGCCATGTTTATTTTAATGAAGCAGAGATTATTTAAATCCCCACTTCTTTGACTATGCCGAATAAACTAATTTACATGGCTCCGTCGATGGAACTTTAGTTTACCAGCCTGCCGATAGGAAGAGAGTAATACTTCATAGGTACCTCGTGGTACCTCTTCGGTCCTGGATTTATCCAGAATTTTCTAATCTATATAGAACATAAATCTTTCTGTCTCGTGAACTGCCTAATTCTTTGTCTGGTGTCCTTTAAAGGTCAGGCTGACCTCTGTGATTGTATCTTACTTCCTGCCCTGATGTGGCTTCTCTTTGTATTTAAACAGAGACTTACTTCCAAAGACAGCTCGGCCACCCGAAGCAGCAGAGACATTCGATTTTCCTTCTTCCCTGGCATCTGAAAGTGGGGATCTCAGCCCTTTGAACCTTAAAGACCTGGCAGTCAGCCCTTTGCCAACGTGGTACCAACCTCCTCAGGGCTTTCTCCTTGCACTGAAAACTGCAAAATCTGGCCTCAAGGACTCAGCTTCTGCGGACACTTCCAGCCGCCCTCCCTATAAAAGCACACGGGATCGAGTGAAGGCCATTCACTCCCTAGCCACGGAGCTTGGTGAGCGGATTGAGGCAGCAACGGAAAGGCTGAGGAGAACAAGCAGGCTGCAAGACCCTGGTGGCAACAGAGGAGAGGAATCTGTAGAACCTCCCCGTTGGGCTTCTCCATGCCCCAAGCCCAAGATGCCTAAGAGTGAGAGAAACAGGACCATGAACATCCTGGGTGTTCCAAGCCCTAATGGCTTACGGACGCTGTTAGACTGTGCACCAGATGGACTGGATCAGACTCTCTTCTTGCCTAGCCCCGAAGGAGCAGAAGCCCAGAAGAGGAAGGAACAGATACAGGCTCTTCTGTCCGACACAGCTGCCGTTACTGAGGGGTTACCATGGAGTTCCAATTCTGAGATGCACGGGAAAACCCAGAAGGATGTGTGCAAAGGTAGGGTGCGATGTTGCGTTAGTGTTGCGGGGCATGGTGTTGTGTTAGCATTGCGGGGTGTGGTGTTGCGTTAGCATTGCGGGGCGTGGTGTTGCGTTAGCATGACGGGGCGTGGTGTTGCGTTAGCATTGCGGGGCGTGGTGTTGCGTTAGCATGACGGGGTGTGGTGTTGTGTTAGCATTGTGGGGTGTGGTGTTGCGTTAGCATTGCGGGGCGTGGTGTTGCGTTAGCATTGCGGGGCGTGGTGTTGCATTAGCATTGCGGGGCGTGGTGTTGCGTTAGCATTGCGGGGCGTGGTGTTGCGTTAGAATTGCAGGAGGTTTTAAAGGCATGAAGTGAGAGTGATCCATGCAGCTTCCATTGATGTTCAACACTGTAGGGTGACCAACCAGAAAATGTGAAAAATCGGGACAGGAGGTGGGGGGAATAGGCACCAAATAAGAAAAAGTCCCAAATCCTGGGACTGTCTCTATACAATTGGGACATCTGCCCACCCTCCAATGGTCCCTCTTGCCTTTGAAAACCCCCCTCTAGAGAAGAGCTGGAAGGGGCCAGGTTCTGGCTGTAGCAGTATGAAGGGAACATTTTACCCCCGTTAATAGAGGCAGGGGCTGTCTGGATCACCAGATCGGAGCCCATCAGACTCTGGGGAAGCTCTTCTCAGATCAGAAAGTCCCAGCCAGCTCTCATGGTGACGTTAGCTGTTTGCATGGCTATGGGCTTAGCGGGAATTATCCTGCGCGGGGAGGGAAATGTCTGGCCACCGGATGCTTGGAGCGCGACGCTGCACCAAAATAAAGACTGCTCCTGCTCTGCTGGCTGAGAAGAGGGTGGGGTGTGCAATTCTAGACATGGGAATAAAATTAGATTCCCCAGCCGTTCATCGTATGCTCTTGTGCACACGGAGGAAGTCGGGATACCAGGGGCCGGGCTGGATTGAGAAGTTCACTCTAGAAAACTGGGATAAGGGTATTGGGTTTGGTCTCCTTTCTTTGCACCTGTGAAGCTACAGATCTGGGGTCTATGTCTGGCTCCCCCCTTTCCCGCCCCCACACCTCATGCCTCAGTTTCTCCATTTGCAAAATGAGAATAATAATGCCAGCCCAGCTTTCTGAAGTACTTGGAGATCTTTGGATCAAGAGACCCATATAAGAGCTCAGTGCTTGTGTGAGTAGAGGGAGAAGAACATGGGCTAACTATTTTCATTTCTTTGACGAGTGTGTTTATTAAAAACGTCCATTTGTCTCTTTCAAAGGTTTCATTGCAAAGAAGGAATCGGATGTGGAAATGTGCCTACTGCGAGGCATGCCAATTGCCAGCATAGCTTCTCCATCTGCCACATACTTCACTAGAAGGTAAACAAATCTGGTTATATCATTCTCTGTTAACTGCTTTGTGCACACATACAGTTCAAATCAATGGCAGCAAATTCAGCACGGAGTACCGATGCTCTTTTCCCCTTACTCAGAGAACGGCCAAGCAGGCTGATTTTGCAACAAGACAGACACATATTGGGAGTCACCAATTTGTACAGCTCGAGCAGGTCAATAGAAAAGTTTGGACAGCAGCCTTTTCAAATGAGGGTCCTGATCCACGAAGTGTGAACCTTGAGCAAAACATGCCCTGGAGTTTAGAGGGGATTGGGACTTGGATTTCTCAATCTCTCTCCATCCGCCCCCCAATTCCTTTTCCGAAATGGCCACCCCAATATTACCCCAATGCTGCTCGAAGTCCTTAGCTGCCCTGGAGAAGGGAGAGCAGGGCTAAACCATCGCCTGCCATTTGCAGCACGGTCTGCAGAGGGTTAGGGACCAGAAACTTAAAGCAAAACTCAGCTGTTGCGTTGTGCCGGATTCCTACCACACCTGGGATTGTGCAGAACTCAGCCCAGGAGTTGGGTTTGTACCACCGGGGTCCGAAGGCAGCTGGAACGGAGGGTGCGTGTCTTGGCTTTCCTCGAGCTAGCGTGATCAAAGGAGAACGTAGCCATGGCTCCGTTGGCTGGGGGGCAGGCTCGCCGCTACGAGACCTCACCCAGGATCTCGACAGAAATGTGGGGCTAGAAGAACAGGAGGCCATCTAATCGGTACTCCCCCTGCAGCAGGATAAGTCATTTCTGGCAGAGGTCTGTCCAACCTGTATTTAAAGACCTCCCACGACGGGGATTCCACAGCCCCCCAAAGGTATTTCTAGCTGCAGTCAGACACCCACGACTGGCCCAGGCCAGCTGAGTTAGGGCGAAGGGGATGTGGTGGGAGGGGAGAACCAACGTCAGCCCAAGTTCTGGGATGTTGCCACCTCGCAGGGTCCTAGAATCTGACCCAAACCTCTCCAGTCTGGGCCCAAACCTCTACATCTCAGTGAAACAGCCTTGTATAGCCCGAGCCCCGAGAGCCCGAGGCAGCTGGTATGGGCCAGCTGTGGGTGTGTAACGGCAGGGCAGACCTACCCAAAGTGACTTTCTTAACACCCCTGAGCACTGGAACGTTTTTCCTGCTTTCTCACCTTCATCTCTTGCCCTCCCCGCGGCGGACCTGGGGAACGACGGATCCCCTCATGCTCATCGAGCGCTGCTGGATCGGGGGCATGAAGATGAGGCGAGAGAAAGCCTCCCTTTTATGCTAGATCAGGCGACTTAGTAAGTGGTGGGCCCAATCCTGCAGAGGGCTGGGGCCCTTTGTCTCATTCATTTCACTGGAGGGAGAGCACCCAACGCCCTCCCGAAGGCCTGGCAGGATTTGGCCCCGCAAAGGTAATATCTTCCGGGTACAGTTCAATGATTGCCCACTAGGGAGCGCTGTTAACCTGCAGACCCCTTTAGAGCAGCGTTCTCCAACAGTTTTAAGCATGAGATCACTTTTGAATGTAAGTGCAATCAAGGAGTAATCCAGGATCCACCTCAAACCCAAATACGCTGGCCCCGCCCCCTTTCTCCAAGGCCCCGCCCCTGCTCGTTCCATCCTCCCTCCCTCCCCCATCACTCCCTTTTATCAGGCGGGGGTGTGATGGAGGGGGATGTGGTCTCTGGTCTTGGGCGAAAGGATTTGGAGTGTGGGAGGGGCTCTGAGCTGAGCCTGGCACAGGGAGTTGAGGTGCAGGATACAGGCTCCGGGAGGGATGTTGGGTGCAGGGGGAGAGAGCCAGAGCCCTGGGCACTTTAAATCTCTGCTGGAGCACCGTGCTGCGTGCTCCGGGCAGTGCAGAGGGCTGGGGGAGAGCGTGCCGGGCTCTGGGTGGCACTGAGGGCTGCCTGGGGGCCGGCATGGTGCGCTCCAGGTGGCGCTCAGGGCTGGCTTCCCTGTCCCTGCCCCTTCCACGAGTGCGAACCTCCCCCCCCCACACCTTGTTCAGAGGCCCGTGGAGGCTGTCAGAGCCCCTGCCCAGCATAGTTAGATGTCACAGCACGCGTTGTCGTGGGGAGCACACCTCCGACCCTAACTTGCAGCCCTTGGTCCTGATCCCGAAAAGTAATGAGCCTCCACAGCATCCCAGCTCCTGTGTCCAGGCCTCTTCTGTGAGCATAACACAATGAGAATTTTGCAGGCAAAAGGGAAATTCATTGCTTAAAAATCCCTTACCAGAGATCCCTGTGAATATGAAGCCCAGTTGTCCCACTTACAGTCAGAACCTTGAGTCGCCGTTTTCTAAATTTCGGAAAACGTTAGTGCCAAGCTTAACGTTATGGTCTAGAGGGCATCTAGGTTTGTTTAGTCTAGAAAAGAGAAGACATAGGCTTTGTCTACACTGCAAGTTTTTGCGGCAGAAAATATGCTAACGAGGGACTCATTAACATGAGTCGCGATGTCATTAGCATATTTTCTGCCCATTCTTTTTGTGCAAGGGGTTTTTGCACAAAAAGAAGCCGTGTAGCTGCTTCCATTTTGGGCAAAAAAACCCTTTTGCGCAAGATCCTTATGTCTCTCCTTAACCTCTGAGGATAGGACAAGAAGCAATGGGATTAAATTGCAGCAAGGGAGATTTAGGTTGGACTTTCTGTCAGTGCGGTTAAACACTGGAATAAATTGCCTAGGGGGGTTGTAGAATCTCCATCACTGGAGATATTTAAGAGCAGGTTGGACAGACACCTGTCAGGGCTGATCTAGATGGTGCTTGGTCCTGCCGTGAGGGCAGGGGACTGGACTCAATGACCTCTCGAGGTCCCTTCCAGTTCCAGTGTTCTATGATGGATCTCTGCATATTGGCCAGTCTCTGTACTCTGCAGCCACGTTTCTGTTTGGAAAGCTCTGGGATGTGTGTGTGTGAAATGAACAGCAGGCGCAGTCCTGCGAGGTGCTGAGTACCCTCAACTTGGAATAATTTCAGGGGGGATTTTTTCCAGATGCCTAATGGGCCTAGATGTCCAACTCCCCTTGAAATCCTAGCCCGGATCACCTGGCAGGATTGGGACCAATGGATCTTCCTCATCCAAGCAAAACTCCTACTTGTGTCCAATAATTGTGACAGGCGTCAGGAACCATTTCTACCTGGTGATTCCTGCTCGCATGTACAGTGATCTGCAGAGAGGATGGGAATGGAAAGGGGGCATTTAAAACCAACAATTCCTTTAGTACCAGCACCAGACTTTGTTTACAGATCATTATGTTCAGAGCTATAAATGAACGTCTGTGTCTAAAGACACGTTACTTTTAGGGGGTTATTTATCCAACAAACATTTGGAAAAGTAATATGCAGGTCTTCCTTCCCTCCCCACTGTTCTTCTGCAGAACATGCATTGGCATGACATATGGCATTGACAGAAGTAGACTAAATTGATTATCTTTATGAGTACCTAGTTAAATCTCTACTGATCTCCTTTTCGCAGAGGATTAAAGTGTGGTTTAGCCAATTGGATACTATAGATTCATTTACACTAATTGTTTTCACTCACTTTACTCCCGAAGTTCGGGGCAGGGGGAGAGAGAAATTATAATTTCTGCAGATTTAGCTTGGAGTGCATATGTGTGTATTTGTTATATAACACCCAGAGATGTACGTTTAACTAAAGAGGGAAGGGGCTAAGAATGGCAATTTTGGAAGTTACACTCTGAGGCTACGTCTAGACTGGCATGATTTTCCACAAATGCTTTTAACGGAAAAGTGCTGTCATATGGGTGGAAGTCGGGTCAATATTGCATGTTATTAATATCAGCAGAACTGACTTAAAATGGGGCCTGTGTGTTGTGTAGTCTTGCCTTAATCTTTGTATTCATGCCTGCCAGTGTGAAGAAGCTATTTGCACGTCTATGCAACCACACTTAAGTTGCAGCCCGTGGCATGTGCTGTGAGTATCATTGTGGTCCCCGGGGCTTCCAAAGTTGAGTAGCTCTGATCTAGACGGTGCTTGGTCCTGCCGTGAGGTCAGGAGACTGGACTCAATGACTCTCGAGGTCCCTTCCAGTTGTAGTGTTCTATGTTTCTAAGACACAAAATGCTAATTCAGAGACCAGGCCCAGGTATTTGCCAGAGACAAACATCAGAATTTCTTCCTGACAAACCCCCTCCCCTCTTTTCCTCCTCCAGCTTTGTCCCCACTTTCTCAGGACAGACTCCATCCAAGGCACAAGTTGGTAAGAGCCCCTCTACTCAGTTCAGTTATTCTGGGTCACTCGGTGACAGGAAAAACAAAGGAAAAGCTTATTCATGGAAAAAAATGAAATGGGATTTCCCTAAGCTGATTGCTGATTAAAAAACCCAACATTTCTACATTCATTTTTTTGTGTACAAAAACCATCTGTCAATATTTCAGTCTGACTCGGTCTCCCTGTCTTGTTGGAGCCGCTGCTAGATCAATAGCTGCCCATTTTCACGTGTGCCTGCCTAATCTTTTTAGTAAGCTCTGTGCTGGTTTCTTAAAAATGCCCCGTGGACTCTGTGTCCTCGCTGCCAACAGGCATCTTTGTGCTTGGAGATGCGCAGCTCAAATCCAGACTAGCAGTGTCCTGAGGCTAAGTCTACATTGGCACTTCCTAGCGTGGTAATTTTCTGGCTCAAGGGTGTGAACCAGGCTACAGCACCGGGAGCGAATCCCCTAGTGGAGGTGGTGTACATGGAGCTTCTAGATCAATAGCTGATCTACTTGGACCGCCTAGTTTGTGTGGTGGCCAGGATCACAGGAAAAAGCAGTTCATTGAGCTTCCTAGCAGGGATGTAAAATCCTGGTTAATCAGTTAACCAGTTAAACATTAGGTCGACCTAACATTTAACTAGTTAATCGACTAAGCGGGATCCAGGAGGGGGGACCACTCCAGCCTGGACGAAGTAGCTCATGGGGTTCCCATCCTTCGCCTTGCGCTGCTGCTAGCTACTGGCTTCCAGCTGCCAGCCCCTGCCAGAGTAACCCCTGTCCACAGCGGGCATGGGCTCCCCACAGACTGAGGCTGCTCTGTGGGGCGCCTGGCCTGCTGCTGACAGGGGCTGCTCTGAAGGAAAGCGGCCCATACCTGCAGCGGTCCCCTGTGGGGCTGAAGCAGCCCCAGTCTGTGGCAGTCAGAGAGCTGCTCCAGCTGCCACCTGTTACTGGTGAACCGAAACGGGTTAACATCAGGTTAACCGGGTAACTTTTCACATCCCTACGTCCTCCTTCGGCACGATTCACCCTATGAAGGCATTTACCCCTGTGGCAGGGCCCAGCCATGTTCACCACAAGTCCTAGAACCGTGATACAGAGAGATACTTTGCCTTTCCCTCGCCCCTTGCCTGAGAGCATTTCCAAGAGCTTTGTAAACACGTCCCATCATAAGAACATAACATAAGAACATAAGAACGGCCGTACTGGGTCAGACCAAAGGTCCTTCTAGCCCAGTAGCCTGTCTGCCGACAGTGGCCAGCACCAGGTGCCCCAGAGAGGGTGGACCAAAGACAATGATCAAGCGATTTGTCTCCTGCCATCCCTCTCCAGCCTCTGACAAACAGAGGCCAAGGACACCATTTTATCCCCTGGCTAATAGCCTTTTATGGACCTAACCTCCATGAAATTATCTAGCTTCTCTTTAAACTCAGTTATAGTTCTAGCCTTCACAGCCTCCTCTGGCAAGGAGTTCCACAGGTTGACTACACGCTGTGTGAAAAAGAACTTTCTTTTATTAGTTTTAAACCTGCTCCCCATTAATTTCATTTGGTGTCCATCCTGACACGTGGAGGTGGAAAAAGGACACCCCAACGGAGCCTGGATTGCACAATGACGCTCTAATCGATTCAGCCTCGGAACAGCAGGGTCATTATTTCCATTTTCAGGAGCGCTGAAAAATCCAGCTCTGAGGAAGCAGTAAATGGGATAGGGAACTAGGTGCCTCTTTAGCTTCTCAAGGTTGGGGGGGTTGGGTATGATTTTTGGTCCAATGCTATGTGAAGCTTCCGTTTATGAAAGGGTTAACAAATAAAAGTAACATTTTACTAACTGGTTACCCCATTGGTACAAAGTCCAGCAAATTGCTTATAGCTCGCTAACACACTTTCTTGTGGTGTGTTTATAACCCACTATAAAACGCTCTACTCCTATCAGTATCTCTGCTTCTAACGTGTGTTTGCTAATGGAATCTAATTGGAAATGCCAGTTTTGCTGGTCTGTTTTATAGGTGTGGAAGCTGACAGAGATCAGGTGATTTTCCACGGGTGTCTCAAATGGAGTTGGGAATAGAACAGAGGACTCTGACCGCCTACTTCTTTGCTCTTATCCCCATGACCATGCTTTTCCTCTGGTCTGCTGCTGTTTCCCAGGCTCCTAATTGGTTTGTTGCCGTTTAGTAAAACTTCTTGCTGAGAGTTCTGAGCACACCTTCAGGAGGAGGAATCCTAGACACGCGTCACCATTTTGTGACTCTGCATGGCTTCTGCCAAGTTGCTTTGCCCCTGCCTCTGTTTTCCCATCTGTAAAATAGGAATCATTATCCATAGACTGTAAGCTCTTCAGGACAGCGTGTGTGTGTGTGTGTGTGTGTGTGTGTGTGTGTGTGTGCGCGCGCATGTGCGTGTGTGTGTGTGTGTGTCTAGCACCTAACAAAATGAGGCCAGCGTGTGTGTGTGTGTGTGTGTGTGTGTGTGTGTGCGCGCGCGCATGTGCGTGTGTGTGTGTCTAGCACCTAACAAAATGAGGCCCTGATCTGGGCCTGTGGACAATATAAGCAGTAGCAAATTCATTACCTCACAGGTTTACTCATTCCTGTTTGTAAGGTGCTTTGAGATCCTCACATGAAAGGCATTCGAGAATCACAGTCTTATCGTTATGACAGACTGAAGCAGTTTTAGGCAGCGAGATTCTGGAGTCATGCAAAAGGTTTTCTGTGTCCATTTCTGCACTCGCTATTTCCTCAAGAGACTGGGGGAAGGGTTTCTAGTGACGCTACATGTAGCTTCCATCCTTTGCTCCCCCAGGGTTCATTGAGAAATGCAGAATCAGGCCCAGCATTGAAAGGCAAGTTGACACAAAATCCACTTTCTCCAAAGAGGGTACTTTGAAAAAGCCCTTGCTCATATTAAGGATGCTTCATGGTTGCCCACTTCTTCCAGATTGTATATACAATATTGGTATAAATCTAGCTTCTATTGATTTAATCCAAGACAAATTTGAGGTCAATTTCTGACCCCATTATACATGTTTTCTCGTTCACATTATATATAATTTGTAAGGATTTCTCGCACTCACATCTGACATCCAACGTGTATTTTGTTGTGGGCTTGTCACAGGCCAGAGAGACATCCAGCAAATCAAAGGACTCCCTCCATCGCTGATGCTCTTCCTGAAGCCTGGAATCAAGCCGAAATGATTTCACCCTCTCCTAGGCGAAGTCGCGGAGCATCTCTCAGTCATGGATTTGAATCCTGCGCATTTCCAGCACGAAGGATCAGGATGCAAAAAGAAACTGAGGACAACTTGGGTAAGACGGGGTTTAACAAAGAAGGGTCTCATAATGCAGTAGTTATTGGTTGCATTGCTAAGGCACTTTGTAACGATACCCTAGGGTCTCGCCTGTCCTGCATGAAGGGAAGGTGACAATGCCAATTGTGACACGGGGTAGTCAGAGGTTTTTTGAATTGTTGATGTTTCCGCTAAAATGGTCATTGAAATGTCAAACTCTGGCACGCACACAAAAAGGGGAGGGGGAGAGCATGAGCTTTGTTGTGAAAAAAAACCCTTCCTTTTTTTTTGTAGCCAGCTGTAGCTGTAACAAACGTGTCTCATTGAGAAGAAGCGCACCGATTGTGCTACTGCTATTGTATTGTCGTATGCTTTTGTAGCCCCTGGAGGCTTTGTTGGAAGATCTCAAAAAGCTTTACGATGTAACCCTCCCAACACCTGCTTTGGTACACCCGGGACAGTTGTGCCGGTGGGGAAACTGAGGCAGGGAGCTTTTAAACAAGTTAACCAAGGTCAGTGGCCGAGGCAAGAGTTGAACTGAGGATTCCTGGGGGAAGGTTGATGCTGCACAGCGATGTCATTTGATACTCTAAATAAACGTTTGCATAGAGACAAGGGAAAGTCTGCCGTTGAAAGGGTTAAGGAGCAAACAATAGCAAGCGTGTGCGTTTGTCAGAGGAGACCTTGGCTTCTTTTTGCCAAACTGTAGCAGATGGTGCATTGTTTTGAGGGATTTTCGGAGACAAAAGAACAAGCCCAGATAATCTTTCTCCAAAGAGGGTACTTTGCTCTTATTAAGGATGCTTCCCTGTTGCCCCCCAAGATTTTATATGCAATATTGGATTTAGGAGGGGAGTGAGCAAATCAGCATGATTTATTTGGCCTCATCCTCAATCTCCAACCAATAGGAAGGGCAGTTCAGATGTTTGGAGACTAAGTCTCTTGTCTGCAGCGTTTCCCGTTGAACGAAGGGTGTTTCACTCACCCGGCATTAATGGGCAAGGGCCTGATGTTGCAATCTCTTGATAAGCGAGGAAAGCCCCCTGCCACCTATAGTTTGACGACGATAGAAACTTCTGCCTGGCTTGTATACGGGATAAAAGTCTTTGCAAGCCCCGAGCATTTGCAGAGATAGAGGCCGTTGGTCTGAACCCAGCCTGCGTCACAGCTTCCTCGGGAAGGCAAGGTCTTGTCATTTTTAGGGACGCTATAGATTTGAAGAACAGGTCACGAAGAGCAATGCTTACCCCGCTGGCAGATGGGGGGTGCATACGCAGGAGGGCTAACGGAGTTGCTGGTCCTCTGGCTAGGGTGCTCGGAAGGGGCAGGACCATGGGTGGAAAGGGCAGGGGCTGAGGCCTACCCTTCTCCCGCCAGCCCTCCAGCGCCCGGAGACTGCTACTGGCGCTCCAGCAACTGACCCGCTTCCTCAGATCAAACTGTATCCCTTTGGTATATATGGTCGTGCCAATTTTCTTCCACAATCAAAAAAATGTGAACACATATAAAATTGACAAATCAGATTTTAGAACAGAGGAGGGATTGGGGGGAGGTTAGTTTCTATGAGCTAATGATATTAGGGGTGATAACTGCCCATTACAAAGATAGCTTCCCCAATTATCACCCCAATAGCTATTATATGTGTTCACTTTTTTTTGATTGTATCCCTTTCGTATGTATGGTCGTGCCAATTTTCTTCCACTATTTGATCTGAGGAAGTGGGTCTGGCCCACGAAAGCTCATCACCTAATAAACCATCTTGTGAGTCTGGTCTTGCTGAAACAAAAGACAGGACCATGCAACTTTAAAGACTCACAAGATGGTTTATTAGGTGATGAGCTTTCGTGGGCCAGACCCACTTCCTCAGATCAAATAGCGGAAGAAAATTGGCACGACCATACATATGAAAGGGATACAATAAAAAAAAAAGTGAACACATATAGAAGTTATTAGGGGTGATAATTGGGGAAGCTATCTTTGTAATGGGCAATTATCACCCCTAATATCATTATTTCATAGACACTAACCTCCCCCCCGATCCTCCCTCTGTTCTAAAATCTGATTTGTTAATTTTATCTGTGTTCGCATTTTTTTGATTGTATCCCTTTGGTATATATGGTTGTGCCAATTTTCTTCCACAGTTTGATCTGAGGAAGTGGGTCTGGCCCACGAAAGCTCATCCCCTAATAAACCATCTCATTAGTCCTTAAAGTTGCATAGTCCTGTCGTTTGTTTCAGCAAGACCAGACTAACACAGCTACATCTCTATTATTAGTCAACAAAAATCTGTGGAAACTGGGACTCTCTTTTGCAGAAAAGCGTGCAAGTCAGTTCTGCAGTGCAGCTTGCATAATGAGGCGCAATTATAGAGATCACTCCAAAATGTAAATATTTATCTGTAACATATGTATACACCCCCCGAGTGCTAATTGCTCCTGGGTAATTCTGAAACTCTTCTGCTGCGTCTAGATTGGCATGATTTTCCGGAAATGCTTTTAATGGAAAAGTTTTCCGTTAAAAGCATTTTCGGAACAAAGCGTCTAGATTGGCACGGACGCTTTTCCGCAAAAGCACTTTTTGCGGAAAAGCATCTGTGCCAATCTAGACGCGCTTTTCTGCAAAAAAGCCCTGATCGCCATTTTCAGGATCGGGGCTTTTTTGCGGAAAACAAATCTCAGCTGTCTACACTGGCTCTTTTGCGCAAAAGGGACTTTTGCCTGAACGGCAGCAGAATAGTAGCAAGTCAGTGCTTTTGTGGAAATTCAAGCAGCCAGTGTAGACAGCTGGCAAGTTTTTCCGGAAAAGCGGCTGATTTTCCAGAAAAACTGGCCAGTCTAGACACAGCCTTCAAGTATACAACAGAAGGCAGCAGAACAAGTGGGAGCTTGCAAAATAGCTAATATTGTTAATATTGGTCACCTAGAGTTAAGAGAAAGAGCCCATCCCTGGCTCTTGACACGTCAAGGTTTCCTTATAAAATCCACAGCCCCTCTCAAATACAATGGACTGCCCACTTCATATAGACAAGTGGTTCTCTCTGACAGACCCCCAGCAAACGCCACAAGGACTCACTGGGAAGATGTCCAGTGGGAAGCAACCCTTGTCTTTAGTAGACACACACACCTGTCCATTTAGGCAGGAAACAGAGGGCGCTGCAACAGTTTTCAACCTTTTTTTCTCATGACCCAGTTGAAGAAAATGGTTGGTGCCGCGACCCAACATCATGTGACTAGATTGTGGGCTGTGGGGCGGGGCTGAGGACGAGAGCTTTGGGGCGTAGGAAGGGGCTTCGGCTTTGGGGGTAGGTCAGGAGGGGCTGACCTCGAGTGGCTCCCAGTCAGTGGTGCAGCGGGAGGAGCTAAGGCAGCTTCCTGCCTCTCCTGGCACTGCAGGCTATGCTGTGCTCCAGAAGCAGCCAGCAATAGGTTTCCAGCCAATGGGAGTGCAGGGCCAGTGCTCAGGGCAGGGCAGTGCATGGAGCCCTGTGCATTCCCCCCAGACCCCACACCCTTAGGAGCTGGGCCTGCTGCCGGCTGCTTCTGGGGTGCAGCGCAGTCTGCAGTGCAAGACAGGCAGGGAGCAGCCTTAGCCCCCCCACCCCTACTGCTCACCTGATCCCCGGCAGCAACGGGACCTAGCGCCCGACATTCCATGACCCAGTGCTGACCGGGTCGTGACCCGTAGGTTGAAAGCCACTAAGCTGGTAAGGAAATAGTCTCCCGATTCCGATTAACACCAGCCACCCGTCTGCAGGGTCCTGGGCTGCATTTTAATTTGGGGGCAGCCCCACTGCAGCACGAGGCCAAGGTGGGAACACACACTAAAAGGTCACTGAAAAATGGCAGCCCCAGACGTCGTACTCTTTATTGCCCTTGTTTCAGGAAAAACTCCAGCAGCTCAAATGAGTTTTGCCTGCACAGGAGCCGACCCTGGAAGAGTACACTAATGCTACACAACAGCATTATTTCAAAATGTCTAATTTCAAAACAGTTAATTCGAAATAGCTTATTTCAAAATAACATGTCTACACACAAAATGCATTTCAAAATAGCGTTTTTCTATTTCGAAATAGCACGTCCACACTGAGTGGACGTTGAATCGCATTTAAGGCTGGTTGGAACCGGTTCTGGCAGGGCATCAGGTCAGAAGTTACCTTGTGGCCCGGGCGGCCAGCAGGGCACCCTGGAAAGCGCTGGAGGCCCCCTATTTCGAAATAGCACTTATTTAGTCTACACAGCGCTTATTTCTAAAATAGCAGTTTCGAAATTGGCGGTATTCCTTGTGGAATGAGGTTTGCCAATTTCAAAATAAGCCCTCCGCTATTTCGAATTAATTTCGAAATAATGGAATGGCTGTGTAGACACTAGGAAAGTTATTTCGAAATAACTGCTGTTATTTCGAAATAACTTTGCCGTGTAGACATACCCGAATTGTTTATAAGATTTAAATAATCCGCGCTGGACCAAATCTTGTGCCTGTTGAAATCAGTGGGGCTGGACCCAGAATGCCACCTTAAATATGCAGCCCTCAAAAGCTAACGTGTATATAGAGGAGGCACTAACAGCAGGTGAGCACACAAGGCCCTATCTGCGCACAGTGTCTGCACTTCTGTAACTACATTGGTTTAGAAACAGATGTAAGTACAGGTCGAACCTCTCCTGTCCGGCCCCCGTGAAACTGACTGGGGCCAAACCAGAGAATCTGCTGGACCCCGGGAGGTTGCTATTGTCTAGCAGCATCACCAACACTGCTACTGCTTCCTGGGCTCTTAGAAGACATCGAGGAGTCAATTAGACTAAATCACAGCACCAAACACTGAGTGCCCGGACTGGTGGCTGTAACCAGACTTTATGGGACTGCGGGAAACTTGGTCACACTCCTAATAAACGGGCATCCAGCTAACTCCAGTCATGCCAGACCACGGATGTTGCCAGACCAGAGTGTGCTGGACTAGACAGGTCCAACCAGTATATCACAGTGTGGACAGAGATACACTATCATAAAGGTATAGCTTATCTATTATCTAGGTTAACATGCATGTTATTTAACATAGCGTCTCTTAGATACCTAAATCCCCTTTGAAAAGGGGCCTTAAGTGCTTTTGAAACTCTTACTCTTAATGGCCAGTCTTATAGTCTGCTCGTGTGCTTGGGATGATTTTCAGTAAAGAGGTCTGGGGAAAGTAAGGGGCTGCTCACGAGTCCGAATCACAGAAGCATAGGACACGTATTTCCTGACTGGGATCTTCGTAGATAAAAGTGAATTTCAGTGTCAAGCCCATGGCTGACCTGAGATCCCCCCTTTTTTCTTTTATCATTCAAGCTAGAGCACAGCAGATGTTTTAAACTATTTCATGAGCATTGGGACTACCTGTGTGCTAGACTTAAAACGTAATGTCACTGGAAGCACACAGAAAAGGTAGTGATAGAAGCAAAATGCAGGACAATGTAGCACTTTAAAGACTAACAAGATGGTTTATTAGATGATGAGCTTTCGTGGGCCAGACCCACTTCCTCAGATCAAATAGTGGAAGAAAGTAGTCACAACCATATATACCAATTTATACATGAAACCAATTCCTTCCTTTGCAGACTGGTAATAACCTTTCGTGTCAGCAGAGGGAGCTAGGCTCTTGTTTGTAGAACCCGGAGACGTGATAAAAGCAAGGCAGAGAATTGTAACATCACAGCTTCCACTAACTATCCTCAAACTGAAAAGACCAAGACTAGATTCCTCTGGTGTTTTGGTTTAAGCTAATATACAGTAAAACGCCAATAGTCTGGCATCCAATAGTCCGGCACTCCTGATAGTCCGGCATCAAAATGGCAAGAGCCTAGTGAGCGAGCTTCGGCCAAAAATGAGTTACAAGGTAACAGCGGCAGCAGCTGAACAGAGCAAAAAGGGTTAAAAAGGCTTAAAAAAACTAAAACATTACAGTATACTGTATACAGTATGTACAATGAAAAGGGTTAAGAACACTTTATATACAGTATATAATGTATTCAGTGTATATATATAACCAGCTTATAGTACCTCCTGATAGTCCAGCATATCTGATAATACGGTACCACCTAGGTCCCATAGGTTCCGGAATATTGGAAGTCTACTGTAGTAGGAATTAAAGCCCTACCTCGTGCATTTCACATCATACAACCTCCTTGCCCAGCAAAGCTCAAACAAGTTTGGTCTTTGACTTCCAACTGGCTTTAAAGTATTTTGCAGTGAGACCCTTCAGTGTGGGGCTATGAAAGTGTAGCTTTCCCCTTGAATCAATAAAGAAAATTGCTCTGATTTTCATCACTCCCAACTTTCCCCTTCTTTGACCTTTCCCCTTTCGAGGGCTGTTGGCATTGTTCAGTCTGACCGATAAATCAGACCAGGCACTGTTTGTGCAGCAAGAGATCTCCTCCCCACACCCCGCAAACTCTCATTCTGTGCCACACTCTTCTCCCAAGCTTCAGCAGGTCGAGTAAAAAAACGATTAAAGGTCTAGAAAAGAGGACCTGTGAGGGAAGATTGAAAAAATTGGGCTTGTTTAGTCTGGAAAAGCGAAGACTGAGAGGGGACAGGATAGAAGCTTTCAAGTTCCAAATAGGGTGTTACAAGGAGGAGAGGAAAAATTGTTCTCCTTGGCCTCTGATGATAGGACCAGGCACAATGGGCTTAAATTGCAGCAAGGGAGGTTTAAGTTGCACATTAGGAAAAACTTCCCAGCTTTCAGGGTGGTTGAGTCCAGGGGCAAATTGCCTAGGAAGGAATCTCCATCACTGGAGATCGTGAAGAGCAGGTTGGACAGACACCTGTCAGGGATGGTCTAGATGGTGCTGGGTCCTGCCGTGAGAGACTGGACTTGATGACCTCTTGCAGGGGCGCTAACAGCCTTTATGGGCCCCATGGCAAGATGGGGGAGGTGGCTCCATATTCCAGGAAGGGGCGGGATCTTGGGCAGAAGGGGCGTGGCCTTGGGCAGAAGGGGCGTGGCCTTGGGCAGCCAGCCCCCCACACTGCTCAGAATGCAATGCACTCCCCCGCAGCTTTCAGAGCCGTGACACTCCGGGGCTCCGGCCACCACCACTGCTGCAGTAGCAGCCCTGGACCCTTTCGAATCACCAGGCCCCTGGGGCAACTGCTTCCTTTGCCCCCCGCTGTCGGCAGGCCTGCCTCTCGAGGCTCCTTCCAGGCCTGGGATAGTCAGGCGTCTCCAAGCTGCATTGACGCACTTGCCACTTGGAATGGGCGTCTCTTTGCGGTAGGGGGTTGAGCGCTGACACTGGCAGAAAGAAGGGGGGCTGCCCTGGAACAAAGCAGCAGTAAGTGCGTCTGCCTAACGTCAAGTGATTAGAAAACTGAGCCGTGGAGCCCAGATCTCCGAATGATCCGAAGCGGGACGTCTATAGAGTTGACTTGGCTTATGCAGGTGTAGAGGCAAATGATTTCATAAGGAGTCCCATTGTATGATCACTCCAGTATGTTTTTTTAATGCTATTGGAAATTTGGAATAGGATGGAGTCTGTGAAATTTAGCCAGATAAGGGGGGCTTTGAATGCACCCTCCTTGCCAGAGCATGTGGGAAGGTCAGGACTTCAACAGGGTTCAAAACAGAGCTAGATAGATCCATGGACAGGGCCGGACTGAGGCACAGGTGAGCCGGGCAGCTGCCCAGGGCGCCAACTGATGGGGGGCGCCTGATGGCAGCTGCCAGGGGCGTGCGGCGTCCCTTACAGCTGCCATCAGGCACTGCGTGCCCGGCTCCTGGAGCGCCAGCCCCATGGCACCAGCCAGCAGCACCCTTCCCCCACGGCTGCGGGGTTCTGCATGGCCCGGCACGCGCGCCAGCAGCATTGGCCAGGCCGGGCTGGGCAGCGCATGTGCCGTGCGCCCAGGGGCGCTGTTGCGCGCCTGAGCCCAGGGCGCCAAAGGGGCTCAGGCCGGCCCTGTTCATGTAGGTTAGGCCCCTCAATGGTTATTAGCCAGGAGGGGTAGGAATGGTGTCTCTAGCCTCTGTTTGTCTGGAGATGGATGACCGGAGAGGGATCACGTGAGGATTCCCTGTTGTCCCCCCTTCCTCGGGGGCACCCGGTATTGGCCACTGTCAGCAGACAGGACCCTGGGCTAGAAGGACCTTTGGTCTGACCCAGTCCGGCCGTTCTTATGTTCTTATGTCCTAGGGCTGGGGGACGTCGCTGCTCGGATCCTACACGCTGCCAGAAGGGATGTGGGGTGTAGGTGGAGCCTGTAAGCCTAAGTCAGAAGTTAGCAGCTTAGACAGACAGGGAAACAATGAAACTATCGTCAGCCTGAAAGGCACCAGGCTCAGCACTACGTCTGCAGTGGAGAGACGCAGCCCTCTCGGGCAACGGGCCAGAGAGTTGTTACAAGGAAGTAGCACCGAGAGTGAGAACAAGCGACAGCATCAATGTGCCGCGGTGCTGGGCTTGTTCCTCCTTGACAAAGTGAAAGGATCCCTGCGGCAGGGCAGCGCTGGGAGAAGCAGGCCCCATGGACGAATGGGGGAGTGCAACCAGCCGTCTGACACGGCTGCATCGAGGTCTGAAAGCTGATCGTCTGTGCCTCCGCGTGAGCATGCTGGCGGTGCGGCGCCGAGAGGAGGAGGAAAAGGTGGGATCATCCCACTTTGCACCCGCTAGATTCCAGGCTGCCCCAATGGCTGAAGCAGCCCTGGGTACGTTAGAGCAGCCTCCCAGCTGCTCTCGGAGACGGCAGGAAGCCCTTATCCAGTGCCACCGGCAGCACGCCCGCTGCGAAGTTCCCCCCCTTTTCTCTGCCCCTCGTGCTGCAAGAGTTCATGTCTGAAGATCAGCCAGCAGCAAAGAAGGGAGCAAAATCACATTGTGCTCCTGGGGCTAGAAACATTTTTTTCCTGCGTCTGCAGCAGCGTTACCGTAGCCCTCTCCCTTTTGTGACAGGCGCCTTCTTCCAAGCTCATGGGTCTGGGCAGCATCCAGGCAGTGCCTTGAACTCTGGGCGCCGAAGCGCACTCCTGATGTGCAGCTCTCCCCGCCTTGCACCCCCTCGTTGGGATGTGGGACCCCGCGGTCCAGCTGCACCAAGCTTCCAGGTCAGCAGCGGAGCCCATCCCGGTCTCCCTCGTAGCTCAGGCATGTGCCCTGAGAGCCACAATCACACACGTGATTCCTCGCCGAGCTGGGAGAGACACAGAGCGACGGAAAACCAGACACCTCTGTGCTGATCCATTCCCTGAGACCCTAGGCCAAGTCTGTGTGTGGGGCAGGTAGACCACTCTCGCCCCTGCAGGCCTCCTGTGTCCTGGCAGTATGCAGCTGGGGAGAGGCTGGGCTTGTCCAGTGCGGACCCTGCCCTTAAAGTACATTTCAGGCTGGGCTGTCAGGCAACTCACTGGACAGCGTCAAAGCCCTAGTCCTGTGGCTAACGTCCCAGTGCTCAGGAGACAAACTAGGAGAACCTGGTTCCTTTAGCCTGCCCTCCTCCCCGCCCCACCTTTTAGCCAGCTCACTGTCCTCAGAGAAGAGAGCCGTTCCAAGGTGATGCCCCTGGATGTTTCTCTCAGGCCGTGTACACGTAGCCCCTAAGACGAGGGCGCAAGCTAACGGGAGAGTACGCCCTCCGAAGAGAGACAGCCCAGGGGGTTTACAAAATCGGACATACCGGACAAACGAATAGAGGCCCGAAAGCCAACTGGGAAGGCCTCTGAAAGGAGATCCAAGGAGGGGCTGAAACACCCGTGGTCATGTCCACGCGCTTCCTTCCTCCTGTGTAGCTACCACATGACTGTGCATCATCTGTCATAATATGCTACCTGGAGGGCCTAGCAGCCTCCAAGCATTGCAGAGATCTGGGGGAGCCTGTCAAACGTGGCTAGATTATAGACGTATTTAATCTGCAGAGGAGAAGGGTGAGGGGGGATTTAAGAGCAGCCTTCAACTTCCTGCAGGGAGGTTCCAAAGAGGCTGGAGAGAGGCTGGTCTCAGTGGTGGCAGACTGAGGAGCAATGGTCTCAAGTTGCAGTGGGGAGGTCTAGGTTGGAGATTAGGAAAAACGATTTCCCTAGACGGGTGGGGAAGCACTGGGCTGGGTTCCCTAGGGAGGGGGTGGAATCTCCATCCCTGGAAGTTTTTAAGTCTCGGCTTGACAAAGCCCTGGCTGGGTTGATTGAGTTGGGACCGGTCCTGCTTTGGGCAGGGAGCTGGACTTGATGACTCCTGAGGTCTCTTCCAGCTTTAGGATTCTATGGTCACATAACGCTGGACAGAGCCTGGATCCAGCCGGCCATCCTTGCTCAGCAGAGCAGCCATACGTGAGTGTTTCACTCCATTTAACTGTGGCAGGACTTGAGCGTGTGGGGTTGGTGGGAGCTCGGAGTCAGTGCTGATTTTTGCGGCTTTCGTGATACGGTCTTGGCCAGAACGTGATACGGTTCTGGATGCTCTAGGACTCCCTGCGCCTGATCCCCGAGTCTGTGGATCTGGGACAGGCTGGGGGGCCATGCATAGCACAGAATAGGCAGAGCAGTAACTTTTCCTCTTGGCCTGGATCCCTGGGACAGCACTGGGGTCCTCTGAGTTCCTGGCTGTCCCTTTGCCATGGCTGCTGTGGGGCTGTGAACCTGGAGGTGCCATTGCTGGAGGTGCAGGTCTCAGCACAGCTCTGACAATGCCACTCGCTCCAGCTCATGCCCTGTTGACTCTGTGGGAAAGCACGGGATGCTCTCTCGAATGCACTTCTACCCGCAGACGTACAGCGGGTCCTGGCCATTCTTCAGCGTTCATTTGTGGCTGAACACTCAGATGTTCTCTCTGGCTTCTCACCTTTCCTAGGCGGAGACCCCAGATGCACAGACCCTGCAGAGAGTTACCGGGATCACTTTGAAACCATACAGCAAACGTCTCGGAGGCTGGCTGACAAACTGAAGGTACCGTAGCTCCCTCCGCAAAGCAGAACGCGGATGCAGCGCTCTGTGTAAAGAGAGGTTGGGTATTTCTGCACACGCCTTCCTGCGGGGTGCCTGCCGCCGGCAGCGTTCGGTCTACCGCTGTGTGGCCTCCTGGGGTCAATGCTCAAGGATCCGATTCCCCACGGGCAGACCCAATTCTAGCACCAGCAGACCAGGCTGAATTGCTCCTGGGAGACACAGTGTCCTCAGCTGGAGGAGGCAGCACCCCAGCCTGCTGCAGCCGAGGTCAATGGGGGTGTTGGTGGTGACTTCCAAAGAGCAGGACCATACGTAGAGACCATCGCACCGGGTCTGGACTTTCCCGTACCTTCAAAGTTGCCCTTTGGCCCCAGCTCCAGCTGTGTGGCAGGTGAGGGTCACTAGCACGCCTGAAACACCAAAAGGCCAGAGAGCAGCCAGGATGTGAAGGCCACTGGGGTGGTGGGGATCAGTGGACGTTAGGGTAGGGGTGTTCAAATTAAATGAATCAACTAATCGAACAGTCGATGGAATGTCTATTGACTAGTCGATGAGGGCACTTCCGCTTTGAAATGGAGCAAGAGCCCGCCCTGCTGGGGCTCTGGTACATTTCAAAGGCGGAAGTGCCCCCAGGGCCCCGGAGGTGGCGTTCCGCCTTTGAAATGTACCAGAGCCCCAGCGGGAGCTCTTGTGCATTTCAAAGATTGAAGTGACACATGGAGCCCGGGGCCAGCAGGGGACTCAGTCTGCTGGCTCCAGGCGACGCTTCTGCTTTGAAATGTACAAGAGCCTCAGTGGGGACTCTTGTACATTTCAAAGGTGGAACGCCACCGCGGCGGCCCTGCCCCCTTCCACGGAGCTGGAGCTGGGGGGAACTGGCTGTTAAGCTGGCTCCTTCCAGTACCCCTTCCTGTTTCTCCCCCCCTTGCAGCTTCTTTCTGATAGAGGCAGCGGGGGGGGGGGGGGGGAAGCGATTAGTCAACTACTTTGTTGACTAGTCGCTTACATCCCCTACTTTAGAGATGCCAACGCTCCAGAACAATGTCCCCTCTAATCTTTTCCATGCATGTGCGGAATTTTTTCCATTAATGTGTGGAATAATTTTTTACGTGCACCAAGGCATGTGTGAATGTGCACCACCTGTAAAAACAAAACCTAGCTGTGGGTGCTCTGCTAATCCACTAGGCAGCATCTGAATTTCTCCTGACTGGCCACACAAGCGCACAGCTTCCAGGGAACGCTGCTCCTGGATTGTCCAGGAGTCCCCAGGAATTAAAGATTCATCTTTAAATAAAGGTATCATGTGATGAAACTGCTTGGAATACATCTAACCAGAACTGACAACCCTGGTGGACATCATGGGTACTTTTTCTGTTAGCCAGAATTTGTACGGAGGATGAAGGAGTCCTTAATGCTATTTTCCAGAATTAACTAGATTTCAACCAGGGGAGACCAATTCTGAATTCTGGCCAGCCTCTCGGAAGCCAATAGGGCTTGCTCACATGAGGGGAATTTGGCTTTGTGTGTTGAATCTTGCAAGTTACTTCCCACAGGTTTAAAAATAGTTATGATGTAGCATCATTTAAAGAAAAACCCCGCACGACATGTTTGCAACTTGAAACTGAGCCCCACTTCCTTACATGAATTCGTCATCCTTTCACACACCCCTGCCACTTTTATTATCGTAGGGTTTCCAGGAAAAGCCGAGGTTCACGGACCAGTTTGCTGCAGCATCGTACAAACAATTCTTTCGGCTCTCAGCATTGACAAGGTCCCTGGGAGGCGTTCACAGTGGCTCATTGCCATCAATTTAAAAATACTTTTTAAGACCCACAATTTTCTCCCCCTGCAGGCCGACCGGCTCCAGCAGGAAGAGCAGCTGGCCAGCCTGCGAGAGAAAGCGCAGCGAGAAGCCGAAGAGAGCCAGAGGTCTTTGGAGGAGCTGCTCACGCATCGGTTAGCGGTAAATCTGTGTGGCCCCCTTCCAGACTGGGCACTGTCCTCTTTGGAGTCATTGAGACCTGGGGTGGCACCTATGTGCCTCTCTCACCTGACAGGACAAAGAATGCAGACTGTGGATCTGTTTCCCAAAGTACTAGAGCCCAGATCCTCAGACGTGCTGTGGCTTCCATGGGACTGGGGCGCTGTCACGGTGTATACACACCCCATCCTGTGCGGGCGAGGTCACGGGGGTGTGTAGACCCTGCCGGCATTCTTGTCAATCTCTCTGTGATCTGAGTCAGTCCGTCATGCTGAGGCAGTGTAGCCTAATGGCCCAAGTCTCTCTAGTAGCCCTTGAGTGCAGGGCAGCATGGCCTAGTGGCTAGAGTCCATATAATAGTTGTTTGGTTACAGGGCAGTACAGCCTAGTGGCTAGTCTATATAATAGCTCTCAAGTTGCAGGGCAGCATGTCCTAATGGCTAGAGTCCACACAGTAGCCCTTTGGTTGCAGGACAGCACGGCCCAACGGGCAGAGTCTCTGAAGTTCTGGTGCTCCTGTAGCAGGTCCTTCTTCTCCTGTGTCCAGTCCAGACGGAGCTGAGCTGCTCCCTTTTATACTGCCCCACCACGTGGAGCATGCCCAGTATGGCTGGGGGGGCAGGGCGTTATTCCTCATGAAAAGCAGGCGTGCAGAGTTCGAATCCTGTGGCCCCTGAGTCCAGAATAAAGGGCTTGGTAGTGTGGACACCGCTTACAAATTCGAACTTGCGGGGGGTTATTTCAGACGAAGGTCTTGGTGTAGACTCAGGATGTTAAAATGTGGTTATTAGGCTAATCGTATAGTCGATGCAATTTGTATCGACTCCACGATTCGTCGATAGCACCGCTCTGCAGAGCCGCAGGGGAGTAGCTCCAGGAGTCGCTTTGAGCCAGGTCTGAGCAGTCCCGGCATGTGCCGGCTCCAGGAGCCACCCGCGCTGCAACTCTGCATTTTAAATACAGTAAGAGCTGCCGCAGAGGCGCAGTGATCAGCGGGACCGGGACTACTCGCTCCTGGCTTGCGCTGAGTCCAGCAGCCCCTGTTCGTGGTGGACAGCCCGGTCCGCCGCAGACGGGCTAGTGCCGGAGCAGCCGCTACCCACGACCAACCCTGGCTGCCACAAACAGGGGCTGCTTGGTGGCAGCAATCCCTGTCCGCCGGGAGGCCCAGCTCCCTACTGGGACCCCTCCCCGCAGCCTCTGCTTCCCCCAGCACTGGCTCCTGGCCCCCCCCCCCCCCCCTTGCGGCCTTTCATAGAGGCAGCAAAGGGGGGGCGCTGCAGGGAGCACGGGGCCAGCAGGAATTCAAAGAGTCCCCGTGTTGCCACTGCAGCGCTTCAGCCTTTGAAATGTACAAGAGCCCCTCCGGCCCCTGGTACATTTCAAAGGCTGATGTGGCCACAGTGGGAACCAGCGTGAGTGGGGACGCTTCAGTTCTGCTCGCTCCGTTTCCCTGCTGCACCCCTGCCCCCCCCATGGAGACGGTGCTGGAGGGAGCTGGGTTTTAAGCCGGCTCCCCCCAGCACCGGCTCCTGCTCCCCCTCCTTGCTGCCTCTCTCTGATGTCGGCAGCAAAGGGAAGGGGGAAGCGACTAGTCAAGTCACTTCTCGACTATCCGATAAGCTTGTGCTTATCGGCTAGTCGACTAGTCGCTTCCATCCCTCGTGTAGACCAGGCCTAAGGTGCCCCAGGACTACTTGTTGTTTTTAAAATTACAGACTAACACAGTGACCCCTCGGAGATGGAAAAATGGCCGACTCTCTCATTTTTGAAACATATAATTATAAAATAAATCAATTGGAATATAAGTGTTGTACTTACGTTTCAGTATATTGTGATTAGAGCAGTGTAAACAAGACATTGTATGAAATTTTAGTTTGGACTGACTTTGCTAGTGCCTTATATGTAGCCTGTTGTAAGCCTAGGCAAATATCTAGAGTAGCTGATGTATCCCCTGGAAAACCTCTGTGGACCCCCAAGGATACACATAGATCAGTGGTTCTCAACCAAAGCTAACTCATTAGTTACTACAACTCTTTAGGGGTAAGTGGACCACTAAAGGCGCTCTATAAACCCAGCTTCCAGTCCATGAGAAGTACAGAACGGGCTGAAAGGTGGCACTTTTAGTAAAGATCACTCATTGCCATTGGGGGGTCATTTGGTTTTTACAGGGGTTGAATGGCTCCCGTGCCAGCTGTCCTGCGAGAGCAAGCCTGAAGCACACTAAGCAAGACCAGAGAGAATATCAATTTGAAGGTGCTCCTGAAAGAAATGATCCGGCTGGGGTCAGGTACAGGAAGCGATGCGTAATGGGGCGCTTGGTCGGTGTACCCTATGATTTGTTCAAGTTCAGGGCTGCAAGGCTTTGGAGTGTTCAGACTATGCACACGTAACACTGACAGGTGGAATCGAACGTGGGACCTTGGGAACTTAGTGCAGGAGCCTCTGCAGCTTGAGCTAAAAGCCAGCTGGCACTTAGCTAAGGCTGCAGAGCAGACTGAGTCTCTCGCTCTCTGTAAGTGGTCTAAGTGCCGCTCCCCGGGACAGAGCCACCCCCAGCAGGTGAGTGGGATACACATAGACAAACTGTGCATCAGTAACGTATTTTGCTATAACGAGGAGTCCTGTGGCACCTTAGGGTGTGTCTAAACTACATGGCTCCATCGATGGAGCCATATAAATTAGGCTGATCGGCAGAGGGAAATGAAGCTGTGATTTAAATAATCGCGGCTTTATTTAAATTTAAATGGCTGCCGCGCTGAGCCGACATACAGCTGATCAGCTGTTTGTCGGCTCAGCGCGCTAGTCTGGACACTCCTGCGCTGACCTGAAAGCCCTTTATCGACCTCCGTCGACGGAGCCATGTAGTCTAGACGTACCCTTAGAGACTAACAAATATATAGGACCATGAGTTTTCATGGGCAAACCCCCTTCCTCAGACGATGAGCTGCTTTTGCCCACGAGAGCTCATGAGTCTCTATGTTTTGGTTAGGCTCTATGGCCCCACAGGGCCCCATGTTGTTTTAAAAGTTACAGACGAACCCAGAGACCCCTCGGAGATGTTTCGCTACGTTCTTCAAGCGATGTCACAATGGGAACAGCTCGCATGGCAGCTGCTCTGTCCGTGGGATTAGTGTCCTAACCCCTTTGATGTTTCAGCTCTCTGTTTTCAGCAGGCCTTCCTCCAGTCGCAAGCTGCCTCTGGCCTGATTTGTTTCCCTTCAGGAGTTGGGGAAAATCTCAGCCGTATGCAGCGGCTTTTACAGGCTGAGGGTCCCAAGCAGTCTGTCCCCCACCTGGCGCGCCAAGGCTGGATTTGAGGGCACTGTGGCTGTACCGCCACCCGCCCAGAGCTGAGGTTGGGGGCACTGGCCATGTAATAGGGGTGTCTGGGCCCCGGCAGAGGAGGGACGGCAGAAGAGGCTTCAGGCAGAATGGAAGGGGCCAGCTGGTTTCAACTCCGCCCATGATCTCTGCTGTATTTCCTGTAACAGGAAAGTTGGCGTGTAGCCATAGCTCAGCCGTCTCCTTCATTATTTGGGTGAACAGGAGCAGTTCCTCGGTTCCTTTGATTTACCGTCAGGTTTCTTGGACAAACCAGACCCTGCTCCCTGCTGCAGAGGAGTGTCCATTTCGACGAGCCGTGTGGATCGTGGGCGTTAAACCCTCGCCTAGATTGCCCCTCCCTGCGGTAGAGTAGTGAGTGGGCCACACGAGTGGCCCCCCTTCATCTTAGGGGGCCGCAGGATTGTCGGAAGCAAGGCGGTCTCCCGGGACAGGGCCGTGTTGGTAACAGCGCTGGCGTCCCTAGAACGTGCGGGGTGCGCCAGTGGAACCGCAGCAGCGCTGGCATTGGACGCAGAGGGAGCACCCGGCTCTCACCGGCACTGTTGTGTGCCATCAGCCCGCACCTCACCACACTTGCCCTTGTTGTACGTGGGTGTCACTTTTGTAATACACGTACCGCTAGGAAAAAACCAACACGGGAGGAAACCAGCCGAACGTGGCAACGCTGGGCGTGGGCAACGGTAACGAAATGTCTTGTGGGCCACACACAGAACCCACAGGTTGCCCACCTCGCATGAATGAGCATGGCTCTAAGCGCCCATTTTAACTCTCATTTAAAGTGGCATAATCAAAGTACTTGAGAACTGGCCCCAAGCTCCCACTAAGCCCCAGAAAAATGCTTTTCAGATACAGAAGTTCCACTACGGAATAAATATCCCTACCCGGCTGTTATGAAAGATACTTGTGATTAAGTGAGGAAGAGGGCTCTGTAAGAGCCGGGTATCACTATCCCTGGCAGCTAATATACCAAAATAGCATGTACAAATATGTTTCTCCTCCCCTGCCTTTCTGGTAGCTTTAGGACACTGTCTCCAAAACAATCTGCATGGAACACTGAAATCAGCTGCAACGTGATGGATGCCATAAAAGCCACGGCGAGAAAATCCACTGGGGAAGTGAACCTGGATTCCTCAATCCAGCAGCGAGGTGACTATCCAGTTAGGTGGTTTAGTGGGATTTGGGGGGCAAATCTATAGGTGCCTGATGGCAGCATGAGAAATGGAGGAGCATTTTCGGGTTGGGCCACTGAGCAGAGATTTCATCAAATTTCTCACTGCACCTTTGACATTTTTGTCCCAAATTATTTAACTCGCCCTACAGACGAATAGTCAGAACAGTATCTTCAGATCCTGTAATCACTCTGCAGATATTAACCCCGAGAACACCCCCGGAGTTGAGTCAGCTGGTGTCATTAACCTTATTGATGTAACAGCAGTGGCATCAGAGACAGACAAGATTAAGTGACTTTCCTAAGGTCACAGGAGGAGTCAATGTCAAAGCAGGGATTACGAAACATGAATGTGTAGCGGGCCTCTGGGCCTGTGCTCAGATTGTCTGGTATTTTGGAACGGAAGCTAAATTGCCTACACTGCTGTGAACTGATCTACTTGGAAGGGAAGCAGCATGGAGACTTACCGCCCCAGCGCCTCCTGCTGGCCACCTTGGGAATTTGCTTATGCCTCAGCAGGGCACCCCCTACCGGCCAGTGTCTCACCCATCATTTTCTGCACTCTCCCCACACTCTGCTCTGGACTTGCATCATTCCCAGGATCCTGGCGTCTTCTTCGGGACACTGCCTTCCAGTACTGCCCACCACACCGGTCTCACACCCCCTTCTGGGGTATCAACAGTCCTCAGTCTCCACCCCTTCTACTGTGGCCAGCCGCAGCCAGGGTCTAGCACAGGGGTGGGGAACCTCAGGCCTAGGGGCCAGGTGCACTCCCCGCCCCCTTGCCTGGATCGACTCAGAACCCCCCCAGCATTGGGGAGCCTGCATCGGTGCTCTAGCCCCCCTGCTGCCCCACCGCAGGGCTAGAGCCCCCAACATCTACTAGGCTGGGTCCTCCGAGGCTCTGGTGGGCAAGGGGAACGTGGGGCCCCCTCAGTTGGGGGCCACATCAATGAGGGGTTTTTTTTGCTTCTCACTTGTGTGCGGCCCCTGGCTGATTTTTCTGTGGCGCAGCCGCCCCTGACCCTAAAAAAGTTCCCCATCCCGGGTCTAGCAGCTCCACTCAGGGGCAAGCTGCAGTCTGTATTGGCCACCGTCCTTGGTGGTCTATGGGAGAAGAGGGCGACCCAGGCCTGCCCACTTCTGAGAGTCCCAGCCAGGGTCCCCCTGGCAGCAGCCCTGCCCTCTACGGTCCTCCCATTCCCCGGGCCACTTCCTCTGTGACCCTGCACCCTCCTGGCCCCTGTATCCAGGCCTGCAGCCGGGCAGGTATCAGGGTGGAGCCTCTCTCGCTCTGCTCCATCCAGAGCAGACCCAGCCCTGCCCCTTCCCTGATCAGCCCCACACTACCCAGGGCTCTGCTAAGCAGCGCCTTATAAACAGGGCTGCTCCTGCAAGCCGCTTTCTGATTGGCTCCTTTTAAGCCCCTCCCCGACTGGCCAGGGCTCTGCACTGCACTCCCTCCGGCTGCTTTAACCCCTTCTGGCCAGAGTGGGGCAGCCGCTCCACTCCGGGAAGCACATTAGAACGCGAAGTTGCTTAGCGTGACCCTTCCCTTTTTACAGCCGCGCGATGACGTGTAGACACGGGGTGTGACGGTGCATCGGGGGCCCCGCCTCCTGCACCCCCGTAGTGGCACAAACAGACTCCCCCAGCCAGTAGAACAGAGGGAGTTTATTGCTTCTCCAAGATACAGCCCAGCACAGATGTCATCTTGTTCCAGGGCAGGCCTAGGAAGCCTCAGCCCCCCTTGAGATGGGGGAGACTGGGCCTCTAAATTCCAGCCCCTTCCCTAGGCTGTCTCCTCCATGATCCCAGACAGCAACTAAAAGACCGTCCCTTCCAGCCCTGCCCCCCAGCCAGGGGTGGCATCCACCTTCCTTTGTTCCTCTCCCTGGGTATGTCTAATGTAGGCATTCGAAGTTGCAAATGAAGCCCAGGATTTAAATATCCCGGGCTTCATTTGCATCTTGCCAGGCGCCGCCATTTTTAAATCCCCATTAGTGCCGACTCCATGCCCGCGGCTACACATGGCATGGAGTAGGTAGTTCCAATTCGGCTTTCTAATTCGAACTCCCGGTACACCTCGTAGAAAGCCTAATTCCAACTACCTAGTCCGTGCCGCGTGTAGCCGCGGGCACAGAGTCTGCACTAGCGGGGATTTAAAAATGGCGGCGCCCGGCAAGATGCAAATGAAGCCCGGGAAATTCAAATCCCGGGCTTCATTTGCAACTCCGGTTGCCTACATTAACCACCCTAGTTCGAACGAGGGTGGTAGTGTAGACATACCCTTACTCACAGTGACCGTGCTGCTCCCTTTCTTCAGGATCCCCGTCTGCGAAGGGTGGTCACACTCTGCACACACGTCAGTCCTCGTCTTCATCAGCCAATCAGCCCCCCTGCGAGGCGCTCACAGCCGACGACTCGGGAGACGGCAGTGAAAAAACGGACTCCACGAGCCAGGTACGTGGGCCCCGGAGCGTCTCTCCTGCTAGTGGCGGCACGTGGAGTCACCAGGGGGCTTCTAGTTGCAGTGCCAGGCTGGTGGGACATCCACCCGTTCCCCCTCATGCCTCCCGCCCTCTGCTTCTGTCCTCAGTGGAGCAAAGTTGGTCAGTTCTATGGAGGGTCCAGCGCCTTTGGCCGGTTTAGTCTGACCATGGCCGAGCAGTACTTGAAGGAAGAAGAACTACGAGCCCGGCACCGTAGCGCCCTCCTTCGACTCCGGGAAAAAGCTCTTCAGGAGAAAACCAAGGCAGAGCTGGCCTGGCTGGAGCATCGAAAAAGGTGAGTCCGTTTTGTGCATGTTGCCCTGGCTTCAGTGCCTGGCAAACCCGCCGTCCGACGGCAACAGGCCCGTCAGAACACGGCGGGAGGGCTCTCTGCGGAGCTTTGCGCCTCTTGGCGCCCGTGGAAAAGCAGAGAAGCAAACATCCTGCACCTCTCCAGGGCGACGTCAGGTACGGCCGGGCTTCCCCACGGCCGCAGCAAAGGGAAAAGGCCCCGTTGCTTTCAGCCACATCCAAAGCCTGGCTTTTCTCCAGCTAAGCCAGTGGTCCCCAACGCGGTGCCCGCCGTGGGTGGCTCCGCCCCCGGCCGCCTGGCAGCCCGAAACGGTTAGGGACCACTGAGCTCAGCGCTTCCCTGTGGCTTGGCTCCTCACAGCAAGGCTATGTCTACACTCGCGGCTTCTTGCGCGAGTCATATGCAAATGAGGCTAAGCGTGGAATATCGCTGAGCCTCATTTGCATGCCTAATGAGCCACCATTTTTTTCAGAAGAGGTTCTTGCGCAAGAAGGAGCGTCTACACTGCCCCTTCGTGCGCAAGAACAACCCTCTTGCGCAAGGCCGTTCTTCCTCTCAAGTAATAGGTGTAACGGCCTTGCGCAAGGGGGGGAGGAGCCTCAGGAGCTGCCATGCTGGGTGCTCCTGGACATGTGGCCACCTTGCAGAGAGCTCCAGGGCGAAAGGGGTGGAGAATATCGAAGTTCCTCCTCGTTCTCCAGCGAGAGCTGAGATTTGGGCGAACTGTGCGCTGATGACCCTGTTGGGGGATGAAGGCATCACCCCCGGCTCCAGCCCTGTCATGGGGACTAGGGATGTTCAATATCGGGGAATCGAATAGTCGAGTAACCTCACGAATTCTTATCGGTTACTTGACCCGTCTATAGTCCCTGGGTGGGGCTGGCAGCCAGTGCGCCCCAGCCCCACTCCCGAGGAGCCCCCTGTCGCCCCACACTGCTGCTTCTGTATCAGAGGCAGCAACACAGGGTGCCAGGTGGGAACTGGTCCACGAGGGGAGCCTGTTGGAAAACCAGCTCTCTTCACGGCTTGGCTGCCTGTTGCCCCATGCTGCTGCCTCTGATACAGGGGTGGCCGCAGCCCCTGTCTGGAGTGGGGGGTGTCTGAGCTCTTGGACCTGGCATGAGCTGGAACTGAGCCAGGCTGCTTGCCCTCCTACCTCCTCGTAACGCTTGAAATACAGAGCCGCAGTGCGGGTAGGTCCTGGACCCGTCACAAGCCGGGACTGAGCCAGGCTGCTGGCCAGCCTGCTAAAAAATGTACCGGTGCCAGGGGGTGGGGGGTGGGAACGCATCAACCTATACGCTTTGGCTTACTGGATAATCGACTATACCATTATATCCCTAACGGGGACCCCTTGCATGGGCATTGCGTTCACACGTCCAAACGTCCTTCTGAAAGCGATTTTGGTCTCCCTCCTGCTTTCAGCTGTCTGGATGGTCTGCGAGACCGTGAGGAAGTGTCTGCCATAGCTGAGAAGCAGCATAAAATCCTAACCAAGCTGAACAAAGAACAGGTGAGACCTCTCAGATCTCTGCATTGGGCAGCACAGTATGGGGAGGAGGTGGGCAGGTATTTTGGGTTAAACCATCTGGCAACCCTAGACCGCCGGAGGCCTCTTTGAACTCTAATCTTCTATGATTCTATGACTCTGTTCCAGTTACATAATCCAGTTTCCTTCGTAAGCTAATGAGAACCTGTTGGACAGTACTAAAGAAGTACATCGTGTTGCTGCACAGACTTTACAGTCTACTTCATTGGTGCTGATTTTTATACGTGGGCTGTACGATATACACTTTAGAGAGGCAGGAAACACCTTGTCTTTCTGCAGCTCTGGTGTTACTGCAGTTATTTATTCTTAGTGTATACACCAGATTGTATAGGGTGTTTGGGCTTCCATCATTGAGCTATAGGAAATTAGCCAACTGCTAGTGATTTGGGGGTGAAGTTTTCATGATGGTATTTGCAGGAGTGGGAAAGATGGTCTTTGGCTAAAAACACAGGCATGGGAGTCAGGAGCTTTCAATTCTATTCCTGACTCAGCCCTACATTCCTCTGCAACTCTGGCCAAGTCCCATGCAGTCAGATTTTCACAAATGGCTTCTAATTTTGGGAACCTGCCTAACCTTAGACATCTTGAAGGGGTCTGATTTGTAAAGCAACTTGAGCATCCACCGCCCCGATGGCTTCCCTTGGAGTTGTCGGAGCCCAGCCCGTGTGAAAACTAAGCCCAGGTTTCTCTCCACTTGAGCAAGCAACAGGCAAGTTATCCCAAATTAGGAGTCACCTTTGAAAACTTGAGCCTTATGCCCGACTTTCAGAGGTGCTTGGCTCATTAGCAGTGCGTGTTGCAGTGAGATAGAGTTGTAGGACCGAGATCTGTACTGAGCGAGTATGTATTTAATAGCAACGAGGCCCACCTTGCTCACCTGGGCCTGGTGTCGCACCAAATTACATCCCTCCTAAAACCTGATCTTCTTTCTTCTGGTTCCCTTTGATGCTACCGCGTTGAGCATTTGTGCGCATGCTGGTTGAAACAGGATCTATACATTCTCAGACCTTGGAAAATCAGGCCCGAGTGGACAGTGGTTGTCAGTGCCGAAGAGTTTGAAGCACAGAGTTTCTGGCACACATACACTACTAGACTTTGCTCTCCACTCTTTCTGCCCCCTCAATTTTCTCTGCACATGCTCCCATCAAACCTCAGAGCAATTTGTAGGGTTGCCAGATAGTTTCAACAAAAATACTGGACACAGTTGACATAACATCACAATCTACATTCCATCTTATTTAGAAAATACCAGACATTTATATTTTCTCATTTATATTTTCTCAATTTGTTTCCCAGATAGAAAGCTCTAATACTGGACTGTCTGGTTCAAAACCGGACACCTGGCAAACCTAGCAGTTTGTCACTTGCTAATAACTCTATGAAACACATCCTTTACCTGTTTGTCTGCAGCCTCACAGCTTGGGCACAAGTCAGCAAGTGTTGCTTAAGCAAAGACTGAAAAAATTGTACACAGAAATGTACCTAAACTAGCTGGCTGCGTCTAGACTGGCATGATTTTGCACAAATACTTTTAACGGAAAAGTTTTTCTGTTAAAAGTATTTGCGCAAAAGAGCATCTACACTGGCATGGAGGCTTTTGCGCAAAAGACATCTTTTGTGCAAAAGTATCCGTGCCAGTGTAGACGCTCTCTTGTGCAAGAAAGCTCCGATGGCCATTTTAGCCATCGGGCTTTCTTGCGCAATAAATTAATATGGCTGTCTACACTGGCCTTCTTGTGCAAGAATACTTGCGCAAGAGGGCTTATCCCTGAGCGGGAGCATTGCAGTATTTGCGCAAGAACCACTGATTTTGTACATTACAAAGTCAGTGTTCTTGCACAAATTCTCGTGGCCAGTGTAGACAGGTGGCAAGATTTTGCGCAAAATCTTGCCAATGTAGACAGAGCCGCTGTTTACAGGGCTCGACGATCACGGTGAAAACCCCTTGCCAGCTGCGCAGCTCACTTGCACGAGACCCGCACTGCGCATGCGCGAACCGCCGGTGAACAGGGTGACTGGCTGAAATCTACTCGCCACGGGCGAGTAGATAAGTGGATCTGTCGAGCCCTGGCTATCTATATTGAATCCCCAAATTGCACTTGAATTGCAATATTTCCACCTGCTATTAAATGTTATAAACTGATCTGTCGGCCATTTTCATGTGTATTTATATTTTAATGGGACATAAGAACGGCCAGACTGGGTCAGACCAAAGGCCCCTCTTGCCCAGGGTCCTGTCTGCCAACACTGGCCAATGCCAGATGCCCCAGAGGCAGTGAACAGAACAGGGAATTATCAGGTGATCCCTCCCTGTCACCCATTATCTGCTTTTGGCAAACAGAGGCTAGGAACACCATTCCTGCCCATTCTGGCTAATAAGCAGGGCTCGCTGAACCGCGGCAAGCCCCACTCGCCAGCTGCACTGTCCAGCAATCTGCGCATGCAGAGATCGCCCAAACCCGGCTCTTCCAGGTTGCAATTTACTCGCCACGGGCGAGTAGATTGCATTATTTGTCGAGCCCTGCTAATAAGTGTCAATGGACCTAACCGCCATGAATTTATCTAGTTCTTTTTTGAAGCCTGTTAAAGTCCTGATCTTCACGACATCCTTTGGCAAGGAGTTCCACAGGTTGACTGTGCGCTGTGTGAAGAAAGACTTCCTTTGGTTTGTTCTAAACCTGCTACCTATTAACGGGAACTTCTACTCCCCCTCTTCCATTCTCTGTTCTGTGCAGGCAGAAATCCAGCACCTGCGAAATATCTACAGGGCAGCTCACCAGGAGAGAAAGCTGCTATTAAAACAGCAGAGAGAAATCTTACTGATGCAGCAGTCGACAGCACAACTCCAGCGGGAGCTGCATGGGTTGACTGGAGGGCCACAGGTTAATAGAGCCCTTTAAAGGCTACAATAACATTTAACACTGGCAGATTTGGGGGCATTACAGGCAGAGAAAAGCCACAAGTCTGGCATCTTATTAACTGCAGTAATGAAGGTAAAGCAATGGGAAACGTTGTTACGGTATTGGCTCCTAAAGAAAAAGAGGAATGATATTTTACTTGCCCATTAAAAAAATTACTTGCCTTTTTGTGTGTGCAGAGTTGGTATAAGCTGCACTGGAGGACTTGCGGGAGTGCATTTCATTCCCCCCTGGTGACCCATCAGCCTATAAATGCTCTGTCCCCCAGAGCTGGGATGTACACGCCATAGGCGTAGGGGATACATGTTTTAGCCTTTCAACACAAGAACATTAGAACAAGTGAATGTGACTCCTCCTCATAATCTAGAGCCGGGGGTTTTCGAAGTACGGGCCGCGACTCGGGATTGGGTCACAGGATGTCAGGCACTGGGCGGCCTGGCTGCAGGGGGACCAGGTGAGAGAGGGGATGCTAAAGCCAGCTCCCTACCCGTCCTGGCACCTTGGACCACGCTGCATCCCAGAAGAGGCCAGCAGCAGGTCTGGCTCCCAGGTAGGGGGGCCACGGGGCTCCACACACTGCCGCGAGCCCCACCTCCAAGAGAAACACACAGAACTGCTTCCAGGGCTTCTGCCTAGGAGCCGGACCTGCTGCTGGCCACTTCCAGGGAGCAGAGCGGGTCAGGGTGCCAGGACAAGCGGGGAGCCTGCATTACCACCCCTGCTGCACTGCTGATCGGTAGCCACTGGAGGTAAGCCTGCGACCCAACCCCATATCCCTATCCTCCAACCCATCCCGGAGCCACCTCCTGCACCCCACGCCCCTCATCCCCAACCTGACCCGGGACCCCCCTCTGTAGTCAAAAGATCTAATTATGCTGAGTCACAGGCAAACTATTTTCTCCAATTGGATTGTGAGAATTCTTTTTTGAAAACTGCTGACCTAAGGTGGGTCGTTATATTGCGTGTACTCCGCCAGACAGTCTGGCAGAATCTGGCTGTGGTACTAGCAGCTTTGCACAAGGCGCTGCCTGGGCTCCACTCCCAAACAGCCCCAATACTGAGGACAAACTCCCCTGTCAGCGGGCTCCTGAAATATCCCCCTTTATACAGCAAGACCGGGGGGTTCCCCAGTAGAAAGGGAGCCTCCACACCTGCCGAAAAGAGTTCAGGATTCATCTCAAGAGTCACACCCCTATCTTCAGGGAATGCAGCTTTATGCTGTAAAGTTTGGCCCTATATGGGGTAGAATTTTCCAAAGCATTCAGAGTTGGCATAATCTTGCTCGCCTGAAAGCCAATGGGAATTTACTGGTTATTTACTGGTTAAACAAAGAAGCGGAGAAATTGGAGAGGGTCCAGAGAAGAGCAACAAAAATGATTAATGGTCTAGAAAACATGAGCTACGAGGGAAGACTGAAAGACCTGGGTTTAATTAGTCTGGAAAAGAGAAGACAGAGTGGTTTACAAGTACCTAAAAGGGTGTCACAAGAAGGAGGGAGAAAAATTGTTCTCCTTGGCCACTGAGGATACGACAAGAAGCAATGGGCGTAAACTGCAGCAAAGGAGATGTAGGTTGGACATTAGGAAACACTTCCGAGCTGTCCGGGTGGTCAAACACTGGAAGAAAATTGCTTAGGGTAGTTGTGGAATCTCCATCACTGAAGATATTTAAGAGTGGGTTAGACAGACACCTGTCAGGGATGGTCTAGATGGTGCTTGGTCCTGCCGTGAGGGCAGGAGACTGGACTCGATGATTTCTCGAGGTCCCTTCCAGTTCTAGTGTTCTAGGATTCTAGGATTCTTTCAGCCTGTAAGAGGCAGGGACTAGAGGTTACAGCTGTCTCTTGGAATGGAAAATGACTGAAATCAGAATCAACGCTTGTTGAAGAAGCCCAGGTAAATTTTTATGCATTGCCCTGTTCCTTTTAGTTCACAAACGGCTCGGCAGACCTTGAAAAAGCAATAAAGAAGGAGAAGACTGGGACCATTTCTAGTCCAGCACTATCCTCCATGCTGGCAGAAGCTACAGCATGCTCACAGAGACCTGTTCTGACAAAGGATGGAGAGAGCTGTGCCCAGTTAAATAATACACACAGCAGGAAATACAAGAGGTGAGTAATAGCTTTTAAATTCTTTTTTACAGTTATGGTTACTGATCCAATCAGCTGGGGGAAAGGATGTCGGCTGCTATATCCCAGATAACTGACCACTGGTTAAAGCAAAGCATTGAGACTCGGGAGTGAGGGGTATAACCGGGTCTTGGCAGCCGAGGTGCTGAGCCTGGTGCCTTTCAGGCTGACGATAGTTTCATTGTTTCCCTGCGCTTTCCCTGTCTAAGCTGCTAACTTTTGTCTTAGACTTACAGGCAGGGGCAGATGACCGTTTTGCGGGGTCCCGGGCAGCATAATTCCGCGGGATCCCCCCCTTTGCCACGGCGCATGCGCGGGGCTTTCTGAAGCGCGGGGCCCGGGGCGGCCGCCCCGTTCGCCCTGCCCTATATCCGCCCCTGCTTACAGTCTACATCTACACTACACATCACTTCTGGCAACGTGTAGCAGCTACATCCCCCAGCCCTGGTTTACACTAGGGCTTTTTTTCGAAATCACCCTCCTGGGACGAATTTATAAGCGGAGCATCCGCACTACCAACCCCGTTACTTCAAAATAACAGGCCGCTTAATTCAAAATCTGTACTCCAGCTTTTCATCAGGAGTAACGCTAATTCTGAAATAGTTATTTCAAAATAGCGGTGGTGTGGACATTCCAGTGCCGTAATTTTGAAATAATTACTCTCCAGAGTCATTCGAACTAATGACTCTACAGTGATTCCTCGGGCTCCACACTAAAGAAGCCTGCCTTGGACTGATTTCGAGGCTTCCCCGTAGTGTGGACATGCTAGCTCAATTTTGTTAAAACAGGAGTGATAATAATTTCCTCATGTAGACATCGCCGCAGTGAAAGCACATGTGTCCACTTGGTGGTGTGTAGCTACCTGTGTCGGGAAGGCACTGGCAGAGACGTAGAGCAGGGGACAACTTCACTGCTGCTGGGGCAGATCACATGGATCTTGTGATAGCTGCCTGCTCTCGGGTGCATTTCACACCTGTGCCCCATATTAGAAGCTCACCATTACTTTCACCAACCTGTTGAAAATGGCTATAACAACAGCTGGGGGGTGTGGGCAGGTACATAACATGTGTTCAGAAGACGGTGAGTTATTGGTTGTCAATCGCTAGGGTTATTTAGATGAGGTGGAAGGTTTTTATGGACACTCCGACGTGGCGCATCTATTCAGCAAAGCTGGAATGAAATTTCCAGTCAGTGGGAAATTCAGACAGTTTGCGATTTGGTTTTCATGCCAAAACGGGGGGCAACCTAAAATGCTGGAAACACACTAGGAATGAAGAGTTCAGAAAAATGTGGATTCCAAAATGTTGAAATGAAAAGGTTTGACATTGCCTACGAGAACAAAATCTTTTCTACGCTGGTGATATTTTCAGCATTTCAGTATGGTGACTAGAGGGCAGTACATTCTGTTTTGAATTTACCCTCTGAAAAATCAAACCATTTCCATTGTAATTTTTGTGTGAAATATTGCGATTTTTGGCAAAGCCTCCTAGTTTACTGGGCAAATGTCAGCCAGCTCTCCCGTTTTCAGGGGACTCTACAGCAACTCTTCCTGACGTCCAAGGAAAGATTCCCATTGACTTAGGTGGAAGATGGACTGATTTCTAGCTGCTTGGTTAGATCACACATTTCAGAGTTTTCAACAGAATATGGTAAACCTGAGCCTTAGGGTCAGGGGCGGATATAGGGCACGGCGAGCGGGGCAGCCGCCCCGGGCCCCGCGCTTCAAGAAGCCCCGCGCATGCACCATGCCAAAGGGGGGCCCCGCGAAATTGTGCTGCCCTGGGCCCTGCAAAATGGTCATCTGCCCCTGCTTAGGGTACATCGACACAGCAACGTTATTTCGAAATAATGTTGAAATCCTGTCAAGCCGGAGGACTTCTTACTCCGACTCCTGTATCCCTCATTGTAGGAGGAGTAAGGGAAGTCGGAGGAAGAGTGCTCGATTTCGAAATAAGTGCTGTGTGGACACTGCCAATTTCGAAATGAGCTGGTTCAAAATAAGCTACGCAATTGACGTAGCTCAATTTGCGTTGCTTATTTTGCGTTAAGCCCCGCCGTGTAGACGCACCCTTAACGTTAAAATCTAGGGAATAACTGTGCTGCCAGATCTGGCTGTGCTTGCCAGACACCAGCTCTCCCTTCACTCCCCCTGCCCGTCGCGGGGTTCCCAGCTATGCTGCTGGGCCCTTCTGCAATGGGGCTCCTGGCTATGTCACTGCCCCCACCCCCCCGCCTGGATCCTGGCTGCACTCCCAGTCCTCCCTGCCCCTGGGCTCTCTAGTCCAGGACTATCCATGATACTGCTGGACCATGGTTGTTGCTGGACCAGAGAGTCCTGGTTTAGGAGGGCACAACCTGTGCTAAGAGCCAGTATAGCAAGCTGGTGAGTCTGTGCTGTGCATTTGCTTAGCTTCCCAGAGGGAAAGGCTTTCAAATAAATCTCTGCATGAAACTGATCTATAATTCATGTTGTTATTGATTACAAGTCACAGGAATCGTTAGAAAGGTTTCTTGGCTGGACTCTCGCTTCTTATTGCTGACGAGTTTGCTCATTGTGGAAGAGTGAATATTAGTCCGAGTCTATAGCAGACAGGGCCTGGTGGGGCACAAAATGTAACTGAACTGGGGCTTCATTGTTGTACACTGATCCGTTTCACAGGTAAGGACGCGGAAGGGTGAGTATGCTATCTGTTCAACAGTGCAGGTGCATTGATATTTCATACCGATCAGGATAATAATTAATTACCTGCTGTGATCCCTCCCTCTGAGGCGTCTGGTATTGGCCACAGTTGGCAGACAGGAGACTGAGCTAGATGGACCTTTGATCTGACGCATTCTGGCCGTTCTTATGTTCTTATAAAAGAAATTGGCATTCTCTAATACTGACTCAGAGCTGTGGGGGCGCGCAGCGGAGCAACACGTACAAAGTTAAGGCGACATTAAAATAATGTTTCAAACTCCCCAAAAGTAACAAGTAAATCCTGAGATTACATGAGTGGATCGGGTTGGTTGCTGAATGCTACGTTCCAGTACGTGTGAAGAATTCCCTGTGGTATCTGACTGCATAAGCTTTCTGCTTTCATCGCTGAAACGTGTTATGTGTGTGCTAGGCACCTTTAAAACACCTAGCAATATTCGATCATTTGGAAAGAATCTTACCCTTCCTCAAAACTACCCCAAGAGCCTCATCCAAGCAGGAAATGTTGCACCCACGGTGCCCCACTTTAAAAGGAAAACATTAACGGCAAAGGAAATCCTATATTATTTCCCCCACGTTCTCCTGTAAGTCTTGGGGAATGATCCATAGCTCACGGCAATCAATGGAAAGATTCCTAGTGACATAAGTGGGGTTTGGAACAGATACTATGTGTATTCTTATACACAGCAGGACTAAATCCTGCTGTAAATTTATGAAAATCAATACCATTCCCTTGCAATTGTTGGTTTTTCTTAATTTTCATCCTTAAGAATTATACTTATTACATTTTATTCTGTATAGTGGCTTTAATCTGAACATTTTACACTGTTTATAATCATTATAAAAGGAAACAAAAATAATAAAAACAATTATGTAATCATCTTCTATTGCCAAATAACAGTTTTCAGCTAAGAAATCACATACATCTTCTGAAATGTATTTCCTATTGTAATTTTAAGCATTAGTGATATTAACTGCTTTATATGACCACCTAAAACCATTTTGTCCACATTTAAAAAGATGAAATAATAACTATAACTATAACTCTCTCTGGGTATGTCTACACTACCCTCCTAATTCGAACTAGGAGGGTAATGTAGGCATACCGCACTTGCAAATGAAGCCCGGGATTTGAATTTCCCGGGCTTCATTTGCATGAAGCCGGCTGGCGCCATTTTTAAATGCCGGCAGTTCGAACCCCGTGCCGCGCGGCTACACGCGGCACGGAGTAGCTAGTTCGGATTAGGCTTCCTAATCCGAACTAGCTGTACTCCTCATTCCACGAGGAGTACAGCTAGTTCGGATTAGGAAGCCTAATCTGAACTAGCTACTCCGTGCCGCGTGTAGCCGCGCGGCACGGGGTTCGAACTGCCGGCATTTAAAAATGGCGCCGGCCGGCTTCATGCAAATGAAGCCCGGGAAATTCAAATCCCGGGCTTCATTTGCAAGTGCGGTATGCCTACATTACCCTCCTAGTTCGAGTTAGGAGGGTAGTGTAGACATACCCCTCTCTCTCTCTCTCTCTCTCTCTCTCTCTCTCTCTATATATATATATATATATATATATATATTGTAGTTAACCAATAACTAATGAACTCCTAGAAGCAAAGATATTTTTAGTTTTAGGCTAATGGCTATGATAGGAAAAGTATGTCATTGTTTTTGTAGTAAATGGCTAGTATGTACCACTGCTCTCTATTGGGTGGAATCAAATTAATAACTGTGTGTCATGGCACCTGTACTGTTAACAGTTAATGGGGAATCTCCTTTAATAGCAGAGTATTATTCATTTAGACTAGGTGGGTATGAATTCTATCTCCCAGGCCTTGTTAAGTTCAAAGCAGTTATGGGTAACCAACAAAGGAAGTTCAAATGGCCACAGATTTGTTATATTAGATTTTTTCATATAAAATAACAGATCCACTGAAATCTAGCAAATCATTGTTGACTTGAATGGGAATAACATGTGGGCATTCTGGGCTAGAATTTGGCCTTATACTTTTGCTTTCCTGATTGTGCTGATTCATTTTTTCAATCTTCCACGGTGTCTGGGTGAGAGAGGGGGATTTCAGCTCTGTAAAATCCAGCAACAGATGAGCTGAAGACAAAATGCCATTTCTTTGCTAACTGCATTTGGAATGGAAAAGCAAACGCTCCATGCCAGGAGCATTACTGACTTCAATATTCTGCTGCTCTTTTCACAAACATACCCACGTAAGCATCCTTCAGCCTCTGAGAAGGACTTGCCGCAGCCTTTGATACGTATCTTTATTGACTGCCTCTGGTTTGTCATGATTAATTGGCAACCATGAACCAACCTGAAATCATTAAGTACTCGTCTAATTGTTTACAGCTTTCCTACCGAGAACGAGAAAACATCGCTGCAATGCAGGCAACTGGGAGAGAAGTGGAAGCAATGGTTAGGTGTACAAGACCCTGCGGTGTTTGGAACAATGGCCAAGGAACCATATGATTCCAGGGATCAACGTATGGGCCCACTTGTGATGGAAGAAAATTCTGAACACACAGGTATCCAGTACAAGAGCTTCCATGCCAGAGCTATCTTGACTGAGTGGCATATTCATGACCACTTAGTGAAAACGAGCAAACATGGCAGACGCTCAGAGCTGAAACCCCTCCCTGCAGCAGTTTAAATGATGTTTTAAAAGGGGACAATTAATAGTTGCTGTAAATCATCATTGTTTCACCAGGCTGAAAATTTCATGGTATCTCCCATGGGAAAATTTGATCAATATTTTTTTACATGCACTTACTGTGCACTATGGACTCTTTTGACGGTTGACAATATTCATGGATCCTTTTCTTAACAGAACAAATCCTAGCTAAAAACCAGCTCATGCTGTAAACAGTCCATTCGCGAGTCTCGTTTCCTGGTTAACAATAACAGAGGTACTTTTGTTAAATCCCTAAAAAAGAAGGACAGCTTAGTAGATTGGTGCATGAGTAAATTAATGAAATGGATAGGATGGGTGTAAAAAATAGTGGTGTGGTTAGATAGTTAAAGCTTGAATAGTAAGTATTAGTGTTAGTTTCTTGCTACTTCTGTTGGGGTGATTTTTATTCAGAGAAGGAGTATTTGGGACACAATCTTTTTAAAAAGTTTATTTAAATACACTTGGGTAAAACAAGAAAAATTTGTGTTGAATTTAACAAAAAGCCAAAGTTAAGTTAACTTACTCAGGCATAACAATACACCGTTATAACTTTAAGAACGTCATGTCTTTCAGAGATGAATGATCAGTGCTCAGGTCTCTTACATTCAGAACACCCAAATTCAGCTGAAGCGGATGAATCTGCACTCACCCCTGTTCCCGCGGAAGATAAACTCCATGAATTTCTTGTAAGCACACCTTTCTTTGACATCCTGTGTCTACTTATCTCTTCATGGCCACTGCACTAATTGTACCCTAAGGCCCATGTGTGAGTCCAAACAGGGATGAGGTGGTTCTTTGACTTCATACTAGTCATAAGCAGCGGCGGATTTAGGGCAGGGCGAGCGGGGTGGCTGCCCCGGGCCCCGCGCTTCCCGAGGCCCCGCGCATGCGCAGTGGCACCACGGCACATGCGTTGTGTCAAAGGAGGAGCCCCGCAAAATTTCGCTGCCCGGGGCCCCGTGGTGCTGCCCTGGGCCCCGCGGCACTCTCATCCGCCCCTGGTCATAAGAACATAAGAACGGCCATACTGGATCAGAACAAACGTCTATCCAGCCCCGTACTCGACAGTGGCCAATGCCAGGTGTCCCAGAGGGAGTGAATCAAACAGGTAGTGATCAAGCCATCTCTCTCCTGCCATCCATCTCCACCCTCTGACAAACAGAGGCTAGGGACACCATTCCTTACCCATACTGGCTAATACGTTCATGGAGGTTACGTCCATAAATGGATATCTAGTTCTCTGTTAAACCCTGTTATAGTGCTAGCCTTCCCCACCTCCTCAGGCAAGGAGTTCCACAGATTGACTATGCGCTGTGTGAAGAAGAACTTCCTTTTATTTGTTTTAAACCTGCTGCCCATTAGTTTCATTAGGTGGCCCCTAGTTCTTATATTATGGGAACAAGTAAATAACTTTTCCTTATTCACTTTCTCCACACCACTCATGATTTTATAGACCTCGATCATATCCCCCCTTAGTCTCCTCTTTTCCAAGCTGAAAAGTCCCAGTCTCTTTAATCTCGCCTCATACGGGACCCATTCCAAACCCTTAATCATTTTAGTTGCCCTTCCCTTAGCACAAGGGTGAATTTTACTCTTTGAGATCTTGAATGGCTTTATAAGCAGGCACTCTTATAACCTAGCAGAAGATAAGTGCTAAGGGTAACTGGTTGGAAATGTAGTTCTCTTGGCCTGTATTTTATTCATTCGGGGCTTAACTATTGTGTGCCTAAGCAGCAACCTTCCCTTCCCCTGCCTTGCTCCCAAGGGCTGTAAACATGCCCATACCAGCAAATTGTTATCCCCACCTCTCACCTCCAGCAGAAATGCAGGAAGGCTGCACAGGAGTGAGTGTCTGGGAGTGGGTGGGCGGGGGATTCTTCCTCCTATTGTTTCTGTGCAGGCCTGGCCACTCTCTGGCCCTTAAGGGTATCGGGAGCAAGCGTCCGTGTCCGTGTAGACACACTCACACTAGTTCTGTGGGAGCTGCTGTGCTAAAAAGAGAAGTGTGGGCATTGCTACCTGGGCAGTGGTTCTGGCCAGCCACCCAAGCCAACCCCCTGGGAACTAGCCTAAGCTACCAGCCTTACCGTTATTTCTGGCACGCTAGCACGAGCGGCGCTCGCACGAGTCTGTCTATCAGGACCAGCAGAAACGCTCTGAGGCGCCGTGTGGACCTACTCTGAGGGTATGTCTACAAGGCAAAGAAAAACTCACGCTGCCCGGGCTGAGCGCCTGAGTCAATGCCTTCGGGCTTGTGGGGCGTGGGCTCTGGGCAGAGGGGCCAACAAACTGGCTGGGGCCTCGAACAAGGTAAGGGAGCTGGCTCTGTACCCCTGGAAGGGGCAAGGTTGGGAGCTACCCTCCCCCCACCAGTCCTTCAGCAAGACTCGGCGCGCGCTGCGTGGGTCTCCAGCGGCGATTTAAAGGGCCAGGGGTTCTGGCTGCCGCAGTAAGAGCGGCCCGGAGCCTGGGCCCTTTTGAATCACCGAGCCCCAAGAGAGTTGCCTCCTTTGCTCCCCCTCCTGTTGGCAGGCCTGGCGATGGGACTGAAAACAGCAGTGCAGACATTCTCCCTGGGGCTGGACCTGGTGCTCCGTAACCTGGCAAGGGAGGAGAGTTTCTGAGTCTGGGCACCAGCCTGAGCAGGAATGTCGGCACCGCTAGTTAGGGCCTTCCCGCCTGAGCCTCACGAGCCCACGTCCATTGATCCAGGCTCTGAGACTCGGGGCTGTGGGATTTCCTGCACAATGTAGCTGCGGCCTTACCGGCTTGGTGCCCAGTCTCCCAATGGCAGAGAGACGGGGCTTGTCTTCCCGGACTGCACAACAGCTGCATCGCCGTGGTGCTTGGGTGAAGCTGCTACTCGGAGGGGAGAGCTTCTGACCTCGGCGTGGTTAATCCACCTCCACGAGAGGCAGTGGCTAGAGCAGCAGGAGAATCCCTCCTGTCGACAAAACGCCGACTCCACCAGGGGCGAGGAGGATTTTTCACACGCCTGAGCAAAGTCGTTACACTGATACAAGTCTGTAGCGTACCCCTACCCCCACCCCCGCTTACGATACCATCTTGACATTTGAACATTTGCATTCTAGGAATCCGATCAGGAGGAAAAGAAGTTTGGTTCAAACCAAGCTCTAGCCCTTAAAGACAATGAGGACATTAATACCCATGACAGTGAGTTTACGACGAAAGCTTTGGGGATACTTTCCTCTTGGTGTAGCTTGAGCCTTGCTCGACTAGAAAATATTCTTCAAGGAACCGGTAAATCATATTTAATGCTATTACGTCCAATCTGTTTCAGGCACTTCAATCAAACTTTAATATAGACAGAAAGAGAGACAGTCTTCTCATTTATTACCTAAGTGTCTTGCTCACTCTACCAAATGTATAAATCAGCTTTCGGCAAGATGTTGGAGAGCTGTCTAATGGTTATTATGAGAGATGATTATGCTGCTTTCTCAGAATAAAAGCATAACTTATTCTGATTGTGTCATTAACAATTTACTTTCTTTTGAGATATTTTCAACGTAATTTAAGGGTCTGCATCTTAAAAGAATATAGATCAGCTGAAGATAGACTTTGACAGGACATACTGGAGTTATTTTTGTTTCCAGGTTTTATCTTCAGTTCATATTTCTTGCTCCCAGTTGAACTTATAACAAATAAAACTGGCTTTTTATATATGAGACAGTTATATCATTTATATAGTTCTGAGTATGCAGAATCTCTGTATTGTAAATATTTATATGGGCGCATCCGTTCTCATCTCTATCACTGTTACTAATAGAGAATCTTTACTGCATCAAATCAGGGCTGCCGATGAAGAAGGAGCAGAAAGGGCAGTGACCTTGGGGCCCGGCAATAAAATCAGGTCCCACGGCTCCAAGATGCCACTGCTGCTACCACGGCAGCAGCAGCCAGAGCCACATGTGGCACAGTCTGGGTGATGCTGAGGGCTGACTTGGGGAGGTGTGGCACGGTCCAGGAGGTGCTGAGGGCTGGCTGCCTCAACCCCGCCTCCTTCCTCGAGGCCCCGCCCCTTCCAGGGGACGCCAAGCCAAGCCCATCCCACATTGTGAAGTCTGTCGCCAGCCCTGCATCAAATTCACCCAAATCCCATAATGGGGGACGTTGAGTTCATTTGTGTCATTGTTTTTTATAGCAATGATCCCGATTACATAGGCCTAATATAAGCTTCATTTCAACAAGGGACTTAAGTACACGCCTAACTCTGAGCATGTGGGTAGTCACATTTTAAGTAAGTTCCGTTAACGGGAGTTTTTCCATTGATTTTGATGGGGCCAGGATTTCACATTCAGGCTATGTCTACACTGCCCTCTCTTGCGCAAGACAATATGCAAATGAGGAAAAACCGTGAATATCGCTGCTCCTTATTTGCATACTTCATGAGCCGCCATTTTGCGCAAGGGACTTTTGCGCAAAAAGGAGCCGTTCTGCCCTTTTTTTCCAGGAAGAACGGCTCTTGAACAAGAGGGGTTTTCTGCGCAAAAAGGAGCCATCATGGGTCCTTTTTGCACAAAAGTCCCTTGCACAAAAATGATGACTCATTAAGTATGCAAATGAGGCACTGCAATATTCACTGCTTCGCCTCATTTGCATTTTTTCTTATGCAAGAGAGGGCAGTGTAGACGTAGCATTGGTGTTTTGTCCTCTTTGGTGTTCCTAGTCAGCAACTCAGCTCTGCTTCATAACCTAGGAGGTCAATGCATATGGTTTGCCATTGGTTAACTGTTATAAATTCTGGGTCTCTGTTATTCCTCTCCAGCTCATCTGAGGAAGTGGGTATTGCCCACGAAGGCTCTTGATCCTATATACATGTTTGTTATTCTCTAAGGTGCCAAAGAGTCACTCGTCGTTTTTAACTTTAAAAACAACAAGGAGTCCTGTGGCACCTTAGGGTGTGTCTAAACTACATGCCTCCGTCGACGGAGGCATGTAGATTAGCCAGATCGGCAGAGGGAAATGAAGCCGCGATTAAAATAATCGCGGCTTCATTTAAATTTAAATGGCTGCCCCGCTCTGCCGATCAGCTGTTTGTCGGCAGATCGGGGCAGTCTGGACGCGACGCGCCGACAAAGAAGCCTTTCTTGATTGGCACAGGTATGCCTCGTGAAACCAGGTTTACCTGTGCCGATCAAGAAAGGCTTCTTTGTCGGCGCGTCGCATCCAGACTGCCCCGATCTGCCGACAAACAGCTGATCGGCAGAGTGGGGCAGCCATTTAAATTTAAATGAAGCCGCGATTATTTTAATCGCGGCTTCATTTCCCTCTGCCGATCTGGCTAATCTACATGCCTCCGTCGACGGAGGCATGTAGTTTAGACGTACCCTTAGAGACAAACGAAAAATAGAGAGAGAATTATGAGCTTTCATGGGTAAAACCATGTCACCAGATGAGTGAATAGAAGACACAGTTTGGCTGGCACAGTTCTTGGGGCAGTCAAATATCCTTGCTTGCAATGGACAAAAAAGCAGAACTAAACATCTGGCATTTTATATTCCCCTGGGTAGAGCTAGCATGGTGCCGCTGCGATAGAACACAGGGCCTTTTATTCTTCCTTCGGAGTCCCATTATCTGTGCATTGCAGGTCATGCTACCTCAGCCTCAGTGGAAGCATTAGACAGTGATTCTCTGACAATGGAAAAGGTGCATGAGGAGCAAGAAGGAAGTCAGGAGACTGCGGGGGAAGAGGAAGGCTGGTGCAGGCCATATGAGGTGTGTGGCTAGGCTGGTATTTATGTTTTGAAAATGGCTTTTCCACCGATAAACATGCAACCAAATAAATCCTCCCAATCGGCCAGCATGACAGCATGGACTCGAGGTTGGCATAAAAGCCAACTCTTTGTGCTGGTCCTTTGTTGCAGTATGTTAACGCATGGCTCTTAAATGTGGGTGGCAGGTAATGCAGACAAAGGAAGGCATTGCCTTCCCAAAACTATTTATGCTCTCCAGTCGCCGGGGAAGGCTGGGACCATGGCATGGAAGCCCAATTCCCCAGGGGCCTGGAAAGGCTGGGGTCGCAGCTCAGCAGCCCGGCTCCCTGGCTGCCCGGAAAAGCTGAGGCTGGGGTCACAGTATGGCAGCCCCATGCCTCCAAGTGGCCAGGAAGGATTGGGCTGGGATTGGGTGGGGTTTAGCTCCACAGAGGGAAGGTTGCTAAAGGGGCGGGGCCGCGAGAGGAAGGGGCGGGGCCGCAAGAGGAAGGGGCGGTGCTGGGCTTGCCTTCCCCAGCTGGGCCTTCACCCACCGCCCACACTCTTAAATCGGATAGGTTGGCTTACTGTGGCAGCTCTCCATATCTATTCTCTATTTCTCCGACATACTCAATGTGACTCCTACTTCCTTTGTCTCTGACCCGGGGCCCTTGCAGGCTAACGATGGCGACAGAGGATTAAGGTCGATTTCTGATGGAACCTCAGCAGTGGAAGCACAGACAGGAAAAGGAAGGCGGTCGGAGGAGCAGAGGTACCTTAACCCCTGAGAGCACGGACTTCTGCTGCATATTCCGTGTCACTCCCAAAGGATCGACCCCTGCCCCAACTTGGGAGGGCCTCAGAGAGCCCTGATGCAATGCCAGTGGCTGGTTTTACTGCAGAAAGGGGGAAACAGAATATGGGGACCCTGCATGGGGGTCTGCTCACCTTGTGTGTCATGGAGCTCTGCAGGGACCCACCAGCCTTTTCCCCTCACCCCAAGGGAAAAGCACAGAACAGCTCCAGTGCCGTTCTTTGGGCTGGGGGGGGGAGGGGTGCAGTCCGGGTTGGCCCTACCATGAGGCGAACTGAGGCGGCCGCCCCAGGTGCCAAACTGTGGAAGGGAGCCACTACAACCCAGAGTATAGAAAATTGTGTCTGCTGCTGGTGCATGTGTAGGTAGCAGAGCAGGGCCATGCGAGGAGTAGAACAGGAAGGAGGCAGAATTGAGACCTTTCAAAGTTTTGGCCCAAGCGAGGGGGAGTCAGTTGAGCTCCCCGCCTCAGGTGCCAAAATGTTCTGGGCCGGCCCTGGGTGCAGCCATCTATTGTGTAGCTCCAGGGGGGACCCCTTGGTCACTGAGGCTACGTCCACACTGCAGCGCTATCTTGGGATATCCCGACATAGCTATTCCGAGTCTTTTAAACACGCCTGTTATTTCAAAATATAATGAGCTCGCTGTTCTGACGTCCCTGCAAACCTCATTCCACTGGGAGTAAGAGATGTTTCGGAATAGCGGGTTGTTTCGAAATAAGTGCTGTGTAGTCAGCGCCAAATTTCAAAATAAGCTATTTTGAAATTGACTTGAAATAAGCTATGCAATTTGCATAGCTCAAATTGCGTCGCTTATTTCACTCTGCAGGTGCAGTGTAGACGCATCCTGAGTGACTGCTCAGGTCAACCTTGATTTCCAGAGCAGTTGAATCACAGTAAACTCAAAGCAACAGACTGGAATAGGATATGAAATTACAGCTGAGCAACCAGAGTGAATTGTTCTTCCAGGTTAACAAACTTGGATGTAAGGGCCAAGTCCTGCACTTGGATGCCAGTATGGAAATCCCAGTGAAGCTGTTAGGAGCCATAGAGCCATGCAACCAAGGGAGCATTTGGCCCTAATTTATGCTTATAGCACACGTGTCTGAAGATCATATATAATGCACCATAATGGGTCGGGATACTGAAAGCATTAACTCTTCCCATCGAAACTGACAGTTTGTTTATGCAGAATAATTTTATGGGTCTGATAAAGTAACCTTCATAGAAGCAAAAATGTGCATTGACTTCCAGTTAATTTGTGTAAGACATTACTGCTAAGAGCTGATCCAAAACCCTCTCAAGTCAGTAGAAAGATTCCCATTGACTTGCAAAGACTTTGAATCAGTGTCCGAGAACACAGTTAAAGAATAAGAAATACCATTTTGTCTTTAACAGAGCATTTATTTATTGTGCATAGACAATGACTGGGATATTTAATATTACACCAGCATTCATTAACATCACCTGAAAACAAGATTTAAATGCTAATGGATACCAAATTCTTCCTAAACTCAGTGGAAGGATGCTTTAAATCCAGTGAGCATGTGACTGTATTTTCAGGACAAATGTGGACTCCAGACAAGAATCAGACATCACTTACATGGGTGTAAAACACCTCCGGATGTCTAAAATCCTTCCACTGCACGGTAAGAAACAAACGATTTTTTGCCATAAAGTCTGTGGGTTAGTGTACTATGGTAGGAGAGTTGGCTCAGGGCTGGTGCGCCCCCTTATGGCTGGATGTGGGGATACCAGACTCTCCTCCCTCTCAACAGTGGCTCCAGATCTTGCATGACCAGGCTCATCCTTCCAGTCAAGTCATCTTCGGCCTCGGCCCTTCCAGACTCAGATAAACAGAACTCTTTGCTGCTAACCAGGTTCACTCATTTGTGGACTCTTCACCCCTTCCCAGGCTCTGCAGGGATGTCCTTCTATTCTTCTGCAGGGGTGCCTCCCTGGGCTTTCCCCCTGGAGGTCTAGCTCTAAACGCAATGGTTCTTCTTCCCCTTGTGTCAGGGAGTTTCCACACCAGCTGATCAAATGGACCAGAAGAGACCCTAGATCCTTCCTCTCCTTTGGGTTTCAGTCTAGGCAGGGACTTTGCGGTGAGCAGCTAAGTTTTGCTGTCTCCATGAATTTCATCCTACCTTGGTCTTTTTTCAGGCCCTTCCAAGCTTGCTGTGCCTCTGTCTCTCTGGGTGCGTCTGCACAGCAGCGTTATTTCGGAATAGCAGCCGTTACTCCCAAATAACAATGCAAGCGTCCACACAGCAATCCAGCACTCCGGTCAGTGTAGACAGCTCACAGCTTATTCCGGAAAAGCGGCTGATTTTCCGGATTAAGTGGCCCAGTGTAGACACAGCCTAGGAGTCAGTGATTTGGTGGTGAATGTTGTGGATTTAAATCCTTCAGATTCATCATGCTGGAGGTTATTGTATTTGCTCACTCGTTATATTATTTCGCTCTTCAGTGTTATCTGGCCTATGTTAAATTTATGTACAATGTGATATTCAAAATAGTGCATACCTTGACTGCACAGTGAGTGTTATTGACTTGGAAATGAAAAATACAACTGTGACTAGTAGGTGTAGCTTGAACAGGAAATTACAACATATACATTACACACAAAAAATTGTATTTGCCAGATGGAAAAAGTCAATAGTGGGGGGTGAGAAATATTGTTTGTGAGTTTTAAAAGATACTTGCAAACAACAGAATAAAATTCAAAAAAAGAACAGGTCCCCAGTCCTGCAGCTGGCTCCCCACAGACACTCCCAGGCTGAGAGCGTTTGAAGTCAGGGAACAAAGGTCCGAGCAGTAAAGGATCGCAAGATTTGAAGGCCCAATTACTCGACAGTAATCATTTAAAATAAAATGACATGATGGTAATGATGGCTGATTTTGGCAGATGTTCCAGTCACTGAAGAAGAAGAAGAAGTAGAAGTGATAGTATTTGCCCCATGTGACAAAAATCCTGCTGAGGACAATCAGTTGATTAAATTCGAGAGCAATCAGCTGGAGGATCTCCCTGATGACGAGCCTGCTTTGGAAGCATGTTCAGAGGGACCAGCATCCCCTAAATCACATGACTCATCTCCGCGATGTGAGAGCGTAAACTCCTACCATTCCCTCCCTGAATTTCACAGAGTGTCTGCGGTTCGGATCAGTCTCTCAGAAAGCTCCGTTTCAGCCTCTGAATTAGAAGCGGAGGCCATCGATAACAGCATCCCTGAGGAGTTTACCATCCAGCAAGAACTGTCTGGTGGTGGTGATGATGATGATGTGTTTCCTAACCCTTTGACAAAGGCACAGAGAGCAGTAAGTGATGGAAATGAGTTATTATCCAGTGATGTATGTGATGAACAAGTGCCCCGTGATGATTGCAATCGTGAGGCCTCATCGCTCTGTCATGGCTCTGAAAAACGCCTTGGAGATGTTTCAGAATATGAGCGTGCTTATGAATCACATTCTGTCACTGCCTCAAACAGCCAAAAGCCAACACTAATCGCCTTAGGGAGAGAAGAACCATTTTCCTTACGGTTTGATAGCCCTGCCGATGGAAGACGTAAGTCATACGTGGAAGCTTCAGCATTACCGCCTTGCTCAGAAAACTGCAGCGTAAACAAGATCCCCTCTCCGGGAAAATCTGAGCAGGATGCAGATTCATCAACTAGCTCCTTATCGTATCATTATGACTTTTGTACCGAGGAGCCCTTTGGACAACAAAATTCGGTTTCTGAAACTAGCCAAGCGGAAGAGGAGGGTGAAAGTTTCAAAGTATCCGTTGGGCCGCATAAAGTAGCGTTTATGTGGTTGCCAGCTGAAAGTTCCCTGAAGCATCTAGCTGTTGTTCCTGAGCAGATCAATAACTGTACATTGCTTCCACCTACAACGTCCATGACAAACGATCAAATGCCATTGTTTTCTGTAGACTCTTCGTTGGGCTCCAGAGACGTGTCAGGTTTAGAAGAAGCTAAAACTAATCATGCAGAACCTTTAACTGAAGGACACATATCCAACAAACCAAACGAAATTGCTTCTCCGCACTTATCAATGCCCACCAGTTCTGAAGAGGCTCCTACAGAAGCTCAAGCCAGTTCATGTGACAATCGAACCTTGCAAAGGGCAGCTGCCCCAAATCAAAATAACGCGGCAACGGGAGGCCAAACCTCCAAGAAGTCTGAGATGGTGCCACTTAGTTCTATCTCCTCCAAAAAACAGCTGTCACAAGCAAAGTGCTGCCCTGCTGAGAGTGCAGATGATATGATCTTTATCAGTGATGAGGTTCTGCCTCCAATTGATAACGATGCCTTGTCAGAAATACTGTCTCCTGTTGATGATGTGCTGTCCTACGGAAGTGCCGACTTGCCATTGTCTAATAAAAATGATTTCTCATTGTCCAGCGAGGACCTTCCCACCTCCCCCGAAGAGGGAGGGGGGGTAAAAAGTGGTGACACTAGCTTCGGCACGGAAGACTTCCCTTCTCCACCAGAACAAATGACATTCTCAGAGATGAGCGATTCACACCATTCTCGGAAAGAAGTCGTGTCAGGTCACATGGACGAGACACTCTCAGCATGGCACAGCCCTGTGCCTGAAGAACTGCCCTCGCCGTCTCCAGAGCTGTTGAATGTTTCTTCAGCTCAGGATGGAACTGTCTCTGGATGCTGTTGGGGTGAAGATGTTATTTCAGGCAGAAAGAAGGACTTATCTGAACACGTGACAGCAGGAAATGAGACAACATTACAGCCTCTAGTCTCGCTCGGTGTGTCAATTCCCATTTCTTCAGGTCAAGCCATTACAAAGCTAGGACATGTAAAGGAACGAAGCAAGCCCTTCTTAACTCTATCCAAAGCTTGGGAAGACAATGATGACCCTTTATTAGCATTTGAAGTTGGAGACAGAGTATTAGTGAAGCACATCCAGCCAGGTACCCTGCTGTTCAAGGGATGTACCCATTTTGATGAAGGTTATTGGGCTGGCGTGGCACTTGACAAACCGGAAGGCGATCATGATGGAACTTATGGAGGAGTGAAATACTTTGAGTGCACTAAATATTGTGGCATCTTTGTCAAACCGGATCAAATTTCACATCTTTTGGAGGGTAATGACAAAAGTTCTGGTTACACTGGGGATGAAGATTCATTTTCTGATGATGGAGCATCCAGAGGGGACTACAAATGTACAGATGATAACCAGCAGGGACCAGAATATAGAGAGCAGAGATCCAAAGATACAGACAGCATAAGAGGTTCAGCAATGGAAGAAAGCAAGTTTAGATCACACATGCCCATGCCACCAGAAGATCAGTATATGTCCAATGAATTCCCTTGTGAAGTTCACTTAGTACATCTAGAACCAGATAAAGAAACAAGAGGGTGGACCCTTGTAAAGCAAAAGTCAATTGTAGATGTGCTTCCAATGAGAAATGAGGACAGTAACACAGAAGAAGTAAACAAGAGCAAATATATTAGCTGCTTGTTGAAAGATCAAGAAAGAGGTAAACGAGCTGATGGTATCTCAAGCAAACTCACCAAAAACCTCCAGTGTGGCACTTTAACTGCATTTTCTGACACGACTGAACATAAATATAAGCGTGCCTTTGAAAGAGAGCTGCAAAATCACGTCAAAAGCCTCAAAAAAAGAGGCACTAACCTCAGCACTAACTTATCAGCGCAATCTGCTGCAGTTTTTGATGTCTTACTGTGTGACCTGGACACACTTGGCATTCCTGGACCCCACGCAGCACAAACCGTAGCAGAAAACATTGTTTCTAAAGTTGTAGATGATTCAGTTAAAGAATATAAAAAAATTAAAAGGAAACAAGGAGCTAAAGCAGATGCGATGGTTCGAGAATCTTCTGAGTTGCCTCAAGGCACCTTGTCAGTAAGTAGAAATTCAGGAGGGTTTTTTTTAGATGTATCTATTTAGGCCTTGCTCTTGCAGTTGGGTAACTGGACAGGGCTTTTGCTTGTCCCGTTGTTTTTTGCCATCAGTAAGTTACATAATGTCAAGAGTCCAATAGTTAGGGCCAAATTCTTTGTGCAAGGGAATCCGGAGTCTGCTCCCTTTCAGCCTCTAGGCAGTGTTCTGGAGGGGAGGGGCATTCCAGAGAGGCAATTAAAGATCAGCGGACAATCTCACTGTGATTCTTGCATAGGCCATGCTCATCCTGACCCATCGTAGAGTAACTCCATCACGTGCAAAGTACTCCTGCGGCCAGCACGTGTGTGGGTGTTAGGTTGTGCATGGAGTCAGACAGTTACAGTTAAAACTTTTGTGCAGCATTAATGTACATTTGCTTCAGAGTCAGTAATACTGGAATCTGGTTCTTAGCTTTTATGTAGAAATGTAAATGTCTCTTTCTTTTCTTTTCTTTTCTTTTCTTTTCAGCTCCTTGATGCTGGTGTTTTTGGAAGCTCTGAAGATTCTGATCCGCTAAATTCCATCCGGCATGCCAAAGAGATGAAAACTCAAAGGCAAATTCAATACAGATCAGATCACTGGCATTCAGCTCCTTGGAAGAAAACAATGGAAGTTCCTTTGGTGGTACCACCTAATAGTTCACATGTTAAGATACTGTCTGCCTATGCAGTAGATAAACTATGGACTCCTCAAACTATTTGTTCACATTCTAGCAGGATCCATGTGCCAAAAGATTTTGAATGCAATGACATCTCAGATGACGATCTGGAAGGAGAAAGCAAGAGGATTTACAGCCAGGTACTTTTAAAGCATTAACTGCAGTTTACTTTTCCCAGATTATTTTAAAATGAAAATTTCATTTCAAGGAGTGCCTAATTTCAATCTAAGTGTACCTGCTCTCATCATCAGAGAACGAGTCTTCATCCCCAGTGTAATCAGAACTCTTTTTATTACCCTCCAAGAGATGTGGAATTTTGATCAGGTTTAACAAAGATGCCACAATATTTAGTGCACACAAAGGGTATGTCTAAGCTGCCGGCTAAAATCGAGTTAAGATACGCAACTTCAGATACGTTAATTGCATAGTTGAAGTTGAAGTAGCTTAATTCGACTTCCTGCTGTGGAGACAGTGCCAAAAGTCGAAGGAAGAACACTCTTCCTTTGACTTCCCTTACTCCTTGTGAAATGAGGATTATAGAAGTTGGAATAAGAAGCCCGTTATTTCAAAATTGTTTTGAAATAGGCTTGCTGTGTAGATGCGCACTCTGCTATTTTGAAATAAGCGTTCAGTGTAGACATAGCCAAAGAGAGATCAAAATAGGTACAGAAAAATGAAGAGTTAAAACATTATTTCTATTAAGATATTGTGAAATAAAATAGAGATTACACTAATCTGAGACAATTATTTTGTTTGTCTGTTGGGATGTATACAAAATCAACCTGTTTTTCCGATCCTTTCTGTTCACTATTACATACAAAAGAGCAACAATAACTAAACCATTCATCGAAACCTTTTGGTAACTGGGTTTTGGTTCTTAAAAGGATTTGAAACTACAGACAGAGGAATACTTCTTGTTAGGATCAAACAAAGATTTTTATTTTTCTATTTACTTTATAATTAATTTTCCATTTAAATCAATTCATTATCTTTGATTCTTTTAAAACAGTGTAATATACAAATAAAAAGTAGAAAAACAGTAGAGTTAAAAAACAAGAAATAATATCTCCTCCTACAGATATATCCTCCAGATTTACCTTTAAACAATTTGTGGAGTTATCAAATATATAATACTTACATTAAGAAAGATAGAAGCATTGTTTAAATTCAGGAGATATTCTTTTCTTTATGTGTCTCCTTTTTTGGATTTTTATTGCAACTTATGACCGGTGTTGTTCCCCTTTCGGAGATTATGTGCGGCAGTGAGATTCAGCGCCGGGGAGGGAGCCCTGGTTGATCAGACCTAGCTTTTTGGATTCGCAACCCGTCCGTTCTTGGTCTGTTCCATCCAATCTTATATACCCTGTTTCGGTATTTTAGTATTCCTCCACTCACCTGACAATTGCTGACGTTAGATTTTTGTTGTCTCGTTCTGCCCTTTCAAAACTTTTGTTTGCTCCATTTGGGGTAATTAGCACTTTGTTGCATATTGCTGTTTGTGTTACTTACTTCCCTAAAAGTGGGGTTACTGTTGTTCATCCAATCAAATTTCGTCTTTTTATCGTACATCTCCTGTATCTCACAATGCTGCCTTTCCTTTCCACTTACAATTAAACTGGTGCTCATTTGACATATTCTGGGTAGGTCTCAACACCTTCCTTTCACCAAACCAAACTAAACCAAGCATAAGTAGGTGCTCAGATAGTGCTGGGCTGCTAGAGATTAGTATTAGGGTTCATTTATTCTATAGATTATTGGCCACCAGAGGGTGGCATAACCATACCCACTTTAGAGATGTCAGAAATCCAGACTGGGTGTGGCAATCTTTCATTGAGTCTGGAGACTCCAAGGCTGTCAGTCTGGCCCTCTTTCCCAGCCCTAAATTAACTTTTGGAAAACTAGCAGGGGCAGATTCAGTTTATTTTGCTGTTATGTTTCTTCTTTGCTCCAGGTTATATTTGATTTAACTCGCGAGCTGCTACACGCAGAATGTCAGGGCACAGCAAATCCAAATCCTCTTCCATGGCTCCAAGAAAACGTGGGTCCTCGCTGTTCCAGACACATCCGAACAAAAACCGATGTCAGTGAGGTTAAGGTACATCGTGGAACATGCACCATAATGAAACTCTGAGTGTGTGATGAGTGAAGTGGTGAGGGAACGTACGACAGTCAGGCAAGGAAGGTGGTGGCATGACACTTAAAACAAGTGATGATAGGAGGGGGTTGATCTGAAACGTATGCATAAAAATAGAATAAGGTAGGCAGCTAATCCAAAAATTCCCATAGCACATAGACTTCCAAAGCGATTTGATTATTTATATAATTAAGCTGCAGGCACATTTTCTACTGTCTGGAGGAGTTTTTGTGGTAAAGGAAATGGGAATTGGGCCTCTCAATCTCTTAGTTTTGAAAATCTGAGGTGTACCTCTTAAAGCAGCGTTTCCCAAATTGTGGTCCGCAGCCCAGTACGGGTCCTTAGAAAAAAAATACCGGTCCTCAGAAAATTTTTTGTGCATGATACTTGGGAGAGAGCCCACCGTGGCAGCGTCTCTGCCAGGCATACTCCCGGGTGGCGGGGCTATATCCGGCGGGTGCTAGGACCCAGGGAGAAGGCCGGGCGCCATGCACACCGATGCAGAATGCCTGGCGCCAGATGCAGCTGGGGGAGCTGGCGCCAGCCGATAAAGCGACTGGGATTGGGGCCGGGAGGGGAGGGAGGGAATAACTTGCCAGACAGGTAGGGCCAGCGACATGCCCCGGGGCAGGATGCGGCCCGCGGTTTCACCCCTGAACGCAGGCGCGACTGGGGGAGAGGACACAGGACTACTCACCCCACCTCCAGGGCCCATAGGAGCCGAGTCACCTGGCAGGCCTGAGAGGGACCTCCTAACCTTACCGGTTCCAAACACGGGTGAAGTAGATACCTTGGGGTTGGGGTTGGGAGACCACCCAAGGCAGTCGACCAGGCCCGCTCCTGTTGGCACTGGGGGCTTTGGGAGGACCAGAAACAATTTATTTGCATATTCATCATTTACTTAATGAATATGCAAATATGCAAATACATGTTACCGGTCCTCCAAAAGCTTGTGAATGGGTTTACTGGTCCCCAGTATCAAAAAGATTGGAAACCACTCTTTTTAAGTATTCTCATTTTGAAAGTGTATTTTTCTGTAAGGATGACCTTAAGCCATCCCATATCATATCCACTAACCTGGGGACATTTCCAGATTTTGAATCTGGATTTCATAGATTAAATCCACATCGCTCATTTGCAACTTCCAAATCAGTGTCAAATCTTATATCCACAGCATCACAGGTCAGCTTTATTATTATTATTTTAAAGTCATTTATTCAGGGAGAAATTGTTAAGATAATGAACTTGGAAAAAAACAGCTTGGAGATGAAGAAGAAGCTCTTTAAAATGACTAAGTATGGAAACTGTAAAAGGGACCGAGTAGATCTGATTCTGGTAAGCGTAATGGAGATGGGCTGTATTGTGTATATATTACATTTGCAATCCTTACTGACGCTTTTCTATATTTAGTTACAACAACTTATTGAGTGGTATGACTCTGCTATCTTTATATTTAAAACAATAATCCAGCATTGGCAAAACACTGAGGCTCAGGTGATTGATCTAAGTGCCTGGTCGAGTGGTTGTTTTCAATGGGAATAGCAGTTCTCAAAAATTCCAGGGTTTTGGCCTTGAATTAGCTTTTCATTCAGATGGAAATGAACTCAGTCTGCTCACATGGCTCAGTCCTGCAAGGTGCTGAGCAGCCAGGCCTTGCACCAGCAAAGAATTGAAACAGATGTTTAACTTGAAGCATGTGACACAGAGGAATTGCTAATGACACAGAGAAATGATACCAAGCTGGGAGGGGTTGCGACTAATCTGGAGGATAGGGCCATAATTCAAAATGACCTGAACAAATTGGAGAAATGGTCTGAGGTAAATAGGATGAAGTTTAATAAAGACAAATGCAAAGTGCTCCACTTAGGAAGGAACAATGAGTTTCATACATACAGAATGGGAAGTGACTGTCTGGGAAGGAGTACGGCAGAAAGGGATCTAGGGGTTATAATGGACCACAAGCTGAATATGAGTCAGCAGTGTGATGCTGTTGCAAAGAAAGCAAACATGATTCTGGGCTGCATTAACCTGAGTGTTGTGAGCAAGACACGAGAAGTCATTCTTCCTCTCTACTCTGCACTGGTTAGGCCTCAATTGGAGTATTGTGTCCAGTTCTGGGCACCGCATTTCAAGAAAGATGTGGAGAAATTGGAGAGGGTCCAGAGAAGAGCAACGAGAATGATTAAAGGTCTAGAGAACATGACCTATGAGGGAAGGCTGAAGGAACTGGGTTTGTTTAGTTTAGAAAAGATTGAGGCGGGACATGATAGCAGTTTTCAGATATCTAAAAGGGTGTCATAAGGAGGAGGGAGAAAGCTTGTTCATCTTGGCCTCTGAGGATAGAACAAGAAGCAATGGGCTTAAACTGCAGCAAGGGAGGTTTAGGTTGGACATTAGGAAAATGTTCCTAACGGTCAGGGTAGTCAAACACTGGAATAAATTGCCCAGGGAGGTTGTGGAATCTCCATCTCTGGAGATATTTAAGAGTAGGTTAGATAAATGTCTATCAGGGATGGTCTAGACAGTACTTGGTCCTGCCATGAGGGCGGGGGACTGGAGTCGATGACTCTCGAGGTCCCTTCCAGTCCTAGTATTCTATGATTCTATGATGTAATTTGTAATCGAATAGTCGATGCAATTAGTTGTTAAGGGCACCTCTGCCTTTGAAATGTAGCAAGAACCCTAGCGGCTCTTGCTACACTTCAAAGGTGGAAGCATTGCAGGGAGCACGGGGCCAGCGGTGGACTGCTGCTGGTCCCGTGCTCCCTGCTTTTGAAATGTACAAGACTGCTTGAGATTGCTTGAGTCCCCTGCTGGCCCCGTGCTCCTTGCACAGGCTTTGCTTTTGAAATGTACAAGAGTCCCCTCTGGGACGGCTCTTGTACATATAAAAAGCAGGGAGCGCAGGGCCAGAGGGGGACTGCTTGAGTCCCTTGCTTGCCCCCTGCTCCCGTGGCGCTTCTACTTTTGAAATGTAGCAGAGCGCTTGCTGCATTTCAAAGGTGGACGCACCCCCAGTTCCCAGCTGCGCTCCTGCTTCCCGCCCCTACAGAGATGGCGCTGGGGGGAACTGACTTTTAAGCTGACCCCCCCCCGCACCAGCTCCTGCTCTGCCCCCTTGCTGCCTGTCTCTGAGTATGTCTACACTGCCACTCTAGTTCTAACTAGGGTGGCTAATGTAGGCATTCAAACTTGCAAATGAAGCCCAGGATTTAAATATCCCGGCCTTTATTTGCATGTTCCCGGGTGCCGCCATTTTTAAATGCCCCGTAGTTCGAACTCCCTGCCCGTGGCTACACGCAGCACAGACTAGGTAGCTGGAATTAAAGCTCCTAATTCGAATTACCGTTACTCCTCATTGCAGGAGGAGTTGGAACTAGGGTGGCAGTGTAGACATACCCTGATAGAGGCTGCAAGGTGGCGGAAGTGACTAGTCAAGTCGACTAGTCGCTTACATCCCTAGTGCGAAGGTGCTTTTCTGAATAGGGAACCAACTGTTCAGCACCTTTCAAGATCAAGCCCTGTTTCTTGCTGTAAACGTCATGTCTGTGCTATATTTTTAGATTCAGGAGCTCCATAAGGAAGAAGGCCAGTGGACTGATTATGCTGAGGATGAATTAACTGTCAAGAGGAGAGTCACCGAAGACATTTTTGACAGCTTGGTCCTTGATACAATAGGAGTTCTTAAAAAGATCTCTCTCCAACGAACTTGTGATTAGAGGAAGTTTCCCTTAGAGTCCGTAGCAGTGGAGGTGTTTAGCTCAGCAAGTTTCAAGATAATGGCTCCCTTCCATAAACATATGCTTAAGAATTTTCCTTCTGAACCATGCATCCGAACACCAGCATCTTCTGGCTAAGTTATATGCGTATGTTCACAGTAAAAAGGGTACAAACAGTTGACTTGGAATGAAAAAATAGCCACACCTCCCTTATGCACTGCAGGAGAGGTCTCAGGGCAACCTGTATATATGCTGTTTCAAAAGATCAAGGAAAGGGCCACCTCATCTGTTGCTAGGCAGATCCCATGACTACAAACCTGTACAGAGAGGCATGGAGACTGGAGTAGCAGTAACAGCAGCTACAGATGGGGCTTACCCGCAGCGGTTCACACTGACCCTGGATTGTGGGAGAGGATTTAAATCTCCCTATGCTCCTCCAAGGTCTGCCTCATGACTCATGATTTTCACAGGTGGAACAGATTTCATTCACATTTAGAACCACGGTCCCTGCTCTCTGCACTCGTGTGTCAGCCCTACTGCTCATGTGCCTTAGAACCATGCTGTCCCCTCTGCTGGTTGTGCTAAACCCCCCAATTTCTTGAGGTGTTTAAGATTAAATTGGGGAAAGCAAAATTGCACTGGAGCAAGAACATAGCGCGGTTGGCAAGTGACCAAGCAAGTATATCTGCTTTAGTATCTGTGATCTTATGTAAATAAGACACATACCAATGTCATGTACACTGCGATGCACTTTAAATGAGATGCTTCCTAATGGTATCCCAATTTTAGGAATGATGTATACCTACGAATATAATTAGGTCTTTAGTCTGCATTTAGCATGTGTAAATTTGCTTGAATTATTATAATCCCCCTAAAAAGAAAGTGTGCTGAGCACATACAACTTGCATTTCAATAAACAAAATTTGGAAACTGAAGAAGAAAATGAGGACAATTAGAATGTCTTGATCCAGATAATGTTTCTTTATTTGTCCTGTAATTGTATTTTTTTTTATTTCAGTGAAGACCAATAATTTTGTTACTGTTTTAAGCAAACATTGGCCAGTGGAGAGTAGGGGTCTGATTTGTTTGCAAATGATTTGTTAATTGGTGTTTTATTTAATACCAATATACAGAAACTGTTTATAATGGATGAATTAAATAATTAATCCAGTTGATTTATTCAAATCATATTCAGGGAATCAAGATGATTAATTTAATATAAATTATATACAACTGTTTGTATTTAAGGTATACTATTTAAGATTTGCTATTAATGGACAAGATGTAATGCAAATGTATTTTGGGTTTGTATTTTTAAATATAAATACTTCATATTACAGTTTTCATGCTGATTTGTTAGGCTTCAGAACAACTTAAATAAAACTTTGTCTTTTTTAACTATTTTCATCAAACACGTGAATGGATTGAAGACCACATGTTCATATATTTACAGTATATTATTTTACTAGTTACCCATTTCTATCACAGTAGTGCCCAGGGGCAGCAATAAGAGATGAAAGTCCCATTGTGCTAGGAATTGTACACACCTAAAATGAAAAGAGCTTACACATGTAGGCAGAGATTTGTGCATGTCTAACAGTACAGATTATAGGAAAAACTTTCCTGTTACAGACAACTCAGCTATCCCTCTGAAGCTTTTGTACAGACTATAAGCCTTTTGCCCTCAATGGAACTGGCCCCATTTTATAGTCAAACACGTGTGAAAGTCTTTGCAGATTCTGGCCCTAAGTGAAGCAAAAAGTGGCACAGGCAATTCTGACATTCAGCTGCAATATTAAAAGCTATTCAATTATTCAGATAGTTGTAGTGAAATTAGCATGTGGCACAAGTAGAGGCACTACCACAGCCACACACATTTTAGGTCAGATCCTTAGCCAGTGTAAATCAGCAATGTTGCACTGATGTCAGCAGAGATGTCAAATTATACCAGCTAAGTAGCTAGCTGGACTTTCTTGTGCTTAAATTCTCCTTCTGAGGGTACCACCGTTAAAACTGCCCACGCCCAGGTGTTCACCCCACTGTGTGGATTGCACTGACTCCAAACAAGGCTAAGCAACATGCCACTCTTCTCCAATGTAATGCTACGGTAGACAGTACGGGTATGTCTAGACTACATGCCTCTGCCGACAGAGGCATGTAAAATAGGCTACCCAACATAGTCAATGAAGCGGGGATCGTCGGCACAGCGCAGCAGTCAAGACGTGGATTGATTGACAGGGAACACCTTTGCCGACTGCTCCTGTAAACCTCATTTCACGAGGCATAAGGGAGCGGATACATTTTGAATCCCATTTTGTACCTCTGGTTGAGGGAAAAGGATCCCTGTCAGACTGAGGCAGCCTAGAAGCGAGGTAATGGCAAAATAAATGTGATGGTAACCCAGACTCCTTTCAGTATGACGCTCTGTTCCTTAGCTAGTGACAGCTGGACCTCGGATAGAAGTGGCAGCGCCTGCTACAGCCTGAAGCTATGTGTAGACTGCAGGCTTCTTTCGGAAGAACCTTTTTTTTTTGGAAGAGATCTTCCCAAAAAACTTCTTCCGAAAGAGAGCGTCCACACACAAAAGCGCATCGAGAAAGCAATCTGCCCACAGCTATCTCACATTTCAGCTGTGATTACTAGGGACGGAGTTGCCACCAGGGCACCTGTGCTTTTTCCTCTTTCCTCTTCTTTCGAAAGAACTCCCTCTTCCCCGTCCACACACGCCTTTTTCTGAAAGAGCTCTTTCGGAAAAAGGCTTCTTCCTCGTTGAAAGAGGATTACCAACCCCATAAAACCCCTGTGTGATTGCAGTGTGGACATAACTAACGTTTTGTGGGAAAAACAGCCGTTTTTCCGACAAAACTCTGTAGGGTGGGTATACCCTTAGCTTTCAGTACTGGATCTTTTAACTGAGATAGGCTCATGCTTTGAATTCCCAGGTTTACTCCCTGAGGCCAGTGACCCACCCAGGGTGCACTGTTACATGCCCTCTAGCTTGTTGGGGAAGTTAACTTTCCTATTTTTATCCTCATGATAATTTAGCTCTTTGTTCCAACACCAAGGTTGGAGCTCCATTCAGCAATTTTATTTACAATGTCACAGAATCATTCTATCCTTCTGCCAGTTAGAGAACTCTCCCTTTGCCCTAGCCAGTGCTCGTTGGCTACTTCCTTCCCTTCCTCCCCAAGCACTTCCTTCCTGTGCTCTTTTTAAACTACTTGCTTATTAATAGGCTAATTCACTCTTTAACTTCCTAACCCCAGTCTAGCCTCATACTCAGGCACATCCCTGACCAGGTAGGCTGTCTCAGGGAGAACCTAATTGGTGCTAATAGTGACCAGAGTGCTAGCTCAAACTCCATCTTTCAGCACTCTGTCCCAGTCAGCTAGATGGGTTATGAACTCAACGTTTGCCCCTGCCTTGGGCTTACAGATGGGTTGTTGGATACAGTAACACATCTGAATGTTGAAGCACCAGAGGTTTCTCAAAGTTTATTTTCTTATTATTTAGTACCAGCATTACCAACAGCATTCTGGTTATGGATGCTAGTAATAAAGAACTCTTTCTGAGTATAATGTATATATTGAATGAGTGCCTCAAGGGTGTGGTTTATTTGAGAGTATTCAGAGTACAGGGCTGTATGTTTCACTTGAGAGAGATGACCATTAAGGCAGCAATCAGGAACCTAAGTGATGCCTGAACCTTTTCAGCATGGCTATATATAGAAGAAGGACAAAGCTATAAAGTAACTGCTGCTTGATGGGAATAAAAAGTTTATACACAGAACATGTCAGACATGTTTAATATCCTTCACCATTATGTGTACAAAGCCTTAGACTTTGGCACCCAGATATATTGACCTGTTCAGGCAGTGGTAAGACTTCAATATCAAGATTACTCTATTTCAAGGTCTAATATTTTGCTTGCCTTGGTTTTGATCAATATTAACCTCCTGGGTCAATAAATCTTGATACTAGCCTCAAGAGAAGTCATTATCTTTCATAGAAAATGATTATTTCTCAGTTAAACCCTACATTTAATTTTCCTGTAATCCATCTCTTTCAGTCTCATGCGTTTAACAATTCTTCTTCTGAACACAATGCACTCTAAAATATCTTGAACATTGCCTAGTTCAAATTCCTCATTAGCAGTAACTATGAGATTTTGAATTCTTTGATTTATTAAGACTCCCCTATTGAAACATTCTCATTTTGTTGCATTGGGTATACAATAAAAATAGAGACATAAAATTTTTGGATCAAATTAAAAGATGACAAAGAATGGCATAAGTTACAATTCTCTGATGAGCAGGTGTAAAAGAATCTAGACTGTTAAGGGGTGGGAAAGAGGTGAGTAACAGGTAAAACAATTAACAGGCGAGTGGAGGATAAATCAAGGGGTGATACCAGCATTTATATTACCCCTGAATTTGGCTGCTGGATATTTATAGTGCAACATCTAAAAATGACTATTATGTAGCAAAAAGGGCTTTACGGAAGTTTGTTGTCAAAATTAGATCTAACAAGTTGCAAAAAAGTATTTGAAATCCCAGAACTTTTAGTCATTTCTGTTCAAGTGATGGTGAAACTTCAGTGTTGAATAATGTTTAACCTCCAATCAGTCCATAATGCCATTCTCCACTGTCCACCTTAATGCTTTCTCCTATGCTGTCCCTCATGCTAGAGAGAAACTCCTTGTAAATATCTGAAAAACTAACTTCCTTTAAATCTTTCCTTACATTCTCCTTTGTAAAAAATCATAAAAAATCAAAAAAATTAAATAAAGCCTAGACAAAAATGGACAAGAGTTAGGCAGCTGGTATACTGAGACTTCTGCCTACTATGCTGATCAATATAGTCTTATTGTTTCCTGTACTCCTCATTGGTCCACCTGTATCCATATGTTGTCTCCTGTTTTATACTTAGATTGTAAGCTCTTTGGAGGAAGGGACTATCTTTATTCTATTTGTACAGCACCTGGTACAATGGGACCCTGGTCGAGGAGTAGGGCGCTGAGGCATTTAAATAGCAAATAATAATAATCATGTAAAAAACAGTTGCAAATATGCACAAAGAATTTCTTCATATCACAAAGAATTTCTTTTGATCTGAGGAAGTGGGTCTGGCCCACGAAAGCTCATCATCTAATAAACCATCCTGTTAGTCTTTAAAGTGCTACGTTGTCCTGCATTTTGCCACAAAGAATTTGTGACTGGACTGAGTCACAAGCCCTGTGTCTACACAAGCTGCCCATTATTTCAAAATATTTTTCAAAATAACAGGTACGCTATTTCATTATTGGACGAGGGATAAGGAATGGCTCGAAATAGTGCATCATTTTGAAAATTTGGCACTGTGTACATGTGCCAAATTTCACAATAAGCTATTTCAAAATAGATTTGAAGTAAGATACGCAATTTGCACTATGCAAATTGCATATCTTATTTTGAGTTTAGGGTGCTGTGTAGACGTAGCCCTAGGCTTGGCTATCCAGGGAAATTGATCAGCTACACCACAGAGGTAAAATTATACCTCTTCAGGTATTGCCCTGCCCCCGTTTGGACACTGTTCTGAAGTAAACATCACTTTATTCTAGAATAGTGTGTCCACATGAGGAGTTACACCATTATAATTATACCACTACAATTCTGCCAGTCAGTTTCCCCGTGTAGACAAGCCCTCAGGCTTCTGGAGCAAGCTGCAGAAAAGATCGTTTTACTGCAGAGTCAGTCCTATCCATCGTTTTCCAGCATCTGCACAACTTGCAGAGACATACATTTTCAGCCACATTATTCCCTCTTCTTTCATCTGGTCCATTTTGCTTCACTTTTTTGCAGCAGTGAAAGTACATTCCCTGACCCAAGTATTCAGTCAACGGGTATCTGTCTGAATGCTTTTGGTTTGGTGAATGCAAACAGACAACCCAACTCTACTAAACATTCATGATTAGTGTAATTGCTACTCAGTATAAATAAAATCAGCAGAATCTGTTCATGTGGTCTCATTCTCAGATCAGCATTATTTGGTTGCGTTGTGTTATGTATTCGTAAGGTTTTAATCCCTGCAATAGACTTTTTGAGAGTGTTTACATCAGTGTAAATGCAGAGTGAATTATCATGGAAGTAGGTACCATCTTCTGAATTTACACTGGTGTAATTGAAATAAGCAACTGGCTGCATATGTTTACCATTTTATCTTGTAGTGTTTATAGGTGAGGCTGTAAAAAGCAAAAGCAAGAATTAATTGTGTTTTGGGTGACTTTATTCTTTATTTGAATCTATGAGAGTTCTTACAGTCTTTTGAACTCTTCCTCTGGGGAACACTCTCTCTTTGGTAATGTAATGAAAATCCTTAATCTTGTCGCTACAAATGAAAGGAGGCTTTGGTATGTTTGTTCCCACTACAGAAGGTGTTAGAAATGCATTACTGGCTCATAATCAATCTGAATTTAAAAGGACGATATTTCAAAGGTCCTCTTTAGAACTTGGGGAGTTCTGTTCAGCCTTTTTATCATGGCCTACGTGTTGACAGAACTTTACAATACCATCGTTCCATTTGTTTCTCTCTCTTGCTGAGTTCTACAGTTTAAAATATGGTTCTTAACAGGATTGATCCCAGATCCTCAACAGCCACAATTTTAAACTGTTCTTTTCCATGAGCCAGGAAAAAAATGTCATGAAGTTAATAAAATTATTTTTATAATAAATGCATATTTTAAAAAATAAACCATAGAAATATTTCTGGTGTTTGTTCATTCTCCTGCACATCCATGACAATATCTCTTGTTACTTACTTATACAGTCAATAATTTTCTTGAAAGACAAAGTTAGGTTTTAAAATGTCCAAAAAAATTTCTTCGTCATCATTACCAATGGATGCACTAGTCCAGCCACTGTGGGGTTCATAACTATGACCCCATTTACACTCCTCTGGTGGTATAAGGTGGGGGGCAGTTTCAAGGGGGGGCAGAACATGCCCTGAAAAATTCTGCTAGTACAGGGGTGGACTGGTGTAGGCAGCCCTAGGACCTTCCCCACTCATACTAAGTCCCCAGGGGAAAGATATGCTGAAAGAGTAAAAGAATATGTGATGGGAGAATATCAGAGAAGGGAAAGTGTCTGGAATGCTTATTGTCAAGCTTTTCCGGGCCACTGAATAGCTCAGAGTCAATCGTGGGGAGCCACCATAAATTACATCACAGGGCAGATCCTATTTGGAAATGGGGAATTCTGCCCCATTTTAACATATGTGTTTGGAGGAATTTTTTCAGTCACAGAAGTATAAGAAGATTGATTTCGAGATATTTTTAAAGCAGCACCTGTTTTACAATGCAAGTTTTGGCTGTGTGTGTGTTTCCATGCAACATTTTACAGTGCTTCTGAGTCACACGAGTGGAAAGGAGAAACTTGGCTTATTTTGGAGTAGTAGACTCCACTTCATATACTTGGAGCTTTCCTTCATTTCTCAGCTTCATTTGAGGATACAAGATGCAGTTTTTTGGCAGGGGACAATTCGTGGAGCAGCAACCCTCTGTTTTCAGAGAGAATATCCTGTTCTCATTTTAGATGCTCTCTCCTCATTTGGTTGTTTTGGGGTGTCACTCTCCAGTTTGGGGATGACTCCCACATTGGAAGGTGTTTCTTTGAGTTACTCTCACTCACTTGGGGTACGTCTACACAGCAGCATTATTTTGGGATAATGGTTGTTATTCCGAAAGAACAATCCAAATGCCTACACAGCAATTCCGTTATTTCGCAATATATTCAAAATAAAGTACAGCTTATTTCAAAATCTGTAAACCTCATTCCACGAGGAATAATGCTTATTCTGAAATAGCAGTAGTGGAGCATCCGCACTACTACTAGTTTGAAATAGCTATTTCGAAATAGCTTCGCCCCAGGGCCATTCAAAGTAATTACTCCCTAGTGCCTCCTGTGGCTCTAAACTGAGGTAGTATGTCCACATTAGGGAAGCCTGCCATAGACTAATTTTGAGGCTTCCCTGTAGCGTAGACATGCTATTCCAAAATAAGCTATTTCTGAAAAAAATTCTGAAATAACCTATTTTGAAATAAGGGTGCTATGCAGACATACCCTAGAAGTGCTCTTTGTGACTAGTTTGGTGTGCCCCACTCTTGGGCTGTGAGTAGCCCACTTTCTAAGCAAGTTGCCCTGAATTGATACTCTTAGGAGTGCCGCTAGAAACCCTCCCTTACTACACCCAGGTCCTGGAATCCCATTAGTAGATGTGACTCTTGGCTATCAAGTAAATAAAAAAAGCTTGTAAGTTTCTAGGCCTCACAGCTGCACAGAAAGGCTCAAAAGTGGGGAGGCAAATAAACAGAACCCCAGTATTATTATTACTTATTTTTGAAGGTTTGGACTGGTAATGCTGTTTTTTGGAGTTATATAATTGGGGGAAATAGATTCTGGCTGACCCCCCACCACATGCACATCTGTGTGCAATAGGAAGCTCCTGTGTGGGGTGACCCCCTCCATCTGTGACAGTGCAGAACTCCCCTTCCCCTATCCCCATGAGGGGAGAGCCGATTCGAGGTGACGCCCTTATCTGTCTTGCCTGTCGATGGGGAAGCCCCCATCTGTGTGTAAGGAGGGGGGACTAATTCGGAGTGAGACTCCTTTCCTATAAGGGACGTGTCGATGGGGAGACCCCTGCCTGTGTGTAAGGAGGGACGTCTAATTCGGAGTAAGATTCCTCTCCTGAAGGGTGTGTCGATGCGGCGGCCCCTGCCTGTGTGGGGGGGTAATTCGGAGTGAGACTCCTCTCCTATGAGGGGCGTGTCGATGCGGGGGCCCCTGCCTGTGTGTGTGGGGGGGGTTAATTCGGAGCGAGACTCCTCTCCTATGAGGGGCGTGTCGATGCGGCCGCCACTGCCCGTGTGGGGGGGTTAATTCGGAGTGAGACTCCTCTCCCACGAGGGGTGTGTCGATGCGGCCGCCACTGCCCGTGTGTGTGGGGGGGGGGTTAATTCGGAGCGAGACTCCTCTCCTATGAGGGGCGTGTCGATGCGGGGCCCCTGCCTGTGTGTGTGTGTGTGGGGGGGGGTTAATTCGGAGCGAGACTCCTCTCCTATGAGGGGCGTGTCGATGCGGAGACCCTGTGTGTGTGGGGGGGGGGGGGGTTAATTCGGAGCGAGACTCCTCTCCTATGAGGGGCGTGTCGCTGCGGCGGGAAGGGGAGGGGCCGCGTGTCGCTGGCCCCGCCCCCCAGCCCGGGCCGGGGGCTGGCCTAGGCCCGTCGCCAGGGCCGGCCCGTTGCTAGGGCGAGCGGCGCCGGCCTCCCCCACCCCTCGGCTCCCAACATGGCGGCGGCTGGCGCAGGCGGCCGCTGCCCCCCGGCGCCGCTGCTGCTGCTGCTGCTGGGGCTGGCGGCGGCCGGGCGGGGCGGGCAGGCGGCGCGGCTGTACCGGCCCGGGGAGGACCCGCTGGCCGTGCTGGAGGCGGGCACCGTGCGCCGGGCGCTGCTCAACGCCTCGGCCGCCTGGGTGCTGCAGTTCTACAGCTCGTCCTGCGGCCACTGCATCGGCTTCGCCCCCACCTGGCGGGCCCTGGCCGGCGACGTGAGAGGTGAGGCCGGGGCCCGGCGCGGGCTGCCCCTGGGGACCCCCCCGCCTCACCCATCGCCCCACTGCAGCAGCCTCCCCCTGGGGACCCCCCCCGCCTCACCCATCGCCCCACTGCAGCAGCCTCCCCCTGGGGACCCCCCCGCCTCACCCATCGCCCCACTGCAGCAGCCTCCCCCTGGGGACCCCCCCCAGCCTCACCCATCGCCCCACTGCAGCAGCTGCCCCTGGGGACCCCCCCGCCTCACCCATCGCCCCACTGCAGCAGCTGCCCCTGGGGACCCCCCCGCCTCACCCATCGCCCCACTGCAGCAGCTGCCCCCTGGGGACCCCCCCGCCTCACCCATCGCCCCACTGCAGCAGCCTCCCCCTGGGGACCCCCCCCCCAGCCTCACCCATCGCCCCACTGCAGCAGCTGCCCCTGGGCCCCCCCCCCCCCAGCCTCACCCATCGCCCCACTGCAGCAGCCTCCCCCTGGGGACCCCCCCCCCCGCCTCACCCATCGCCCCACTGCAGCAGCCTCCCCCTGGGGACCCCCCCCAGCCTCACCCATCGCCCCACTGCAGCAGCCTCCCCCTGGGGACCCCCCCCCAGCCTCACCCATCGCCCCACTGCAGCAGCCTCCCCCTGGGGACCCCCCCCAGCCTCACCCATCGCCCCACTGCAGCAGCCTCCCCCTGGGGACCCCCCGCAGCCTCACCCATCGCCCCACTGCAGCAGCCTCCCCCTGGGGACCCCCCCGCCTCACCCATCGCCCCACTGCAGCAGCCTCCCCCTGGGAACCCCCCCGCCTCACCCATCGCCCCACTGCAGCAGCCTCCCTCTGGGGACCCCCCCGCCTCACCCATCGCCCCACTGCAGCAGCTGCCCCTGGGGACCCCCCCGCCTCACCCATCGCCCCACTGCAGCAGCCTCCCCCTGGGGACCCCCCCCCAGCCTCACCCATCGCCCCACTGCAGCAGCTGCCCCCTAGCCCCCCCGCCTCACCCATCGCCCCACTGCAGCAGCTGCCCCCTAGCCACGCCCCCGCCTCACCCATCGCCCCACTGCAGCAGCTGCCCCCTAGCAAGCCCCCGCCTCACCCATCGCCCCACTGCAGCAGCTGCCCCCTAGCCACGCATGGGGGAGAAATGCAGCGTCTCCTGCCCCCCCACCTTTCCCCCTTCCTGCCCCCCACATCCCTTCCAGCCACGTCAGCTTTGTCTTCCCCTTGAGAGCGAGGGTGGGATGTGTAAAGTAAGGGGGGGTGGGGTAAGGGGGGGCCCTCCCTCCCTTAACACCGCTCATCCTACCTGCCCTGCGGGGGGAGCTAGTCCTAATAAGCAGCTGTCAGAACAGGACTGTGCCTGGAGAAAGCTGGCTGGGGTCCCTAGACCTCAAAGCGATGTACAGCGCTGCATAGCTAACCCCCTGCCCTCCCATCACCAGGCCAGTGCCTGTAGCCAACCCACCTCACCTGCCCAACTTCCACCTGCACGGGTTTGTATCGCCGCCCGCAGAACCCTGGACAAGGACATCAGTCCCTGCCCCAGCGTTGTTCTGGCCCAAATCCCAGTTTGCCCCCACTTTGTTGTATTGACTTGCTGGTTTGCAAAACACCAGTGGCTTTATCAAAGGGCTGCCCAGAAGAATGCAAAACATGATAAATGGCGACCACGCTAAAAAGGGTGAAAAACATTTTCAAATTACATTGGGGAGGGGGGGGAAGGAAGAAGAGAATTCCACAGTTCTGATGCTGTGATCCTGGTGCTTCAGGGTGTTGAAGTGGAAGCTCCACAGAATGTTTAGATTGTAAACACTTCCAGGTGCTGCATCTTCTGTGTGGTTTATAAAGTGCCTAGTCTATTTTAAGAACTAAACATATAATGAAATAATAGTTTGCATTGCAGTGCATTCACTTAACTTAAGCTTTGTTAATGCGAAAAAGAAGAGTGAACAATTGCATGGAGCTGTATAGCGAAATGAAGGCAGAAAAGAATGAAGTTCTGTAAACATCTGAGCTAACTATAAGCCAAATTCTCAGAGGCATGGGGATTTAGTGGCTAGATACCCCCATGAGGGGCACCACCTAACAACTTGAATAGAACAGAACTTTTATCAAATGCAGTGTCAACTATACCAAGTTCCTGTTAACAGTCTGAGCATGTATGTCTTGAGAAGCCACTTTTATTTCTTTATCATTATGAAGTGGTTCCTATATTGACTATAGGTTTTCACTCAGGTGCTGCTCCTTTCGGATGCCATTAATGAATGTACAGTATAATATTTGATTGATAAAAGGTGGCTGGCATTCTTTTGGACGCTGTATAAAATAATAAGGTTTGCACACCAGCATGGCACCTTGTTAATTGTATGTACAAATAGCTTTGGTTAAAATGTATATTTTCTTAATAACTTTTTTGGCAACATTTTAAACTTCTCCAGACCCGAACACAGTAATTTTTCATCAGCAGTCTGGGGGACTGGATCACCAACTGCAAGAATTGTATTATTCTTGACATGAGTTCGCTTTTTCCCTTCATGGTACTTGGAAGACACGTTTCTGAACCAGATTGTTTCTGGTTAAATGGATGGACCCTGGCCCAGTTTGTGTCGGCACTGGTGGCTAAACTTCAGAATGAATCCTTATGCAGCACATTCAATGTGTTTCTCGCATATCACTTGGCACTCATCAATATTCACTTGTGGCCTTCTGGAAAACTGACTCTTCCATGGTGTGAGTGCTGCTAATAGTGCTCTCTCTTTCTTCTGTTTGACACAGTAAAAATAAGTGCTTTATTCCAAATGAGTGTTAAATAATAACTGTGGGAAAATAGACAAATGTCCTGTGTGTGGTGTGAGACTGCACAATGTGCCAGCAGTCATGTGAATGTTCTGACAGAATCGTTTTGTAATTGATTTGTGTGCCAAAAAAGTTTTGTTTTCCTGTTCCTAGATGTGATATGTATTCACTCACTTAAGATAACATTTTACTATTTTTACTCGTTGAGCTAGCACTGACAGTATTCTGAGCCATATACAATGGACAGGTCATTGCCACAAGTGCTTTCAGTCCAGTATGACATTACTGAAGAGGTCATGTGATCACTTAAAAACAAACAAACCCCTACTTGAGTGGTGCATTAAACCTGATGGACTGAATGGCAGAAATGTGTTTTTTGAACAGGAATTTGAAAGAAAGATGTTGGGAGCTTGCCTCTCTAAAATAGCAAGAGTCTTCCAATTCTTAATAGCAAAATTTGGTGCTTTCCAGACAAATCTGTACATGTTTGGATATGTAAAGAAAGATACCTTTGTTCTCCTGTGAAATTCTGATCTTAATGGAATATCTTATTTGGAGCCATTGTATGTGCATAACTCAGCACGGTATGGATTCTGATTATTTGCTTTGAAAAAATCTTTTTGCTTTCCATGAAACAGAGCTGGCAGCTCTTTGCAAATACAGCCATAGAGTGTAACATATTACTTCATAAATTAGACTTTTGAAACTTTATATTATTATGACTAACTGGGGTTGAGAGTGTGAGGGAGAGCGAAACATGTGGGAGGAGGGACTTATGCTTCTAGAGATGCCTGAAAATTCTGCCCCTCCCCAGATTAATATTTTTTAAATTGGTGGTAATTTTGTAATTTACTATATATGCAATTTGTCAGGCCAAAATGGGCATTGCTAACTGCAGTTGGTAACTTTTCTGTCTCAGTGTCTGAAAACATTGGTGTTATACGAGACTCAAGTCAACTGCCATACTGACTGGTAACAAGGGAGAAAATGGAAAATATTTCACATGAGAGAGACTGTTGGGATTTATCTTTCGTGTGTGTTTGAGTAAAACACTAAAATGTGTTTCAGATCTCCTGACACTTGCTTACACGAGTAAATTGTACAGATTTAACTAAAGTGAGTTAGAAATTTGTGTGAATTTGGTGAATACTCTTTGAGTGCCTGCTTTTAGGGCTTGTCTAAAAGTGTCAAAATAACAAATTGGGTATAATTCACACTTAGTTATTTGGAGGTAGTTTGAGTGTGGACACACTTATTTCAGACAAAGTGCCATATTTGGCTTCTTATAACTAAATAGGTCACTTAAGCCAAAATAAACGCTCACAAATTTACACTGAAATAACTAAAGATGTTATTTACAATCTATTTTTTGTATTTCTGTTGCAGATATCACATAGACAAGATGTGCTATGGATCTCTAAAGACCTTATTAGGCAGCCTTACACAGAAACAGTGTCCACACGGGGGCTGCACTAATTGAACTAAAGCAGATTTTACTGGTTCAGTTAAGTTGGTATTGGTATAGCTTTCCCATATAAACAAGGCCTAATGTAGTTCACTTTCATTTGCTAATGTAGTTCACTTTCATTTGTTTTCGGAAGGTCTCAAATTCTGCAGTAACAACTTCAAACCCTGAAGGCAGGAACCATGGCTGGTGTGTGCAATGCCATGTATGCTAATGGAATATCAAAGCTTTTATTTTCATCAAAATAGGTATTAACATTAATTTTGGAGTGGATCCTGATGTGTGCCCAGTTGCTAAAATAGTTAATATTAAATTTCAGAGGCGTAGCATGGTAGGCTGTATTAGCAAAACCACTTTGTCAGATGAGCTTATGCCCAAATAACTCTTAGTCTTTAAGGTGCCACAGGACTCCTCGTTGTTTTTACTCAATATTAAAGTTTCCGTAGGACTGTCACTGATGCTATTTTAAAGGCAATTAAAACTTCTCTGTAAAGTTTGCTTTTTTAATTGAAATTCTATACAGTAGTTCTCTGTGAAAAGATAATTGGAAAATCCAGTAACAAGTCTTTCCGAAGCTGACACTTATGTCTTCCTTCTTGTTTCTTAAATGAACACCTTTCAGGAGAAGCTACAGAAGTTTTATAATAGTCCAGGAAGAGACTTTCATGCTTGATCATCAGGTCATGTTGATAGAGGGAAGTCCTGTTATGTCTCTTATCTGTTACTAAAAATTCATAATGGAGAATACTACGGTGCTTGTAGTACATACAAGAAAAAAGATAGGAAAAGATGTTCCCTTGTTTAGTAATGTTTTACGCTGTTTTGTTGGATACTTTAGAAAATTACTTTGGAATATTAAATATTGATAGTTTTGTCTAAATACAGTCAATTTCACCGGCCTTTGATTTTTTTATCGTTTTGTAATTTTATACTTTTCAGTGATCTACAAGAGAGGAAAATCAGTTTGCTGGCTGGAAAATTCTTTAGAATAGCCAGTAAGAGTCTTAAATAATTTTACTGATTTCCTTTTGCACACATTTTGGGATACACCTGAAGTAGGGTTGTGAAAGGTTAACCCGCTTACTGGTTCTGGTTAACCAATAATCAATGGGGGATGGAGCAAATGGGGCCTGCTGTGGGCAGGGGACTGTTTCTACACCCCTTTTAATCCGTTAACTGGTTAAACAAAGTTTAACCAGTTAATCAATTAAATTTGATTTTATATCCCTAACCTGAGGTCCTCCAATATAATCTGAATCAGAAATTGTTTTTCATTGGTATTCCTAACTTTCATTTTTGGAGCAATTTCCAAGTTCTTTAAATATATAGCAAAGTATTGCCATTACTTTGGAAGCAGTGGATTAAATTTGGCATGTGAGATGTGGCATGTTATTACCAAGACTTCCCAGCAATGCCTTACTAAAGGAGTTAAAAATATGTTTTTCATTCTTCATTCATTGAAATCTATTTAGGCCTTTCCAGTATTATTAATGTCACTTTAAAATCTAACACACAATATTGTTGTAGGATGCAATGCCACTAAGTGAAATGTATACAGTCTGGGCTATGTGACAGAGGTGAACAGAAGCACATGGGTTTCACTTCCCTTAGAAAACTAAAGGCTCCTTTAACAGAAGTGAATACTAAACTGCCTGCATCCCAGCTGGTGCTCTTTAACCCAAGTATTTAGCTAGTGATGGGCTTGCATTGTTGTAAAGTGGGCTATTTGCATTGAGTTTATAGTGCTTCTGTTCATTGTGTGTAGGGTGATCAAAACAGGTGGAAAAGGGAGGAGGAGTGGTGAAAGTTGAATGAGACAGATACCATGAAGCCAAACTTTTTTTAAATTTTGCATTTTATTTGATAAAATAGACGGTTGTAGCTTTTGTGTTCCTGTGAATACATGTCCATCTGCTCTAGAATGCTTATAGTTACTGCTGGCGCCTGTTCAGCTGTCGGCATGTTCACTACAACTGAAATTCTCAATCAGCTGCCCCATCCTTCCTTATAAAAATGTAGGCGTTCTTTCAAAGAAAAACAAAGGTCAAGCTAAATTTCAAAAGAGCCTGGCATAGAAAAGTCGATCAAGTTTTGAACGTAATGAAATTTTCATGTGCTTTGACTCGGAGACATGTTTAAGTTGAGTGTGTTTTTAAATGAAAGGAGTCGGTTGATTCACAGGAATTCCTAAAAGAAAAAACTCCCAAAGACACCAGCATTAACTGAGGCAGATGTTTGAATCTTCAACTTCTTTCAGTACTATAAAGTAACTGCTTGAGGAGTCTCCTTCAACTTACTGGTGTAGAGTGGCTTAAAGAAAATTCCTGAATTCTTATGCATCCAAGAACAATTATGCAAATTTAGTGTTGTCTTCATATGAAGAACTTTATAGCAACAGCAGGGTACAGAAAAGGTGATTAGACACCAGATGTGATTCTATCAGCACCACACTTGTCAGCCATTCTGTAGGGGTTTTTTTGGAAATGAGGGAGAATAATACTAGGAGAACCTCCTCTTCAAGACCTGAAGCACAGTTTCTGAAAATGACTTGTGTGGTACAATCACCAAACTTTGTAAAACTGTGTCTGGCTGGGAATTGCTTTTTTATAAGTCCTATTAAGGGCTTGGCTTTATTGTTTATTTTTGGGAATAAGGTGGGGGGGGGGGGGAGGGAAGGATGAGAGAGAGAAAAATAAATTGTTTCTATTTGGGTTTGAAATTATCTACTGTCGCTAGTCGTATTATGCTGATTGCATAACATGGCGTGAAATGTCACTATGATTTTGCTCATTGATTGTGATGCAGACATTTTAAAGTTTTCTCTCTGTTCATTCTTCTTACTGTGTTATGCATTATCACCAAGGGTATTTCTAAATCAGAGATTTTTCATATCTTCATAATAACAAATGTTTTATAGAAATAACAGGTTGGTGAGCACATCGTTATGCAGAAAATATTGATCTGCAGATACAGATCAGTTATTTTAAGTCAGAAATATTACACAAGTTATTCTGTTAGAAGTGAACAATAGCTTTCTGTTCCTATAAAGAGGGAGTTTAAAGGGGAATGATATGCTGGGAGTCAGGAATAAAGTAGTTCGGAGATTAGATTGTATTTCAGATCTGTCTTCAATCCAACCGTCACTACCTGAAGACAACAGAAGCCGCAGTACCTGAAGACAACAGAAGCTATTTCCTGCAAATATTATTACTTTTTCTCAGAGCTAGATGGTAATTTTATCAGGAAAGAATTATTTTGAATTCTTGCAAGAGATGTGTGAACACTTATGACATACTTTTGGTTCCAAGTTTTGTAAGCTATGCTGTACCTTCAGTGCAGAGTGCTAAAAACTTGTACCACTTGTACATGCATTTAATTGAGGTTGCAGCAGGAGTTGTTTCTTCAGCCTAGAAATACACTTTGGGAGAGACAGTTAAGACCTTAACTTTCCCAATCTTTTTACACGCTGAATGGAAAGCCCTTTTTCAGTCTCTGCTTCTGTTGCTCTGAGGACAGCAAGCCTTGATGCTATTTGTCAGACACTTTTTGGGTGCTGTGAGAAGACTGCATGAGCAATCCAGTTTGAGCCTACAAAACAATATTTGAGGCTGCTTGTTAAAACTTACTGCAGTCTGCCAGATAAAAATAGAAAGGAATTGATTATAAACAAGTTTTTTCTGGGAAATGCCTTGAATTCTGATACTGCTGTAAGAATTCCTCTGTCAGCGGTCTTTTGAATGTCTATCCAAAGAGAGGCTACATCCTATTTAAGATATATCTATAGCAAACAAATTGTGTACGCTTGTTTTGTTCAGTCTAGAAATTTTGACATTGGGGTTACACTTATTACAATAAAAGTTATGTAGCTCTTCTTACACTTACTAAGGTCAGAATTGTCAGTATTTTTTTTTTTTTGGCCCCAGAGTTCTGATATTCTTGATATATTCATGTTGTCAGAGAACTTTGTATTGTGTTTGCTTTAGTACCACATTGGATTTAAATGTCAACAGCATATGTGTGAATACCGAAGGATCCAAAAGCTCATGTGCCGGAGGAAACTATCCAAGCTACTTGGAGCTGCAAAATTGAGTTGGAAATTTCACAAGAACAGCTTGATTTGCAGCATTTTGGATTCATGCTTCATGTGGGCGAAAACAGTGGAGGAAAAGGATCATGCTGACTTTGTTAAAAATACCTGAATAAAGTTTTGGATGAAAATTTGGAGGGGAAAATGGTGTGTGTTGATCTGATTTCGCTCATCTCCAATAAGTATGTTCTATCACGAAACCAAATGAGTAAAGAACATGAGTGTGAGTGATAATCCTTTTCCAAATATCAACGCTTATATCTTTGGCCTCCAGCCACAAGTTTCTTTACAAGACTGTAAAGAATTATTAAACAGATGCTACAGCAAGGGAAGTGACATGCTATTTCTTGTTGCGATGTGGGTGTGTGTGGGGCATGCTGGAGTTGGGTGTGTCTCAATATGGAGGACTAGCTTTTGAAGCTCCCTCCTTGATGATGTCCGGAGTCGGCTTGGCTGTTCTCCAAACTTCTCTGGGTTACTTATGGACATTTAACGTTCCTTTGTTTTCTTTCTACATAGATCGGGGAGGAAGGTTATTGGGGAGTGGAAGTTGCAATAGAACTTTATTTTTGAATATTTTCCTGAACAGTGCACAGGTGTCTCTTAGCTATGTAGCTTAATACGTTTAAATGTTTACTGGCATCATGTACTTCACTCTAAGGGTATGTCTACACTACCCCCCTAGTTCGAACTAGGGGGGTAATGTATGCATACCGAACTTGCTAATGAAGCCCAGGATTTGAATTTCCTGGGCTTCATTAGCATAAAGCCGGCTCCGCCATTTTTAAAAGCCGGCTTGTTCGAACCCCGTGCCGCGCGGCTACACGCGGCACGGGCTAGATAGATCGGAATGGCTACATAGTTCGAACTATCTGTACACCTCGTTCCACGAGGCGTACAGATAGTTCGGAATAACTACATAGTTCGAACTATCTAACCCGTGCCGCATGTAGCCGCGTGGCACGGGGTTCGAACAAGCCGGCTTTTAAAAATGGCGGAGCCGGCTTTATGCTAATGAAGCCCGGGAAATTCAAATCCCGGGCTTCATTAGCAAGTTCGGTATGCATACATTACCCCCCTAGTTCGAACTAGGGGGGTAGTGTAGACATACCCTAAAATACTGGTAAAAGGGGAAAGAAACAAACTATTAAGGCCTCCAAGGGTTCTCTCGTCAAAATGGCTTGTGTAAAAATGTTTCAAGTAATTGATCATTGTAAATATTTGTAGTTATTCTTAATAAACACTTTACAAATCTTTGAAAACACACCCCAATTAATCTTTATGGAACTGTATTTGCTCAACTATCTTCCAAGTGCATCCTACATGCTCTTAGACAGCACTTACACCTAAGAGCACCTTCATTAATCAAAATGTGAGCTTTGTGGCTTAATTAGACAGTGTACCATTTTGTAAGCTTCTGAATAAGTTACAATTCAGCAAAAAGCTGGTCTGCGTTATCATCAGCTCGATGGAAGATACATCATCTATGTAGCCACGTAACTGAAAGTGATGAAGATGGGTAAACATTATGTTCATCTTGTAAAATTGACACGAAGGATAAAATTAACTGAATAATGAGCTTAGCTGACAGGATAAATCAGAGAATACAGTACCACGTGTTAGTGTTGGGCTGGAGCCTGTTTCATCCACTTGGACTGAGCAAATGGTAGCAGTCTAGAGAGAAGTCTTAACTGTTTGCTTTGGGGTGCTTTTTCTTTAGATTTGTTGAAAGTATTCTCTTCATTGTGCTAGTTGCCATCTTCAGCTGGTCTTCAAAACTAGTCAGTCAAATTATTATTGAGGGTGCAAATATCAGACAGATGTGGGCAGACCTACGAGTTGATCCTATTGCATTGAAATTGAGTGTTTTGCCATTGACATCCATGGGAGCTGGAACCTGACCTAAGATAGGATGCCTGGTCACCGCTACACCAAAAAGTTAAAATGTATGGCTTAACCACCATGTAAAAGAAGCAGTGAGGGACAAAAAGGCATCTTTTAAGAAGTGGAAGTCCAATCCTAGTGAGATAAATAGAAAGGAACGTAAACACTGTCAAATCAAGTGTAAAAATGTAATAAGAAAAGCAATAAAAGATTTTGAGGAACAGTTAGCCAAAAACTCAAAGAAATAACAAAATGTTTAAGTACATTAGAAGCAGGAAGCCTGCTAAAAAACCTGTGGGTCCCCTAGACGATCAAGATATAAAAGGAGCAATCATGGACGAAAAAGCCATTGTGGAGAAACTAAATGATTTCTTTGCTTCAGTCTTCACGGCTGAGGACGTTGGGGACATTCCCAAATCTGCACCGTCCTTTGTGGGTGATGAATCTGAGGAACTGTCCGGGATTGAAGTGTCATTAGAGAAGGTTTTGGAACAAATAGAAAAACTTAATGTTAAATCTCCGGGACCAGAAGGCATTCATCCAAGGGTTCTAAAAGAGCTCAAATGTGAAATTGCTGAACTATTATCTGTGGTTTGTAACCTATCCTTTAAATGGGCTTCTGTACCTAATGACTGGAAGGTAGCTAACGTGACACCAATATTTAAAAAGAGCTCTAGAGGCAATCCTGGCAATTACAGTCCGGTAAGTGTAACTTCAGTACCGGGCAAATTAGTCGAAACAAGAATAAAGAATAAAATTGTGAGGCACGTAGAAGAACATAATTTGTTGGACAAAAGTCAACATGGTTTCTGTAAAGGGAAATCATGTCTTACTAATCTATTAGAGTTCTTTGAAGGGGTTAACAAACATGCAGACAAGGGGGATCCAGTAGATCTAGTATACTTAGATTTTCAGAAAGCCTTTGACAAGGTCCCTCACCAAAGGCTCTTGTGTAAATTACATGGCCATGGGATAAGAAGGAAGGTCCTTTCATGGACTGAGAACTGATTAAAAGACAGAAAACAAAGGGAAGGAATAAACGGTAAATTTTCAGAATGGAGAGGGGTAACTAGTGGTGTCCCCTAAGGGTCAGTCCTGGGACCAGTCCTGTTCAACATATTCATAAATGATCTAGAGCAGGGGTGCCCAAACTTTTTTCAAAGAGGGCCAGATTTGATGAAGTGAACATGCGTGAGGGCCGACCATTTTGCCTGACATTCTTTGAACTGTTAAAATTAAATGCAAATTAACTATTTTATGCAAAGTTTATTGCAAACGGCATACTTTTCATTTCGTCACATGGATGACAAATCTAAACAGGTGTTAAATCACTCTGCCTTTCATATCTGAAGGCCAGATGAAAAAAAAAATCCAGGAAGCTGAAATATATGTCAGGAACATTGTAAAGTACATTACATATTATTGGTAATAAAGGTTGTCTGTCAACTTTTAAGTTCAAAAAATATGAACAGTAACATAACACCAAGTATACATGTTGTGTCCAAATATATTTATAACTGATTTAGACCAACTGACATTAACTGAGATTTTACAATGTATTCATCTCAATACATATGGATTCGTTGGGGGCCATAAAAGATAGATATTGCCAAATTACCTGTGGGGCCGTATTAAACCGGAACACGGGCCGCAATTGGCCCGCGGGTCGGACTTTGGACATGCCTGATCTAGAGAGAGTGGTAAGCAGTGAGGTGGTGAAGTGTGCAGATGATACCAAACTGTTTAGAATACAGTGAGCCCTCGCTACTTCGCGGTTCGACCATTGCGGATTCACGACTTCGCGGACTTTTTTCATTACGTATGTATATATTATAAAAGAAATATATCGCGGATTTTCCGGAAATTTCGAAAATAGCCGCGATATATGAAGACCCCAAATATTTCGTTAATTCCATTAATAATTAGTAATATCTGCTCTTACTGATGGTTCATTGCATTACATATGACATATAATTCAGTACAGAAAGAAATAAAACACGAAAAGTCTGAATATACATGTTAAATAAATACGTAAATATGGTGTCCCTACTTCGCGGATTTTCAGCTATCGCGGTCGGGTTTGGAACCTATCTACCGCGATAAACGAGGGTTCACTGTAGTCAAGACAGAAGCAGACTGTGAGGGACTCCAAGAAGATCTCACCAAACTGAATGATTGGGCAACAAAATGGCAAATGAAATTTAATGTGGATAAGTGTAAAGTAATGCACATCGGGGAAAAATAACCCCAACTATACGTACAGTATGATGGGGGCTAATTTGGCTATGACAAATCAGGAAAGAGATCTTGGAGTTATTGTGGATAGTTCTCTGAAAACTTCCACCCAGTGTGCAGCGGTGGTCAAAAAGGAAAATAGGATGCTAGGAATTATTAAGAAAGGGATAGAAAATAAGACCCAGAATACCTTCCTGCCCCTGTATAAAACTATGGTACACCCACATCTTGAATACTGTGTACAGATGTGGTCTCCTCACCTCAAAAAAGATATTTTGGCCTTGGAAAGGGTTCAGAAAAGGGCAACTAAAATGATTAGGGGTTTGGAACGGGTCCCATATGAAGAGAGGTTAAAACGACTGGGACTTTTCAGTTTAGAAAAGAGGAGACTGAGGGGGAATATGATAGAGGTCTATAAAATCATGAGTGGTGTGGAGAGGGCGAATAAAGAAAAGTTAATTATTAGTTCCCATAATAGAAGAACTAGAGGACACCAAATGAAATTAATGGGTAGCAGGTTTAAAACTAATAAAAGAAAGTTCTTCACACAGCGTGTAGTCAACCTGTGGAACTCCTTGCCAGAGGAGGCTGTGAAGGCTAGGACTATAACAGAGTTTAAAGAGAAGCTAGATAATTTCATGGAGGTTAGGTCCATAAAAGGCTATTAGCCAGGGGATAGAAATGGTGTCCCTGGCCTCTGTTTGTCAGAGGCTGGAGAAGGATGGCAGGAGACAAATCACTTCATCATTGTCTTCGGTCCACCGACCCTCTTGGCCGACAGTGGCCAGCACCAGGTGCCCCAGACAGGCTACTGGGCTAGATGGACCTTTGGTCTGACCCAGTACGGCCGTTCTTATGTTTTTATGAATGTTTATTTTCAGACTGGGAATCTGCCATCAGGATTGGTGTCCTGGATTGCGGGGAGGAAGAAAACTATGAGATCTGTAAAGAATATGGTATTCTCTACTATCCAACTTTTAGGGTAAGTGGCATGATATACAGCATAAAAATACTTGGTTTAAATCTTAAACAGTTTCTATTGTTCCATGTTCCAAACTATAGCTGTTAAATGTCATACCTGTAGTTAAAAACAGCAAACTTATTTACCCAAAATGTTGTGCTCTTGTTCTGAGATCTGGGTGCTTTCTTTTTTCTTCTGCAAGGAGTCTTATGGTTATAATAAAAGATGCTTTCAGGCTCACTTTTTCCAATAGAATGGAATAGATGATGCAATCATCTGAATCAGCTCAGTTTGTCCTAAAATCTGAATTTCAATTTTTCAACCATAAGAGATGTGGCAGCAGGAAACTGTATATTATTAAAAGCATTTTTTGTGTCTCCCATCACTAAACTGAGGTTCCCATCTTGATACAATATATTTGTTAGCTGTCAAACATGCAGAGATCCATACTATAGTAAACAACATGGATAGAGTTAATATGTTTTGTCTCAGTTTTGAACTACTGTATTTACCCTCATGTCACAAACTGATACAGTCAAGTAGCTGACTCACAAGGGACTGTGATTTAGCTTTTTAACCTTTTGGAGCCATCCTTCACTTGACAGTTCACTTAACTTGAATTTAAAAATACTCTCTACTCTTTGCCAAGAGAATTAGGAATTGTGTTTAATTCAGAATTTTGTATTTAAGGATGAAAATGAACTGTTTTGCTATACTGTTGATCTTTCCTGCTGTGAGGAGTAGTACAGTAAACTTCTGATAATCCGGCATCTTTAGGACCCAGGGGGTGCCGGATTATCAAATATGCCAGACTATCGGAGGGGGGGGGGGCTATGAGGGGTTTGGGGTGGAGTAGGGGGGATGTGCCCCATCGGTGCTGCAGGGCCAACCTGGTAGCACCCCAGCTGCTCTGCCCCAGGCATCCCCAAGTCAGTCGCTGCTGAAACTGACCAGCGGCTGACTTGGGGACACCGGGGGCAGAGCAGCTCCAATTGTCCGGCTGCCCGGAGCACTTGCGGGTTCCAGATGGTGCCGGATCATCAGGAGTGCTGGACCATTGGATGCCGGACCACTGGAGTTTTACTGTAGTAGTAATATTTACCCCATATAAGATTAAAATGTGAGACTAGGGAGAATCTCTGTAAAAGGGTTGTTTTTTTGTATGTGACGAGATGTTACACTGTTACAAACTTTTTGTTCTGGTGAGGAAAAAATAAAAGTCATTTTTTTTCTTCTGTCGTTGTGGGGCCAAAACCTGACTCATTTCTTCCCAAAGCACTCTAATTTTTAAAAAATAGGTAGAAGTTATGTTGCATTATGTGTCTTTTTTTAACCTCTAGAGGGTGATATGGATCTTTAGGGTGTGAGGGTTGTTGTTTAGCACAGAACCATAGAAATGTAGGGTTGGAAGGGACCTCAAGAAGTCATCTCATCCAGCTCTCCATGCTGAGTCAGGACTAAGTAAACTTAGACCATCCCTAACAGGTGTTTTTCCCACCTGTTAAAAACCTCCAGTGATAGGGATTCTGCAGCCTTCCTTGGTGACCTATTCCAGTCCATATTTATCTTTATTGTTATAAAGTTTATCTTTATACCTAATCTAAAGCCCTTGCTGCAGATTGATTACTTGTTGTCCTATGTTCAGGTGACACAAAGAACACTTGATCACTATCCTAGCCATAATGACTCTTAGCATATTTGAAGACTTGGCATGTCCCCCCAGTCTTCTTTTAAGGAACGTGCTCAAGTTTTTTAAATCTTCCTTATAGGTCAGGTTTCTAAAATTCTTTATCATGTTTGTTGCTCTGGACTGTTTTCTTAAAATGTGGGGCTCAAAACCAGACACAGTATTACAGTTGAGGTAAAAAAAAAAAGTCCTGATCTACTCAGCAATCACATCCTGTATCTTACACATAACAGTCCTGTTAGTACGCCCCCAGATATTAGCAACTGCACTGTTGACTCTCATTCATTTTGTGATCTGAGACGGAGCTGTGGTTTTCAGCAGAAGTGCTACTGCCTAACCAGTTCCCCATTTTATATTTGTGCACTTAATTTTTCCTTTATAATTTGCATTTGTCTTTATTGACTTTCATTGTATTGATTTCAGACCAATTGTCCAATTTATCTATTTGTTAATAGTGTTGCTTAGTAAATCATCAATATGAGTCTACTGCCAGGATCCTAACCCTGTCTATGAAGTTGGAGACTTCTGCTGAATTTTTTCAAAATGCTTCTGAATTTTTTTTTCCTGGGAAAATACATACAAAATTTTGTGTCACTAGTTAGTTCAGTTATACAAATGTTTGACTTAAAAAGAATTTGATTATTTAACGATCAGTGGGCAAGATCCACAAGCAATGTTCCCTCTAATTTTTTTTATATCCTTGGGTGGAAATAATATTATGTGCACTAATATGGAGGTGATGTGTGTCGAGGTGGTGTTGAGTTGTTTGGAGTGTTCAGGGCTGGGACAGAGGGTTGGGGTTTGGGCTCTCGGGTGGGGGGGGGAGGTTAAAGGGCTGGAGAAGGGACAGAGGACTCCCCCTGAGCCACCTTCTCCCTGCAGGAGCACTTAGGCTGTTGGAGAGCCTCTCTCCCTGCCTCTCCCTACCCGCAGCAGTACCAGGGGTGGGACCATGGTGTAGGCATCTTTCCTTGGCCACAACTCTGTACACCCTAACTTGCTCCCCTCCCCACTCTCTACCTGTCTGTTCGTGAGGCCCTTGGGCTATGTGGCTTCTCTGTGGCCACACAGTTTAGAGGGAACTTAGTCCTTGGCTAGCATAAATCAGCAACCATTATACCCACACCAGCTAAGGTTAAGGCCCTTGAAATTTACAAGGGAAGAGTCAGATTTCTGATGTGTGTTCTAATTAGCTGTCAGCCAAATAGCAGTGGATGATGAACTAAAACAGTTAAAAGCAAAAATTCTTGAAAATTGTGTTGTACCTCAAAATTGAGCTTTCCTGAAGTACTTTTTTCCTCCTTGAGCCATGAGTTGTCATCAGACGAATTTTTTTTTCACCCCACAGTACTTCAAAGCATTTACGAAGCAGTTCACAACTGGAGAAAATTACAAAGGTAAGAAAATCCCGCTAATGAAGCTCCAAAGCATTTATCTTCCTATCCCCAAAGTACATTATATAATAAAATAAAATTTCTTTATCCATCAATAAAATTCAGACATTCTTAGGTGGAATACGCTGGCTGCTTAACAGCATAGTAAGCAACTGTTTAGAAGAGGACATTTAAAAATATACTTTGGAAATTAAATTGCAAGGGAAATTTGGGGTGGCAGAATGTAATTGCTGGAGTTTTTGTCTAGGACTGTCGAGGTAATACACCTATGCTTTGAGTAGTCTTTAATTGACGCTGGTGGGCAGATCCTTCATTTTAAATCTCATTAAAAGCAATGTACCTTTCAGCTGCATGTTCTCCCTTGGTAGGCCTGGACTTAGATGGAAGATTATCACCTTCTAATTTACCAGTGCAACTTTCTTCAGCCCCTGAATTTATTAGAAGTTCCTTATTTAAATGTTAAATAAACTTGGACATGGTCATCTATGGCCCTGACATGGTCACACCTTGAAGTGGTCTGGCTACAGAGTAAAGTAACATATCTTTTCAATTGGACTAACATATAAAGGGACAAAAGTCAGAAAAGAGACCACCTGTACCATTAAGCATCTGGTAGAATATTATTGTAATTGTACCTGCTATTTTTAGGCATTGGGAGGGGGTTGTTTTCATTCCCTCCCCCCCCAAAAAAAAAGTTTTTAAGGAATCTGGTTTTAAACTTAAACCCTCTCCCCAATTTCAAACCTATGGCTAAACTAAAAAACTCTTTATTATTTATTTATTTATTTATTTATTTATTTATTTATTATTGTGGCTGATTGTTACTTACTTGGGCCATTTAAGAGCATTACACCTGTGGCTCAGATTTTCAGTGCTTGTGTTAGCTAGTATGCAAAAAGTGTTCATAGGGTCACTGACCACCTCCATTGCTCGAACTCCTGCCAGTATAAGTATTCTTTATGTGTGAATGCAGACCTGGCTGAAGCAAGATGTTAGTGTATTTAAGATGAAACCGAGGAGAGGCAGGTCATCTTCATTGAGTTAGAAATGTTTGTTTTTTTTAAGTTCCTGGAGAAACCAACTTATATAAAAAATATCAAAACTTAATCCTGGGAATAAAAATACCTCTGTCCCCTCCTAAAAGCTTAGGTGATAGTGTTTGTTTTTAACTTAAAAAAACCCTTAAAACTGAGATTGAGGCAACCTCAACTTTGTGATACATTTCTGTCTTCTGAATAATTCGTTGTGTTTTTAGCAGGGTCAGATCGCGAGCTCCAAACAGTTCGTCAGATGATGATTGATTTTTTGCAGAACCATTCCCAAGAATCAAGACCACCAGCCTGCCCTCCCTTGGAGCCCATTCAGTAAGAATCTTGTTTGAAATAACAGAACTTTTTTTTTACCTGTGGTATGCTACTCAAATAAAATATTAGGACTTCTTCTGCATACACAGATTTTATTTTTTGCTTTTTCTGTTTAACAAGTACTTAGAGTAAGTTCTTTGTGTGCTAAATAACTTTTCTTTTCTTAAAGGTCCAGTGAGATTGCTTCTCTTTTTGACAAGAACAGTCCTCATTATACTGCCATTGTGGTTGAAAGTAGTAGCTCCTATGTTGGGCGAGAGGTAATGTGTAACTTGTGAATTTAATCCAATATTTAAACCACGAATAATACAATTGGGGTTGTATTTTATTCAGTCAGTGTAGCTATTCATGTGTCTAAAGGTGCTTGCAGGATTGGAACGTAAGTGGTGAAAGCGAAAACATATGCATTTAGAATATGACTAAGCCATATGATGCCATAAAGAATTGGCTTTAGTCAGACAGGAGTGTTGCGGGTTTGTTGGTTTGTTTTTTAGAAATGTGATGTTCATTTTCTGGCTATTTGGATTCTTTTCATGCCTTAATACAGAGGTGGGCAATAATTTTTAAAAGGGAGCCACTTCATAAATTTCTGCAGTGGCCCCAGGCTGCTCTGGGGCAGGGCCTCAGGCAGAAGGGGCGGGGCCAGGAGTCTTCTCGTGCTCCCTGATTGGCCTGGGGGTGGAGGAGTGCATGAAATCTTGCTCCCCCTCCCCCTGGAGAGACTCGCTAATCAGGGCCTTGGGGCAGAGGTAGCACACACAATCTCTTGCCCCGTATCCCCGCCCTGCAGGGCATGGCAGCTAAAGAGGGCAGCTGGCTATTTTAAAACAGCTGATGGTTCCCTCTGATTCCATGTGCCCCTGGCAGGTGGAGAAAACTTTGCGCCAATCAGGGGCTTGGGGCAGGGGAGTGCATGTAGTCTCTCGCTCCCTGCCCTCCCCGTGCCAAGCAGGGGCAGGAGACTTTGCACGCTCTCCCATCCTCAGGTCTTGATTGCCTGGGGGCAGGGGAGTGGCAAGGCAGCCACGGGCGGATCCACCAGCTTGGCGGAGCGGATCTAGCCCGTGGAGGCCCCTTTGCCCGCCCCTGCCTTCATGGAAGTTTAGTTTATGCTCCTCAATATTAGCAAAATATTTCTGTCTGTCAAACCTCACATTATCACCAGAAAAATATTTTTCAAGTCATGATTGACATTGCTATCACTAGTAGAGATCACATTCAAAATGTGTTCCTTTTGGGGGTCTTTTTAGCATTGTAATCTGTATGTTATACTGTGTGTCTGTGTAGTCCATATACCATATTAATTAAAATTAAAAAGCCACCAAAATCAAGATACAGAATATTTTAGTAAAACACTTGGATGGTTATGTTCTTAGCTCAGTTTGTGCTGAGGTGTAGTAGAGATTAAAAAATTGTACGTTATGTTTAGGCTGTTACATATCCTGTATATTGTTATAATGTGGTTATATACTATGTTTTTCATACATACCTTAATATCTCATATTGACCCATGCTGCTAATATGTTTTTTTGAGGCATGACCTACTTGCCCATTTAAATCTTATGACAGATTGCAGTGTCTGATCTCAATCAGTGAAGCAGTTAACTATGTCATTGTAGTAAGTAAGTGAGGTAAGAACCCCTCTGGTGTGCTTGGCACGTCTGAAGGAAGGCTAAGTAAATAACACAGCAGGACTTTTTGCAGCAGAAAAGGGCCAACAACAGATTAACTAAACCCAGATATTGGAGTGCTGCACAGGGGACAAGCACTGTATTTTTGAGCAATTCTGAAAGCACTGTGGGATTCAAAATGCCAAACTGAAACAAGTTGCTTGATGGGAACCGTGTCGAGAATGCCGGTGCTAGCAACATTTCCTTGCCTTGAGCAGATGCTAGTCCTATAGATCTTGCTACACATCAGTGGGATAGCTCTGTGCGCAAGGTTGCCTAATTGAAATGTGAAACTTAAGGACACTTACAAAATGTTGGGCCAGCATGCTAGTGGAGATAGTAAATTTTCTCAGCATTTTGAACTGAGGTATGAGGATGTGGAGAATTAAATTTGTATGAAATTTGGTTTGACTCCATTTCACATTCTAAAGAGCTGCCGTTAGCCTACACAACTTTTGTTAGTTTTCTGCAACTGCCAAAATCTAGGACAGGTAACTGAAAACATTAGGGAGCATCATCAGTATAGAAACATGCTGTGTGTGTTTGAGGTTTTAATTCTGTTAGGAGCAGGCCAAGGCACAACTAGACTGCAGGATGCTGCCAGCTTTGAGAACCATGTTCAGCAGCAGACTCTTTCCCCGGCATTGGTTCACTGTGGTTAATCGACATTACTGAGGGACAAGGAGGTGTCAGTAACAAAGCTCTTCAGTGTTTTATTGTGTCTGTTCTGTAGTCTTACTGTATTCTGCTCTCTGCCTTCTGAAAAATGGAAGATATTCTAATGGCATCTGCTTTCAAGAAGGGAAATTCTAACTATCATTATATAGTGTTCTGAGTTAACACACAGTGTATGAGTGAAATAGACACACACATCACCTCTAGAAGCTTGTGCTCTCAATAAGACAAGAGGCACAAGTCCCATGATGAATAGTTCAGGAGGGGGAGGGTTAGCTGTTTGTCACTGATGAGGGGAAGAAGCGGGGAGAGATTTGAAGAGATGGGTTTGAAGGCGCTAGCTAGAGAAGAAAAGTGATCTTTGGTGAATGAATGTAGGGAAGAGTTCGAGGCATAGGGAACTGCGTATTCTTACTTGTATTCTTGTAGTGCCTGGGAACTCCAGTCTTGGACCAGGACTCCATTGTGCCTGGTGCTGTACAAACCCAGAACAAAAAGACTGAAAGGGGCTACAGTGTAAGTATAAGCAGACAGACAGGGCCGTGTAAGGAAACAATGAGAGAATGCTGGCTGCAGTGATAGCTTATGATTTCAGAGCACCAGCAGCCTAACTGTTGTCACATTTTTGTAGGCATCACACAAAGGTCTGTGGTTTTGTGGATGTTTGTGGGGAGTAGCCGGGGAGCATAGTAGAAGGCACAAAGCAGAGCAGACAAGTGGGGAGTAAAGAGAGAGGACTGGGAAGCGCATAGAGAAGGTAAGAATGGAAAAGAACAGCTGAAAAGCAAGGGAAAGAAGATTGTGGAGGACCTGGTAGATGAGACTGAAGAGTTTGATTTGATATGGTTAGAGTGGGCTAATAGATTTGAGGAGGACAGTCATTGGAATGGCAGGAGCAGAAGATGACTCGGGTAACGGGACTTGGAGTGACTGAAATGGAGAGAGAGTTATCAGCTATATGTTCATCAGAATCTTAACTGGGCCTGCATATTGCAGGCATAATTTTGGTGCTTAATGTTCAAGTGATATAGACATGCAAGTCCTTTTATTGTGTCCACACATCATAAACTTCGATATCTAAATGATACCTAATCTGTAAAGTCAAATAATTGTCCCCACAATTATCTGAGCTCAGAAAAATAGAAGCAAGTGTCTGAAAACTTGGCTTTAAAATCCTTGTTGTATATGTAACATGTTATCTGAAACTAGTGGGTGTGTGACAAATATCATCTTCTCATCTATGGGTATGTCTACACTGCAGAGGGTTTTTTTGGAATCACATTCTTTCGACAAAAAATTGAAAGAACAGAGGGGCTTTTCTGACATTGGTAAACCTCTTTCTATGAGGAAGAAGCCTTTTTCTGAAAGAGCTCTTTTGGAAAAAGGTGTGTGTGGATGGGGAAGAGGGAGCTCTTTCAGAGGAAGAGGAAAGCGGAAAAAGTACAGGTGCCCCCTGGTGGCCACTCCGTCCACAGTAATCACAGTTTAAATGTGAGAGAGCGTCCACACTGAATGGATGCTATCTTTCGAAAAAGCAGATCGCTTTTTCGATGCGCTCGAGCAGTGTAGATGCGCTCATTTGGAAGAAGTTTTTTTGGAAGATCTCATCCGGGAAAGCTTCTTCTGAAAGAAGTCTGCCGTCTAGACATAGCCTGTGTTTGGTGGCTTCTACCTGGTGTTTTGTCACTCTCTTCTTCAGACAGATGCGTTTTGGGGAGGGGATATTCAGGATGGGCTAAGGAAAAATCATATAGCTCAGAAGGCAAGAAAAAACAGAAATAAAATTTTTGTTCAACAGAAGTTGCTAGTGTCCATGGAATACTAATACATATATACTAGTCACCACTATAAGGTGTTCCTATCACCAGCTAGTTTACTTAAGTATGGTTTATTCCCTGTAATATACTTGTTCGTTCTTCCGAGAACGAGATATTCTTTGAGCAGTGTGTAACTTGTGTGTTGTCTTCTCATTGTGCAGGTGATCTTAGATTTGATTCAGTATGAAAACATTGTGGTAAAGAGAGTGCTGAATTCTGATAAGGCTTTTCTAGAGAAACTTGGTATTACCTCAATCCCTTCATGTTATCTGATCTATCCAAATGGGTCCCATGGATTAATTAACATGTAAGTACTATATATCTGTAAGGGATACTTGCAGTGCTTTGAGGGGTTCAGTTAAGCTTTAAAACCGTTGCCTTAGTTTCCTTGCATACAGGTTACTTTATTTGATAACTAGGTTTTATTTGTGTATTTAATAAAGGTAATGTTTCCCAATATGTGATCAGTGCACTTGACTGATTGAAATGTAATGTTCAGACACTTCATACTTGAAGAGACTATCTCAAACATTGTTCTGTCAGCTGTTCCATTGCGAATGAAAAAATCCTGTTTGTATTTAATAGTCTTACACTTCTTATACAGCTGACTCTTTTTGTAGGAGTTTACAATAGATTGAAATGGACTAAGGGAACCAAAAATAGATTCCTCCCTCACCTGGGAGGGAAAAAACAAAATGCTGTAATGATTAGTTATAACTTGACTGCCGTGGTGAGTTTAGACTGCTCACAAACTTGCTTGTAAAATAAGCACTAAAGAAGAATGGTTGATCTGTGAAATAGAAATTCTAGTGTCAGTGGAAAGCATTCAGAAAATGTAAACTGTTGAGCAATAGCTAGTGACATGCTGATAGTCTAGTGATGTTGATAAATAAGATGAAATTGAGGTTTTGGGAAGAGACTCTGTATTAGTTGGGTTTCCTACTGCCACTAGTCAATATCACTGACTCATTACTGTGATGCATGTGAGAAGAATTATGTATGGTTTGGGGCAAATCTAAAATAAAAATATCGAGTACCAAATCCCACAGATCCTCTTCGATCAATCTTCTGCTGGATTCAGTGGAAGCGTTGCTGTATAAGGTGTACAAATATGACCTGAAGTCTTTATAAAAATGGCATGTTGCTGTTAGCTTGACTAGTATTGCAAGCCACTGATCCGAATTATTTTTGCTCCTGCTTCTAAAATTCTCATCAAACATGCTGCCTTTTTACCAGAATTGTAAACTGATATAGTAAACTGTTCCTGTCAGTTGTTTAGCTTGAGGTGATTTTTAACCCTTACGTTGTTCTTTCATATGCAGTTTGAAGCCTCTTCGGTCTTTCTTTTCTTCCTATTTAAAGTCACTGCCTGGTGTGAAAAGAAAACTTGTTTCACAACTTCCACTACCAAAAAAGCAAAATGAGGAGAGCACAGAAATTAAGGCGTGGAAGGAATTTGATAAGTAAGTGATGCTGTAGCGCTTCAATTTAATGGTTGGTAGTTAAAATCTACAGTTGTTTTTGCCAACTGGCAGGTATAAAATAACATGTTTTAACATCTTCTTGTAGCTGAAAGCTTTATTTGAGTCTATAATAACTCAAAGGATACATCCAGAATCAAGTAGCTGAACCACCACATGGTGACTTGCTGAGCACAATAAAAGGATTGTATGTGAATATTGAAGGGATCCTAGCACTGTAATGTCTTGCAGATCACGTTGCAGAGCGTTGCTTTAATTTGTGTCTTCAGCAGGATCCTGTTCACAGTATACTAAAATAATGCTGCTAAATTAATTCAGCCATAGCAGCAAAGGTGTAATACTCTCTTTAGTGAATGTACCTTTCTTGTACCCGTGAATGATGATTTAAAGAACCGTCCAAACAATATTTCAATATGCATTTGGTGTATTATTCATTTCTCAGGAATGAAGTTGTGTTGGAGACTATTTTTATTTTAAACATATGCTTTGCTTAAAAAACCCAGGGCTCGGTTCTGCTCCCATTGCTACCAGTGTGAGCAAGATTGAGGGTCCAACCCGAATCTGAAATGTATAGTTCACTAGTATAATTTTTATTGGAAAACTTTAGCTCATAAGTCAATATCCCAGATAAAAATAAAGTCCGTACGAAAATAATTTTGACAATAAGCTTTTGGCAAACCTACAGAAAACAGCAAACCCAATATTTATTTGTATAATGATGAGAGAGTGAACGCTAGAAAGTGTTAGGTAAATGCACATACATTAGGGAACCCTAAAGTCACCAGAAAAGATGTTTATCAAACCAAATCCACTTAGGTTTATGTTCACCCTGACTGTTTGAGAGAAGGATACAAGAGCTTTGCAATGAGATAATCCTTCAGCATCTTTAGCTGGAAAAGATGTAGGACTAAGTGCTTCCATTTTGTACTTATTTTCATTTTTTGTTATGGTTACTATTAAAGTGTCAGTCCTGTTTCTTTTTTAACAGATGGCTGTTATTTTCTTTGAACAGCTCATATAGAGTATTGTGTTTTGATAACTGATTTTTGTAGCTAAAGAGTATCTTATTAACATGAACGATTCTATCAATCTTGGTGCTTCTGCAATGCAATTTTTTTATAAAAGAACATTACATAAATATCTCCCAGCTAGAATGTTTGGATTCCTGATGATTTAATACTGACAACCATGTTTAAAAAGTCAGCAGACCTACTAATAAAGTTTTTTTTTTATACTTAAGTGAATACATTGTTTACTGAAGAGGTGACACTTGGCATATGTCTATAGTTTGTATTGTTCAGAATGCAGCTGTCACAGTTCCCAGAGTACCTGTATTTCTACCCCCTTCATGACCTCCATTAGCTATCACCTCCCCTTCCAGATGGGATTTAGGCTAAAATTCCTTCTGCTCTTCACTGTGATCACCTTCTTGTCAGGTGCTGAACTAAACTCAGATCTGCTGTCTTCGCTCCCAGGGGCTATGGCAGAGTTCATCAGTGTCTAGCCAGACTTCATAAATAAAAGTGTTTATAATGCTTTTGGTTCCAAATAAAGAAAATAGATCTTCAATACCATACCTGCCTTCTAGGCCTATCTCCCTTACCAGATATCACTTATCTTCCATATGGAGATGCTGATAGATTTCAAACATTTTCTGCAGGTTGTGTCTTTCGTGTCACAGTCTTCTGTCAGTTCTGGAGCCCAGTAAGTGTGACCTCTCTCCTATAGCAGGCTTGGCATTTAATACAGTTTCCAGTCCTTTGGTAACCTCTTTCAATCAGTTCAAAGCAGGATAGTCCATTTTTTCTCATGTGTCGTTTTTTTTCCAGACTTGTATACCTGCCTACTTTATTCCACAGTATTTTTAGTTCCTGATAATTCTTTCATGCTTAGCTGACTTCCACTTAGTCACTCCCTTGTCTCAAAAAAGAAATTATCCCCTCTCAATGTGGAAGAACAATACAAGGGGAAACTAAGTCACACCTTTTTACATAAAATAAATCTAAAGTTTCCCAGTTCTCCACTGCAGCTTTTTGTGTATTTTAAGATATTTTTTGTATCATTATGAAACCACTGATGTCAGATGAAGCTGGTTTTCTAATTGATTGGTGCTCTTAATTCTACTCTTTAACAATGTAAGATATAAGGGTCCTAAGGAATTTTTTGAAACATCAGCTGTCGGGTCTATATTCACTTCTGTTTGTTATGCTGTGTTGCTGTATTTTGGACTAACCTGGGTTTGTAATCAGCACTGCAGGATACAAACTCCTAAATTGTTTTGTTCAATTGCTTGTCTGTTGTTGGTGGTGTAAATATAGAAATATTAATTTTCCGTGATCGTTGTTGCGTTGAGGAAGGTAAATGTAGATGTTCAAGTCACCTCAAATGTGGTCAGCAGGCAACAAGGCCTTCTGTAACTGACTCTGAAATATGTTATGGTGCACAGTGTGTCTCTAGTGCGGGATGGCTGCATTTGGAAAGAATTTCTAAATTCTATCTTTCTTAAGAGGGGTTTCTCTTCATTTTTATCATCCGTCTCCTTGCCATTGTTCCTCATCAAGATACTTCAGTTAAAGAGAAGGATTTTCCCTCACAGCCTGTTGTTCTTTACTTATATTAACCATGTAGAAAGTCACAGGTTGTGACTCCAGTAGTTAGCTTGCTGACAGTACGTCAGGGTTACGATTTCTCTAGAGCGAGAAGTTGGGCTTGGAGATAGAAGGTTCTTACTCAAACACAAGATAACCTTTTATGCAATTGTCCTTCATTTGTCTAGTCCCTGAACTATTGGCATAAAATTGCTGCTTTAAAATTAGAGTACACTGGAAACCATTAAACTTGACATTCACCCTGCTAGACACTGCACTGTATGGAATAGGAGATACTGCAGTCACTGTGGAATTGCAGATTACGAGGTTTGAATAGTGCCCACTATATATCAATTTTTCCATAATGATGGGTGAGAAAATGAGTGGAAAAAAAGCTGCCTCCATTTTTAACATTATATATGTGTGTTTCAGAGCTAAGCTGTACATGGCTGACCTTGAATCAGGATTGCATTACCTGCTCAGGGTAGAGCTTGCCACTCACAAGACGCTTGAGGGAGCTGAGCTAAAGACCTTCAAGGATTTTGTTACAGTCATTGCCAAGGTACACACTTCTAATCTTTGATTACATTCCCTTGACTCTTACAAATAGAATATAAAATTTACTACTTGACAGAATGTTTTATGCTTCTGAAAATGTCTTTCAGCGTGCCCTTAAAAATGTACATGGTTTGGTTTCTATAGTGTCTTTGAGAAATTCCGTGATGTTCCTATGGATAACCTAAATTCACTTTATTGCATTGCATGGCTCAGAATAAAATAAGGACTCTGATTGTCCCAGGTTTGCAGGACAGATCCATGAAAATTGGGATAGTAGTTCAGATTTTTCTGGCTAGGTAGTGATTGTAGCTGGACATAGATTATTTACACACAAACTGACTCACTTTGGATTCTTGGATTTCTTTAACTCTGAAAGTGTGCTTATGTGACTTCATACAGAGTTTAGAAAATTAGGTTGGCTTTCTAAGGATACAGCTGACTTTAAAGTCTTAGAAATATGGTTTGTTCAAAAAGTCTTGATTTAAACAGGGTCACCTCATGGGTGCTGAGAGGCGAAACCCTTTTATATTTGAGGTGCTCCGGTACTATGACAATGAGAGTTTATGTGGCGTCTTGATTTGCTAAAGTTTAGCCATTTTTAAAGTGAGTCTGACATGAAGAAAATGTGTCTTGGAAAAATTCTAATATTTTAACCTTTAAAAGTGATCTCCAGTTAAACATGAGCTGCAGTGTGTCTCCATATTTTATTACCAAGTAATTAACAGATTGCATTTGTATGTAAACAAAGCAAATCAATGGCTGTTTAGAGGGACAAAGAAGGGTTATATAACACTTCCAAGTATCTGGCATTATGTGGAAATCAGTCAGACAGGTTCTTACCCCCTATGACAGTCAGAGGTCAGAAATCTCTAGCTGGCCTCATTTCCTTTAAGAAAGTGTAGTGCTAATCTGTCCATCATATTATCCCTAAAACAGCCTCTGTTCTTCCTGATGGATCCTGGCCAGCTAATGTAATTTATTTCCCTGGCTATTAGTGAATAGCTCTCCTCTGTTGTCTCCTGTCCGGTTCCTTCAATGGAAGCAGTTGGTTTTCTTTTTCTTTTGCATTTTTAACACTTTAATAAAATTATCTTCTGATATTTCACATTTTAGTCACAATTCTGATTTTCTGTCCTGTGTGGTTCTTTACACCAAAGGACTTCAGAAAATGTAACACACTGCAGTGATGTCTTCATTTACTTGTATGAAATGCATTTGAGATTTCGTTTGTGAGAGCTTTTCTTCTTTCTAAACTCAATATTTATGAGCAAGTAGCATCACTTGGATACTTAACACAATTCATTTTTTGTTTCTCTTCATTTAAATCGTTGGTCTGGGGAGGAGGGGTTCAGTGTGCAGGCTGCCCCACGGTCACAGAACTACCCCAAATTCCTCTCACTGCAGCAGCTTGGGACCAGGTGAGAAGTGCCTCTCCAGGGCCATTGCAGCTCCAGCAGGCACAGTCAAAAGAGGGGTGCATGTCTCCCGGCTGAGGCAGGTCCAGGTTCGCCTGCCCCCTGCACTGCCCAGCCAGGGTGAGGAATGGAGAACAGCCAGCAATGATCCTGGGGGGGGTCGGCTGCAGGTCTCCCTCCCCCCGCAAAAGGGTGCCTGGGAGTGGGGAAGAATGCTTGGGTGTAGGGCAGCCCCAGATGGGATTGGCACACCCCCAACCAACCCCTTTCACCTGCCTAGAGATTGTCTCTTATGTATCCCTGTACACATGGGGGGAGGGAGGAAAGCTTCAGGCCCCACTCCCATGCACAACCAAACCCTTTCCTTGCTTGAAGTTATGATAAGAGGAAGCAGCGTGCCAAATGTGGTGGTCCTAGCTCTTACTGTTTAGGAGAAGTTCTTGAACAAACTGACAGACACGGTCACTCAGACAGACAGACAGACAAACTCTCGCAAATATATAGTACAGGTTGGACCTCCCTCGTCCGGCACCCTGGGGACCCAACTGGTCCTGATTGAGGGGATTTGTCGGACCAGGGAAGGTCCCTCCTAACATGGCTCATGCTGAACTCTTGCCCCTGTTAGGGCTTTAGTCCGGCACCACTGCTGCCTGCCTGCCCATGGCTCCCCAGGCTGGAGCTCTCTAGCTGCTGCTGCTGGATCCTGAGCCCCATGGCCACTGCCAGACCCAAGCTCTTCATCCAGGGCCGGAGCTGACCCCTGCAACCTCCTGGCCACAGGGGAGACAACTCTCTGCTGCACCGGCTCCCGCTCTATCCCCCCCCCCCCCACATGGGGCTCCCAAGTGAGTCGCCGCCCCCCCCCAGCTGCGCTCCTGTCCCATGGCCCGATCTCCCTATACCTGGGCTCTGTGGTCCAGGAACATCCCTGGTCCTGCCGGACTGCAGATGTTGCTGGACCAGAGTGTCCTGGTTAAGGGAGGTACAACTTGTAAATTAATAACATCTGTGTGCACTTAGATTTCAGGACTTGTGCTCTAGCCTCATTTCTGAAGAAGAGCATTTACAGTGCTGCTAAGTCGCTAAAGTCTGTGCTCCCATCTCCTGCTCAAGGATTTTCATTGTTGTAGGATTAGTTTCTTCGCTATTAGTGTAACTTGCAGCAACCCTTTCTTTTGAATCCTCCATAAGACAGATACCTATCTCAGATCCCCTATTATGAGTGCAGCTAAAATGGGGTTCTCATGTCATATGTTTGCACTGGTCAGCATTACGTTTGGGGGGTGTTAGAACGAAATGCATACATAGATCTATCATATACGCTGTCGGTACTTCAGTTGTGTACTATCTACTAATCCATGTTAGACCAGTTCAAAGAAATCCCAGATCGAGCATCTTTGTGCTAGGGACGAGTTAGACAGGTAGCAAAGACAGTCACTGCTCAAGAGTTTTTCATTAAACCAATTAAGAGAGCTCTGGATTGGGGGAAGAGCCAGAAGAAGTTGGAAGGAACCAGTTGTCTGGCAGGATGTATCTTAGAAACAATTGAATAGTTACTACAGAATGAACTTTCATTTCTCTAGCATCTTCCATCTTAACGTTCACTGTGTATCTGATAAAGTAGATACAGGGACAACTTCCCCTATGGTTGAAATGCTGCTGCCTTTGGAATGTTTAACACGGAGCATTTCTGTTTCTTGTCCTAAGCTGTTGTGTATGGATTGCCGTATGCAATTGAAACTGCACGAGGAATTTAAGTATGCAAAGTGTGCATGCTCTTAATTGAAATTGATCTGGACCAGGTAGATTGGGACTTGTATGCCTCATAAATAATACTGAGAAGCACCATGGGCACTTTAATGACTGCAAGCAACTCTCTTTATAACTCAAAGACAGCACCCGGTGGAGTTTGTCTTGTCTTCCACCTGTGTCGCTGACAGGAAATTTGTAGCCAAAGCATTGTCATTACTTGCAGTTGAGATCCTTGATGCTATAGGGAGTATAGTCAGAGTCGTTTGCAAATGTATGCATCGTTATCCAGAGAGAGAGAGAGAGAGCTCACACTTGTGCGCACTCTCTCTCTCTCTCCCCCTTTTTTTTTAGTTCCTAAGAGAGAGAACTGACAAGCTTTTGGAAATTAAAGCTCCCCAAACAGTAATGACATAAAAGTAGACTTACAAATTACAGTATTTCCAATTTTAGAAGTGACATTACATCTCAAAGTAGGAACAGATTCGAGTCAAAAGTTAGATGGGAAATCTCCATGGAATGGCTTGGTTTTGTAGGAAGCATTGTGACACTCGTCCATTTGAGTCAGTGTTGCACCAATAGTCTGATGACATTATTATTATTAATTTGTTTCATCCTGATTATCATTCAGGAGAGGTGTGAAGAGGAGGCCTTGAACTGTGCCTTCCAGTCCTCTGGGAGTGCCTGCCAGAATTCCATCTCGAGGTGGAAGCTCAGTTCTCCCTGCAGTTTGGATACAATTTTCTTCATGTTCAGTCCCAAACTGCTGAATTGTGTTTCTCTCTGCTGTGAAATACCAGCTGCATGTCAGTGGCGAGCGAAGTATGTGTATGGAGGTTAAATTCATGCCAAGTGGTTATTTACTGAAAAATATAACAGTTTCGATTGTATGTACCCATCTGGCTTGTTAAGTTTAATTAAAGCTTTTAAGAAGTAAAAACATTGTAAATATGTATTGGTCTCATTGGAATGAGTGCTTTAAGATTGACGGATGCTTTCTTATTTCTGTCAGTTGTTTCCTGGCCATCAGCCTGTGGTGAAGTTGTTAGAAACCTTGCAGGAGTGGCTGGTGAGCCTTCCATTAGACAAAATCCCTTATGATGCTATCCTAGATCTGGTCAACAACAAAATGCGGGTAAGCTGTTACTAGTTTCCAGCATAAAACACAGCATTAGTAAAGGATAAGGTTCTGTATAAATCCAAGACATCACTTACTGATGCCTCCCTCGGGCATAATGGAGTTATAAGAAGGTTAAAATGGAAATAAAGTGAATTCATTAGCCAGAAAAAAAATCCACATGAAGGAACTTAAATGCGAGAAATGAAGTATAGTGCAGCATAGCCCTGGCGTCAGCGTGTGAATGTGCAGTCGCTGAGATTACAGATCTTTCCTTTGCCACGCTCAGATAATTCAGAGTGTCTGATGAAAATGCTTGCTCGATATCCTCTAAAATAAAGACGTGCACAAAAAAATATGCTCTCAAAATCAGCTTTCTGGCAGAGAAGAGTTGGATGAGAGTGTTCAGCACAAATCAATTCCACGCATTTATTGTATGTTGAGACATACCTCCCTCTTACTTTCTGATGGAGGGCATTTTCTGGACTTTTAAATGGACCGGTCATTGACAGCACTGTGATTGTCCCAAAGGCCAGAGTTTTAAAGCTGGCAGAGTTTGCCATTATGATTATACATTGGCCCTGTGGACTTTTCTGAAACTTATTAAAGTCCTGACCTAGAACAGGCCTGTCAGTTGGGCAGATAGCAATTCCACTTTCCGTTTGGTACTGCAAAGCACTGCCATGGGACCATGGAGAGGTTAATATGACTCTTCCCCCACAGTGACAAGTCTTTTTCAAATCTTGAAAATAAGAGAAATGCAACTTCAGAATGAAACTGGCCCATCTGAAAATCCAGTGGAAAGTTAGCTGTCCTGGTTTTTGTGTGTTAGAGCAGAGGTTTCTGTTAAACACTATACAATAGCATGATGGGAAAATATCAGGCATCCTAATTTGTAAGATTCTTCATAAAAACACTAGACAAAGTTTTTTTTTTTTTTAAACTCTGTCTGCTGATGTGTTTAATACAGTTGAATCTCTCTGTTCTGGCAATGTGTGTGGTCCAGCAGGACCATGGATATTGCTGGACTAGAGAGCCCCAGTGGCTGGGAATGGGGGCCAGCTAGGAGTTGCGCAGCAGGGATCCTGGCTGGGAGCAGAGCTGGGCTAGGGGCTGGCAGCAGTGCTGAGCTGCTGGCAGGAGGGCCAGTGTCCGGGAGCCCGGTGACCAGGACCAACAGCGGGGGGGGGGGGGGACTGGGAGCTAGGGCCACAGCCAGGAGGGCAGCCAAGCCGGGAGGTTGGTGGCCCCCAAGGAGAGCCTGAAGGCTGGCTGCAGAGGGGCCAGCAAACTGGTCTTGTTCGGGACCAGTCAGGTCCTGAAGGGGCAGGATCAGGGAGCTCCAACTGTATATATGGTGTCCTGTTTTCATACATACACCCCAAAAAAGCTGTTTAATAACAATACTCTAGGCTAGCCCTGACTACGTAACAAGCCCTAAGTTCCTTTAAGCATGTATTCAGTCGCCTCAACTTAGACACTATCCATTTGTGAAAGTGTATTATTTTAAATTGAGCTCTACTGGCATTAACAGTAATGTTAACTGATACATGTGGAGGCTGATTCTGGATTGTTTTGAGTGTCTGTGGAGCACCAAGTCACCCTTTTACCTCGGTGAGAAGTGAGAACCTCATCATCTTGCAGGTTTGGGCCATTTGGATCTGAACTGAGTCTTCCTTTCCTTTCTCCAGGTGCTAGCTGGGAAAATCCATTGTGGCTCTGCCAGTGTAGCCAGCAGCGCGTGCACAGTACAGGCACTGCATGTGTATCACTACAGTGAAAGGCAGGCTGTGTCTGCACCTTTGAAGGGTAGAAACAGCCCTTTAAAGACGAAAGTGTCACACAGCGCCTGGAGTCAGTTGGGGACTTCCTGCTGACCCCGGGCTCCATGCGGCTCTGCTGCTTTGAAACGCTGCAGAGCTGGCATCAGGCTCCTCCCGGTGTTTCAAAGCAGCAGTGCTGCATGGAGCCCAGGATCAGCTAGTGAGTTCCCAGATCATCTTAGGTTCCTTGCGGGCGCTGCTGCTCTGAAGCTCCGCGGGAGCCCGACATCAGTCTCCTCCCAGCATTTCAAAGTTGCAGCGCTGTGTGGAGCCCAGCGTCTGGCCCCAGGCTCCACATGGCACTGCTGCTTTGAAGTACCTCTTTCTTCCCCCTTACCCTTGCTGCTTCTTTCTGATGAAGGCAGCAAAGGGGCAGGGGAGCGACTAGTCGACAAATTGTGACTAGTCCTAAGCATTTTCTTATCAGATAATCGACTAGTCCTTCGCATCCCTAGTCTATACTCCACGCGCCCCATCAGTGTAAACATACCTTCCTTTTAACCAAGTGATAATCTGCTAAAAGAATATCCAAACATCAACCTGTAATATCAACATTACACATATTTGGCTGTATTTTGCTTGTCACAGGCCCTTTTCTTCTAGCAACACCTGTGTAAAGGTCCGTTTCTTTTAACCAGCTGATTGAAATTGCCAGGTAAACACAACAAAAAGAGGTGCACGTATACCAAACATTTATTTTCCATTCTGGAGCAATTAACAGACGTGATATAGGGACGTGTCATTTTCAAGCAATCTGGCCCCAGATTGGACACTTTTTAAAGAATATTTTCTTTTTAGATTTCTGGAATATTTCTCACTAACCGCGTTCGGTGGGTCGGCTGTCAGGGCAGCAGACCAGAGTTGAGAGGTTATACGTGTGCTCTCTGGAAGCTGTTCCATACCTTAACTGTTCAAGCTGCAGTTCGACCAAAAGCTCTAATCAATACAGGTAAGCAGTAGTTGCACTAGAGAACTAAAGGAGGGGAGATCTTGATGTGGTAGTCTAGCTGTGCATAAATTAGCATAACAAATACAGGATTTGAATAAATCCCTGCTCAGTGATCCCATGCAGAGGCTTTAATAAAAGATGCACTGCAGCAAGTTCCATGAAGGACATAAACGTTCAAGGCTCGGTTTTTTTCAGTTCTGGACCAGTAGGGATCAGGGCACATCTGCTTTGCCGCAACCCTTCTGGGTGGCTCAAAACCGTGTTGATGGGCTGCTCTGTAAGGCGGTATGACCATCCCTTTTTCCCCTGCAAATGGGGTTAAGTGAGGTGCATGGTCTTGCAGATGGGGGAAAAAGGAAACACAGAAGCATGGGAATGTCTTTGATACATTGAACTGATGTTTCTCCTAATGAAGTGGGATGGGGTATGCAAATCTGTGAGGGATAAATCATATCCTATATTTTTTTAAATGTGAATTAGTAATGCAGCAAAACTAGTTATAAAGCCAAAAAAAAAAAAAGGTTGTGAACCAGTTTGTGTAATTTTATGAATATTAAATCGTAGGACTGAATAATTAATTGTATTTTCATATTGTAGGTCCCCCATGAGAATGTGTGTCCATAAGTGATATTTCTAGTTTAATAGCAGACACACTACATAATTACTTGTATTTTACAACTTTGGGGAGGTATGAAAATTGGCTATTGATTCACATTTAAGAAGCTTGTGTACATGGTTAATCAGATGCACTTTTTATTTCCATCATGGGTGGAAGACTGAATTATGGATGCTAAAATGAAATTTTCTAAATCACTTTGTACTTGACAGAACAATACTTGTTTTTTATTTTTGCTCTGTTTTATTTCTTTAAAAACACTTTGCAGATGTTAATGTAATGGAAGAATTCTGGAAATGTTATAGCAAATGGGTACATCATGGAATAACTTTCAAATCATCATGGAATAACTTTCAAATTCAGGAGTAGGGCAAGAATATTCGGAGGTTGCAAGCTACCCAATTACAATTAAAATTGGGGTAATTTGTTTCCTGTAATTAAGGCCCAGAATGTTCTGCATGTTAATAATCCACTTTGGTTTCTATCTGTCTGGAAAGGACTATTTAGTGATCGAGAATAGGGAGGTTTGTACCTTTTGCTGATATCTGTTTGTCCACTTTGTTTTACAAAGTCTTTCTCAATTAGTCTAGGCAGAGCCAAGCTATAGAAAGCCTGTATGGAATAACCCTGTGTCTAGATTGGTGGATTGGAGTCACAACAATAATTTTCAGGCATGAAAATGTCCTTGAAAAGTAACATTGTTGGAAAAATGTCACCATGTAGCAACATCAGAAACTGGTTTAGTTTTTTCTGGTTGCCATTTGTAATAGGTTAGTTTGTTTTTGTGTTTGTTTTTTAAAAAAAGGTCTGGTGGTTGAACTCAAATATAGGCATAAATGTTTGTGCATCATTATTTGCAGACATAATTAAGTTGCTTAATTGTCTCGACTTTATCTGCAAATTGTGTAGTTCAATATCTAATTGATAGTTCTTGTACATTAATGATTGTGTAAAGATAGGGTGAACCCTATTAGAAGTTAATGCCAACAGTGCCTCATAAAGATCACACCCAAGATAAGTGGGTTGGATGTCACTGCATTGAAAGCTGGGATAAGTTGTACCTTTAGGAACTCTTCATTGGCTCATTCCACTGGCAACGAAAATGCTGTAATGTAGCAATCTAACACGGCTACATTTCTATCAGTAATGTAGCAGTATTTTTTGTATTGTTCTCCATAATTAAACTATATAAAATTGCTTCTTAAACTGCTCCCATATTGCAAATGTGTTTTCAAAAGAAGGCAGAAATGTGAAGTATACTCTAAAACCTGAAAAATCTTTGGTACACTTAACTATCAATTTAAATGGGGGCAGATATTTGATGATCACTTCTTATGGCAAAAGAATTGGGTCAGTCTGAGACTGTCGGATTATGTCTTGGGAGGTTTTCCTCTCCTTATTGCTTGTTTAAATCCTATCTACTAAAAAGCATGATGCACTCCCTAATCCTTCCCACCACAGGTAGGGTTTTATGATTCTTGTCCACTTTAAAGATTAGGGTTACCCTGAATTGCAGTAGTTTGGGAGGAAAGAGAAAAGAAGGATTACACGATGATACATGGCAGATGTTAATAGAAGATCCATCTCTGGGCTGATAAAAGAAAGGCAAACGAAATGAGCTGTTCTGTTTGGATTTTTTTTCATTTTTTAAAAGCAACAGTATTTTCTTGGTAGTTCCAGTTACTTGTAAAGTCTGATAGTTAAGGTAAATTTGCTCTAGTTTTCTTACTACAGTATATCCTTCCCTTCAATGTATATATTTTCAGATGTGTTGTTAAAATGTTGAGCTGTGTGGTCTGATCCTGCAACAGGATCTGTATAACTCTAATGAAATGATTTTAAGTTAAGACTCCAAGAACTTGATCCTGGAAATACTTAGTTATATGAACTGTCCTGTTGAGATGATGGGCTATTTGTGTGAGTAAATATTTCATGTATAAAGGTTTATAGGATGAGGTCTATTTGTCTTTACAGATTCTTGGGAAAATTTGGATGTTTATTAATAAATCAATGAAATTAAAAGATGAACACTGTGGTACTTAAAATTCTATGTGCTTGAAACCTTAAGAGTTAATGTATATGGTTAAATCTGCATGTGACTTTCTCCTCCTATGTATAGGGGCTGTTTGCGCCAATAACCTGAAGAACAATGTAAACTGTCTTTGTTTTGTTTTGTTTTTTTTTTTAAATCAATCTTTAAAATAACTGTTGTTTAGTAACAGTTTTGTTTTGCCTGGAATTCTGTTGACTTTCTAAAATTATTTTTCAGTATTCTTTTAATACTCACATTTAATCTGCTTTAATCTCAGTTGGGTTTTTTTATTTCTACATGTCTGTTCAATCATAGATATTGGATGTCTGAGTAGAGATTGTTCACCATTTATTACTTCTCTTCAGTTTTAAATCATTTCCTTTTATGTTTGAGCTTTTGTATTTACAGCATAATGCTGCCGTTTTGTTGTTTAAATGTGTTTTATGAACAGACAGTTGTGTAATATGTTTGAGTGTATACACACAGTTAATATTTTGAATAACTTAGGTGAAACATTTGTCCAATGAACAGTGCCTGGAGGATATAGATGCATTAGAGAATTGTTCTGAAATTAAAGCACTTCAAATATATTTAACAATAGTAAATGTAAATAAAATTTTGTATATGCCATTAGAAAGATCTATTCAGTTAAATACTGTCATAAATTATGGCAGACCCTTACTGTACTTCATGTCATTAGATTGCTGAATTTGTGTTCGGCTTCAGTAATTGCTAATATAGTCATTCAGTCCATGATGCTACATCACAAAATGTTCTATATGCGACAAAGGTTTTTACTTCAATTATTTATGACAATTCTTAGTACATTGATAAATACACCGCAGTAGGTTTTACAAGAGAAACCAAGTACTAGTCAGACATCTCATTAATAGTCTGCAAGCAAATCTTTGAGAAATACTCAGCAAACAGTGTTCTTACTGTAAGGGACCTGGGTACTCGAATAAGGGCTGCTTGTAGAAGTAAACTCTATATGCAGTTGTAACAGCAGGATAGAGCTCTTCATTTGAAGAGGTTTTAACAGTGTTTCTCACTCGGGTGTCTTCCGCATGAGGGAGTAAACACTCGTAACAAATCATCGTGATTTTACCAGATAATGAGTCAAAATTCTTTTTACAAGTATTTCATGAGTAAATTCACTGTATTAAATATGCATATATATGCCTTCGTATTTATGTAAATGTAATGTGAATAGAATGGACCTCATGGAGAACCTTAAAGAAAGGTCAGGAACAGATTGGAGCTACTGAGACATCTTTGCCTGTTAGAGGGGTTTTGCTGTTTGGGTTTTTTAATGAGATTAGCCCTCATTATAGTATCTGAGCTCCAATTTAGTACTGAATTCACAGTATGTGTGTTCCTGCAGTCTTTGATAGAGGGATATTCTCTGTTTTTATAGGAATCACTTGTAAAGAAACCGTAGCTGTCTTCATGTGTTTTAACAATGCCAAATCATACTCTGTTCCTTGAGCTTCTGCGAAAAGCACCCGTGTTGCATATAAATCTTCTTGTAGCGGCCTTTCCTCTCCGTGTTTGCAAAATATCCTTTGAAAGGGGAGATAAGCTTTGATATTAAATGTGCTGTTATTTACTGTACAAAGGTGCACTGAACGCAGGACAGATATCTCACACTCCTGTGTCTGTCTATTGTGTGTTTACAAGGTGGCTTTAGTTGTACAAATAGCCATTTTTCTTAGGCAGTAGAACAATTTATATCACTGCCCATCTAAGTTGAGCGCTCACAGCAACTGCACGTCAGTGAATAGTGTTTGCGTTATGGATATCCATGTCAAGGCACATCTGTAAAATGAAACCAACATTCAAAATTGTTGAACCCTTTTCCTGTGATTCAGCTTTAGTTTATACCTGCCTCTGGAATTTCCACTACATGCATGAGACGAAGTGGGTCTTTGCCCACGAAAGCTTATACTCCATTACAACTGTTAGTCTCTAAGGGGCCACAGGACTTCGCCGTTGGTTTTAGTTGGTTCTTGCTGTGTCAGTAGAATAACATTGGAAGCCGTGGTTTTGTTTAGGAGCTGCTAATGAGGATCCATTTCTCTCTTCAGGTTTTGAGGATAATCCCCAAGTGGTCCTGCAGATCATGCGGAGGTATATTCAGCACTTTTTTGCGTGCAAGGCTTGTGCACAGCATTTTGAAGAGATGGCGAAAGAATCCATGGATGCCGTGAGGACTCTGGATGAGGCTGTTCTCTGGCTGTGGGAGAAGCACAATGTAGTGAATGACAGGCTTGCAGGTATGAGAGATGGGCACAGGAACACGCAGCAAAGCTTGCTTTGGACTGGTGGCTCTGAGGTGTACTGGTGTACTGTTACACAAGATGATTTCAACAGCTAGTGGTCTTCATTATGTGGGTGTTTAAAAGTTATAAGAACTGATCCCAGGGAACATTTCCAACAGAAATAACTTCAGCGTGAATAAAACGTCCGGTTAGGGCACATCCACTGTGTCCTGAAGAGGGATCAGGGTACAATAATGTGTGTGGAGGAGGTTCCATTGTTCTCAAGAGCATCAGTTTTTCTGGAGTCCCACCTGTTGTGTGATGAGCTGATGCTTCCTGAGTGTAATTCACTCAGAAGTACTGGGTCGTGGCATGTCTGGCACTTGGTCTCAGTGCTCCAGGGGGACCAGGTGACCAGTGGGGGTGCGAAGGCGGCTCCCTGCCTGGCCTGGCACCACACAGTGTGCTGTGCCCTAGAAGCAGCTGGCAACAGGCTCAGCTTCTAGGTGTGGGGAAGGAAGAGTGCACAGGGTTCCATGCGCTGCCCCTGCCCTGAGCACTAGCTCCACACTCCCATTGGCTGGGAACCAGTTGCTGGCTGCTTCTGGGGCACAGCATGGTCTGCAATGCCAGGAGGGGCACCCCACTGCACCGCTGACCAGGAGCTACTCAAAGTAAGCCCCTCCTGCCCCAGCCCTGACCTTTCCCCCAGAGCCTCCAAAGCTTTGCTCTTCAGCCCCACCTTCGAACCCACACTCCAGTCAAATGATGTTGGTTTGCAGCATCAACCATTTTCTTCACCTGGGTCATGATAGAGTTTGAAAACCACTTCTCTAGGTCACCAAAAATCTGTTTGCATTTTGTTCTATCTGGGAATGCAAAAATCACTAGAGAAATGCCCTTTAGAAGACAATCATAAAAGAATATGATTCGGTTCCTCAGTGTAGAATGACACACACTATTCATCAGCCAATAACTGAATAAATTAAAATTGTTCTTCCAACAAGATTTGTTTCTGGAGAGCTTTTTTTTTTTTTTTTTAATTAATCGTTTGGACTAAAACACCACCCACCTGTTAGGTTGTATTTCATCCATTGTGGTGTTCGGGTGTCCTGTAACTAAAGCACTAAAGACAGTTGGTTTCTTTTTGCATTTAATATCTGTCTGCTGTTATATATTAGTGTATGTAACATTAATACAATCAAATGTCAACATTATGTTTATTTTCCAGGTAAGCTGTATTCCCAAGATATGTAAAATAAGCAATAAATATTGTTTCAAATAGAAACCATTTTTCTTGTGCCTTGAAGTAGGGGAGAAGCACAGAACATATTAGATAAAATTTCCTCATTGTGAATGTTACCAATGTATGAGGGGACAAAAAGAAAAATTTGGGGTCTTTGTGTTCACTATAAGTTGCAAAGTATTTTCAAGACTGAATAATTGCTGCATCACTCAAACCAGCATCTTAATGAAATCGTCAAAGAGAAAATATTTCCCCCAAAGCATTATATTGTTCTAAGTCCTTTCTAGGAAAAAATGTTGACTGTGCATTGCGATGATTAATATAGGTTGGACCTCCCTGGTCTGGCACCATCCGGACCTGACTGGTCCAAATGAGGGATTTTGCTGGACCAGCGGAGGTCAGATATCTGGACTCTCCCGGGGCTTCTCTCCTGGCTGCTGGCCCCAGCTAGTGCGCTGCTGGGCTCCACTCTCAAATGCCGGCCCCACGGCTTCCCTGCCTCAGTAGGGTTCTGCTCTGGCTACTGGCCCATCGCCGTGGGCTTGCTGGCCTGCTGGCTGAGCTTCCCTGCCCCCAGACCACTGACCCTGTAGGTTGCTGGCCTGCCAGACCGGCTCCACTACCAGCTGTTGGCAGCCTCAGTGGCTGGGGCTTGCTGGTCCAGCAATATCCATGGTCCTGCCAGACCACCGATGTTGCCGGACCAGAGTCTACCAACCAGAGAGGTTCCACCAGGGATGCTAAATGATATGTGCTAAATTTATTAAAATCCGGTTTCTCTTTTGGACTGTACATATATTAATCAGAATCACAGGTGTTTTATATGGGCCCAGTAGCCATGTTAGCTTTTCAACTAGAAAAGGATTTTTGTTTCAAAATCCTTCAATTGAAATTTAAGGAGTTTATTTTACACTGGCCAACTCCAACACTGGCTATGGAGGACAGCTGCTGCTATGAGAAATTGAAACCCTAATATTGAATCCAGTCCAAGAGAAACACTTTTACATTGACAAGTTAACAAGCAGACATTTTAAATATATTATAATGGTGTTTAAAGTCCTGAAAATGGTTTGCCAGAGTAGTAAACACACTTCAGAAATAAGCAGGATAAGGATAGGACTGTTGATACTGTCTATAAATTTTTTTAAATATATTTACAAGTCTTTCAATGGCAACTTAAATTAGCTCCTGGAAATGCATTTGATTGGGTGATTTGTATCATTGATAAAACTGTAGCATTTGTGAACTGCTGTCCTGTTACGAGAAACTGTCGAAATGCAGTATTTGTGTCTTCCAAGAAAAAAAGTAGTAACACAGTATATGAAAATTAACGTTGTCAGGCTCTTGTTCTTGATCACTCTTAGATTAGTATAAACATGGTGACTGTTGCTTTTTTGAAGTGTGGCTTGTGTTATTTCCTTACACTAAGCTTCTTGCTAGTATTAAATGGAAAAGAGTCTCCTCAGTTTCAGATGAGCAGATGGATTTAAATTCTTTTGTCTATTTTTTGTTGTAGGAGATCTAAGCGAAGATCCAAAATTTCTTAAAGTTCAATGGCCAACTCCAGATCTCTGCCCTGACTGCCATGATGAAATTAAAGGATTACATAGCTGGAATAAGGCCCAAGTGCTACAGTTCTTGAAGCATCACTATACCAATGAAAATATTTTATATAAATACACTGAAGGCCAAGTGAACTCTAATGAAATAGAAGTTGGGGATGTGAAAGAGAGAAAAGACAAAAATTTGCCCAAGAAACCAAGTGGAAACAAAGAGGACAAGCTCCTGGACCAAAATATGTTGGATTCAAAATCTAAAGGCTTAGATAAATTAATAGCAAATAACGGACCTGTCAAAGATAGAGGTAAAAATACAGTTGAATCAGTTCTCCATAAGGATACCAAACAGTCCGTGTCTTTCCTAGGGATTGGATTTTCTAACATAGACATGAGTCTATGTGTTGTACTTTATGTAGCATCGTCCTTATTTTTAATGATAATGTACTTCTTTTTCCGAATGAGGTCTAAACGGTGGAAAGTGCGGTATTATCGTCCAGCCGTGTAGAACTTCTAAGAAATGACACTTTCATTGTAAATGGCTGATCAGTACCAGATGCAGCTTTAATATTTATGATCAGGGATTTTATACACAGTATTGATTCAAAAACCCTCCTCCTCCACTCCCAACTCATTTCATCAGTTCTAGCTTAGTGTTGTAGAGCTTGCTCTAGGAGTCCCAGTATTTATCTAGCATCCAGGGCCGTAGCATCTTAAGGGCTGTGTCTACACTGCAGCCCTTTTCCGGAAAAGGGATGCAGATTAGCCACATCGCAATTGCAAATGAAGCAGGGGATTTAAATATCCCCTGCTTCATTTGTATAAACATGGCTGCTGCTTTTTTCCGGCTCGGGGCTTTGCCGGAAAAAAGCGCCAGTCTAGACGGGGATCTTTCGGAAAGTAAAGCCTTTTCCGAAAGATCCCTTATCCCTCTTAAAATCAGGAATAAGGGATCTTTCGAAAGATCCCCGTCTAGACTGGCGCTTTTTTCTGACAAAGCCCCGAGCTGGAAAAAAGCAGCAGCCATGTTTATACAAATGAAGCGGGGGATATTTAAATCCCCACTTGATTTGCAATAGCGATGTGTCTAATCTGCATCCCTTTTCCGGAAAAGGGGTGCAGTGTAGACACAGCCAAGGTGTTTAGTAAAATGAAAAAAAACTTTTCCATTTAGGAACTCATTACTTACTGTCTGCATCCTTGATTGGGGTCGAATGTGAAGAATTGCACTACATAGTTAATTACTCCAAGTTCTGGAAAGAAGCTGAATACTATTGTGTGTGTTCTGAGACAGCCTTTTAATTTTATCCTGAGTTGACTGACTAATCTACTTGTCCGCCCACTGCTCACTATCTGAGAACTTGCTGCTTTTGGAGAAGCAAGAATTTTGATTTTTTTTTCAGAGAAAGAAAAAGTGTATTTTAATTTAATAAACTTTAAAAATATATTTTAAAGTAATACTTTTTTTCCATTACTTTTGTAGTTGCAAGCTATCTATGTCCAAATACAACTCCTCCCCCACCTCATAGTTCTGGCCAGGGAAAGTGCAGTTCGAGGGGGCTCTGTGATTCAGGGTATTCTCAAAACTGTACAAGAAGCAGATTCTGACCTTGCGTATGGCAGTGTCAAATCAAAAGCAACCCAGTGACTTCCGTGGAGTTACACCATTGTAAGTGAGAGCAGAACGAGGCCCAATCTTTTTGCCTGCCCCTCTATTCCAAGTTTAAGCAGTGTGTTAAATAACACTCTTTTTTGCTAATTTCTTAAATAGGGAATTAAGTAAGGAATGGTTAAGGGAAGTAGAGTATTGTTGAGTTACTTTATTGGAAGCCATTTCTAATAAACTCTTGTAAATTAAAACTCCCTGCCTGGTCATATAGGCTGAAAGTCCTGAGTGGTTTTAATGTGCCAATATAAATTACTGTTCTGGTTACAGGGAACTTCTTACACCATTGTCTCTCACACACTTCAATATAACAGGGTTTCATAACTTAAGCATTTCATTTCGAAAACTCCCCTCTTGAGCCTGTGAGGTGGTGAGGAATCTTTGCTCACAATTGTCAAGTTTTCTTGTGCTTCATAAATGTGAGTGATTCCGGACAGTCTGCCTTCTGCTAGTGCATGCCAATGTTTGGGTTTAAAAAAAAAGGGGATGTGACCTCACAGGATCAGTCTTGTGGTCCTACTCCAGGATCCTGTCTTCTGACAGTGGTGGCACCAGATGCTTCAGAAGGAATGAACAAAACGGGGCAAGTATTGAATGACCATCCCCTGTCATCCAGTCCCAGAGTCTATCCGTCAAAGGGTTAGGAACACCAAGAGAACGCGATTGTGCCCGTTACTCTCTGGGCTAATAATCGCTGAGGGATGTTTTTGAATCCAGTTATACTTTCGGCCTTCAAACATCCCCTGGCAATGAGTTCCTCATGTTGACTGCATTGTGTGAAGAAAGCCTTCCTTATGTTTGTTTTTAAACCTGCTGTCTACTAATTTAATTGGCGTGACCCCTGGTTCTAAAGACATGGAGATGCAATTGTGCTCATCCCGTCTACCCCAGTATGGTTTGTGGCCGCTTTTTGAAACATTCCAGATCAGATTACTGTTCCATGTGTCTGGTATCCTGTCTCTGACAGTGGCTTCTGTCAGATGCGTCAGAGGAAGGTATAAGAAGCCATGAAGTGAAGTTACAAAATTACCAGCCCAAAGTAGAAGTTTCCTGATTCCCAACTGTCAGTGGATGGTTTATGGCTTGCAGCAAGAGGTTTTCAATCCTGTTGAGTATAATTGTTGGTGTTCTTATCCGTATAAATGTTTTTTTTTTAATCTGCCAAGCTCTAGCCTCAATGTTTTTCTTTGATGCAAGGAAATACCTTTTTATACAACATAATAGATCTGCAGAATTCAGTGCCAGTGTTAAAATTAGCTGTCCCTTCCACTAAATGTCCCCTAAATGTCATGAAAAGGGGAATAAACAGCTTCAGGCTAATTCAGTCATTTATTCCTTGTTAGTCATTATTCTGTGTAATAACCTCTTATTTCCATTGCAAGCCCTATTACAAAGTTAAATCTTTTCCATTTGACACACATGTAATAAATACAAATCTCCTTATTGAAATGTATGCACTAAGTTTTAGCTCATTTTTATGGCAATTACAGGAAGTTGTGTGTTTGAATAATCTTTTGCTTACTTAAACTGCAGCTTCATGTAACAGAGAGAACGGGTGTAAAGGAGTTAGGAGTGACTTGCATATATAAAATAACCAAGACATTTACTGTGCATGCACTGGTACGTGTCTAACAATTCCTACATCTGCATTCACATGACAAGAGCTGTGCTGGAACTATTAACTCGTGTTTCCCTTAAGCTGCCTTAAGGCTAAATATTGTTTCAGGGCCACACCTGAATAAATGGGCTTTGCATGAGCGAGGAAGCCCACCTCAGTACCTCAAACTGGAGATTGAGCACCCATGCAGCTGTTCTGTGTTCTGCCTGCGCCCCATGGCAGTGTGCTGAGGTAACAGTGTTGGCGGTAAAGCCACAGTTTTATGCTTGGGGCACCTGTAAGAGTTTCTCCCGAAATGGATGTGAAGAAGCAGCCATGGCGATTTCACATCCATCTGCCTTTTTTCCAAGGAAATGGATGTTTTAAAAGGTCACCTGAGGGACCAAAATGGCTTCCTCCCTCTGTTGTGGGAGCGATAAGAATCCCTATACGTTCTCATGAGGCTCCTTTGTAAATACTCTAAGACATAGTGAAACAAGAGTGGGAATTACGTCACACTTCTCAGTCTGATCAATGCCATTGTGCTTGGTTATTTTAGGGTTTCAAATAGTGGGGGTCTGAAAGGGAGGAAATTAGTTAACAGAATTTTGCAACTTGGGGGCCTGAAATCAGGTGAACTTTTAAGATTGACAAAGGCTAGGGAGCTCCGCATCTCTAAAAACTGGGCACCTGATCTGGAAAATGTTGATCTGTCTCAGTGAGACCTCTTTGTTCTGCTGATCAATATTAAATAACACTAGCTTTATTTTCAGTCACACTGGATTGTGTAGAGCTGGATTGGTTAGTTTTGTGTCTTGTTTTATTTTCTTCTGTATATTAATTGAAACAATCAATGGCTATTAGCCAGAAGGGGCAAGAATGGTGTCCCTAGTCTGTCAGAAAGAGGGAATGGGCAATGGGAGGGATCACTTGATGATTATCTGTTCTATTCATTCCCTCTGGGGCATCTGACAGTGGCCACCGTCAGAAGACAAAATACTGGGCTTGATGGATCTTTGGTCTGGTCCAGGGTGGCCGTTCTTATGAGCTACCCAAGGGTCGTGGGGATGATTTTGCCCTTATAACAGCTAGTGGGGGATGCATTTAAAATGTTCTTTGTTCACTGCATAAATACTGTAAGCTTTCACTCTGCCTTTATGCCATTTGGTGGGGGGGGAAGCAACCATGGAGGTTTGGGGACCTATTCCATTTCCTACACTTCAACCTCAAATATAGATAAATGTAAACAGAATTATGATTGTCCAGTCTTGGTGTTATGGCTAAGCACTGCTACATAATTGGTACATAGCTTTCATTTTCAGACCCACCTTGTAGAAAAGCTACCCTGAATTTTGGGGTTAGTTAGGTTAATTCTAGTTTATTTGCTGTCCCAGTGTAGGTTTACATCCACCTGTGTTATTTCCTTTTACGCATGACTGGCAGGATGGATTTCCACAGCTGGTGCTATAATATGATTTTTTTCATAACTGACTGCATCTCTAGAAAGTGTTACGTGTCTGTCATGAGATGCGCAGTGTTGTTTTGACATACTGTATTACAAATACCCTGTCATCTGTTTATTTTCCTTTCATTAAAATGCCTTTAAAAGCATCTCTTTGTGCCTGGAATTTTGATTTTTTTTAATGTGCTAAGTCACAAAGTTTGCAAAGTGAGATGAATTAATAAGTATGGATCATACCAAATTAAACATTTTCATGAAGGAATTTTGTACATCGTAAAATGGAAAGGGTTCTGTGCTAGTCAGATGTTTTCAATGTGAAAGAAGCAAAAATAACTAATGTAGGACCTCTTAGGGAAACTAGTGCCAAGAATGCCAAAATGAATCTATTCCTTGGCATTCTAATTTTAACTGCAAATTGTGTGCACTTGGTGTGACTTCTGTTTAGAACTGGGTGTTAGTACCATTTTTACAAAAGGTTCAAATGTATTTTCTGTGTCTGGAAATGTTGATTACAAGCTGTTGAGACTAATTAACTGTTCTGTAATGTAAATGTTTTATTTATTTTTAATTGAATGACTTGAATTAAAGAGAAACTAGTGGACACGAAAATGGCAGTAGGATAACCTCTCTCTACCAAGGAAAGTGACCATTTTGTACTAAACTGTAAACTAATGTGCTCATTTAAATAAATAAACCGCAAACATTTGGTAAAATACTTTTCTTTTCGTGGTCCAATCCCTTTTGATCTGGACTTTACAAATTGGGGAATGTTGCAGGAATAACTTGGTAAAAATCCGTTTCAACCAGCAGGGGGCAGCATATGGTGTTATGCTTTTTACAATATTTGGCCTGAACCCAACACTCCAGTAAACACTTGAATTTCCAAATTCACTTCCCCTCAGCCCTCCTCCCCTGCTCCCTTCCCCCAACTTTATAAAGCATTAAGGTAAAAGGCATATTAGTGACTGTGTCTATTGGAGATGAGAAACAACTTGCTATATTTCACTTTAGCTCTACTGTGTAGACGTACCCTTTAAAGAGAACAGTGAAACAAAGTTGAATTAAGCTACGCAATTGATGTAGCTTAAGTCAAAATAGTTTAATTTGGCTTTAAACACTGTCTACACAGTGGGAAGTCAAAAGAAGAACGCTCTTCCTTCTTATCCCAACTCCTGTAACCCTCATTTCATGAGGAGTAAGGGAAGTTGAAGTCCTCCAGCTCAACATTATTTTGGAATAAAGGCTTGTCATATAGATGTGCACTCTGTTATTTTGGAATAACGTAAGTTATTCAGGAATAACGTAAGTTATTCCAAAATAACGCTGCTGTGTAGACATGCCCTTTAAGAGCTGAGACAAGGGAATGTATCTAATAGCCAAAGCATTTGCTTCCTCACTGATTAAGAACATAAGAACGGCCATACTGGGTCAGATCTAAGGTCCATCTAGCTGTGTGTCCTGTCTGCTGACAGTGTCCAGTACCAGATGCCCCAGAGGGAGGGATTACATATAGACATACGTTAATTTCTCAACAGTGGATGTGCTAAAGCTGCCTCTGCCACCACCGTTTAACCCTGCTCAAATCAATTCTGGGTAACGTGGTTGAAAGTTCTGAAGAGGGTGCCGACAGGAAGACTTACACAAAAGCTAAAGTGGGAAAATCAAAGGGAAAAGTCTGTTGTAGACTAGCTGTTCAAAGTTCCGAACTTCCATACAGAAAGGGATGTTCCCTCATTGTAACATGCAGCCACCGTGGCTAGAATTCATAGGGTTTGCTCACAAGTTGTTTGGAAGTTGGATCCCTCTGGGGAAACCTAATTCATGGGTTTGTTAGGTAGCCCCCTCAAATGTTATGGGGAGATCGCATCCTCCTTATTGAAGTATAGTTTCCCCATCCCCTAGCTCACAGAGTAACAAACGGTGCCTTCTTTTCAAATGAGTAATCTGTGGAAGTCTCATTTCAGTACTAGTTAGACTGATTGAAACCACGTGAGATGAGTTTACCGGGGCGGTCGACAAATGCCTTTGATGTTGACCGTGGAGCATCCAGACTACAGTGCTGTGCCGCCAAACAGCTGATCGGCACAGCGCGGCAGCCATTTAAATGAAGCGGCGATTATTTAAATATCAAATGCATTACTAAAGTCTAGGAATACCGCGTCCACCGCTTCTCCCTAATCCACAAGACTTGTTATCCTCTCAAAGAAAACTATCAAGGCACGTCTAGACTACTGCGCTGTGCCGATCAGCTGTTTGGCGGCACAGCGCTGTAGTTATAAACCCTATAGTGCTACATAGTTTTTGCCATAGGGACAAACCAGAAGATCTGTAAAGGAAAATTCTGCCTCTACTATTAAAATTCTTCAAGCATGGTCACAAAACAGAGGCGAATCCATTGACATAATTTATTTGGCTTTCTACAAGCCCTTGACAAAGTCCATAAGAGAAATAAGGAAAATTAAGAATTCCTGGATCAGAAAGCAGGAATTGATGGTCAGCTGTCACCAGGGTAGAAAATTAACTGAGTTGTCCCACGGATCTGTACTGGGCCTTGTGTTTTATGTGTGAGTGATCTGCAATGGCAAGGTGGTTAACGTTGCAGATACAAGGGAGGTCAATTAAAAACAGAGGCAGTTATGAGGAGAGGGGAGGCTCCCAATTTACATGCTGTGATAGCTCATTCTCAATCCCACCCCAGCTCCCATCACCTGTGAATGCCTGTTAAAAGCAGTGGGTGACTCTCTCTAACATTCTGGGACAGACACAGCAACATGGCATATAAAATGGGGTGTCTATAATAGCTGCTGACAACCAAAATTGCATTAGAGGGAAGGGGGTTGAAAGGTTTGTTTCCGGCACCTTAAAAAAACAGAGCTCAGAGCATCGGGGGCCTGTTCACTTGGGAGGACCATCTAACTGGAAGAAAGAAAACCAATCTCAGACCCCAACCCTGGGTTGAATGACAGCTGGTGTTGGGCAACAGAGATACCAGTAAGGCCCTTTGCAATGAAAGGGCCTTTCCCCAGTTACACTAAATATGCACCTACTTTCTTGCCCCGTTTGCTGCAGACCAGCGTTCCCTGTAAGCTGTGCATTTGCTCAAGACAGTCCAGTGCCACCCAGCTGGTGAGCGGCGTGCCCACAGTGAATATTTTTGTTTATGTTGGTGGTGCACATTGGCACGTGCCTTGGTGCACATACTATTTATTCTGCACATGAGTGAAAAAGATTAGAGGAGACATTGGTGTCAGCAGGGCTGGATTACCCAATAGGCAGACTAAGCACGTGATTAGGGCACAAAAAGAAAAAAAAAAGATTTGACAGTCTAGTATTGTTTTTATTTTGAATTACATATGGGAGGGCACTATAATCTTTTCAGTGCTTAGTGCCTCTAGAGGTCTTGATCCAGCCCTGGGTGTCAGTGATGCCAACAAATGCATGACCGTTCTTAGCATAGGGTGACTTGGAGCAAGCCATATCCTTCTTTTTGTAACAAGTTACCAATGGACAGTAGTAAACACAGGTTAAAAGGAGGAGTGAGGCTGGTTTCTATGCTTCTGCACCAGTGGGATGGTATTTCAGCATGGCTGTGTCTAGACTGGCATGATTTTCTGAAAATGCTTTTAACGGAAAAGTTTTCCGTTAAAAGCATTTTTGGAACAGAGCATCTAGATTGGCACGGACGCTTTTCTGCAAAAGCACTTTTTGTGGAAAAGCGTCCATGCCGATCTAGACGCGCTTTTCCGCAAAAAAGCCCTGATCGCCATTTTCACCATCGGGGCTTTTTTGCAGAAAACAAATCTGAGCTGTCTACACTGGCCCTTTAGCGCAAAAGCTTTGAACAAAAGGGACTTTTGCCTGAACGGGAGCCGAATAGTATTTCCGCAAGAAGCACTGATTTCTTACAGTAGGAAGTCAGTGCTTTTGCGGAAATTCAAGCGGACAGTGTAGACAGCTGGCAAGTTTTTCCAGAAAAGCGGCTGATTTTCTGGAAAAACTGGCCAGTCTAGACACAGCCCAAATGTATCTGCTTTGCTCGAGAAAAGATATTGAAATCACAGTTTCCCCATCCACGGGTGCCACGCCTCCCCAGCGTACCTGCCAGGCATGAGCTTTAGATTGCAAACTCTTCTAGACAGGAGGCAAGAGGGTGCCTAGCAACATCTCTGAGACTTCCTCTGCAGTAATAGACAGACCCTAAGGCTGCATCGACACTACAAGGTTTTTGTGCAAAAATAGCTGTTTTTGCACAAAAACCTGCAGAGCAAATGAGCTCTTGTGCAATTAAATGGGCAGCTTACCTACAGCGGAAAAAGCCCTTTGTTCTGCCATTTAACCTCCTTTTCTGAGGCATAACTGCATTTAGCGCTACAGCTATTGCACAAGAAGGCAAGTGTGGATGCTCCAGAGGCATTTCTTGAGCAAGGGGAAAAGCGCAGGTGCTCTGATGCCCATTCTGTGAATGGCCATCAGAGCTTTCTTGTGCAAGAGCATCCATACACTGTGGATGCTCTCTTGCGCAAAAGCACATTGCAAAAGCTTTGAGGTGTGGATGTGCTATTGTGTAAGAAGTTTTTGTGCCAAAAACACTTGCACACAAGGCTTCTTGTGCAAGAAATATGTAGTGTAGACGTAGCCTAATGTGCCACAGAACTACTGATTTTGGTAAGTGGGTGATAGAGTTTGGGAACAGCTCCCTGTGGCTACATCTACACTGGCATGAATTTCCGAAAATGCTTTTAACGGAAAAGTTTTCCGTTAAAAGCATTTTCGGAAAAGTGCATCTAGATTGGCAGGATGCTTTTCTGCAAAAGCACTTTTTGCAGAAAAGCGTCCGTGGCCAATCTAGACGTACTTTTCCGCAAAAAAGCCCTGATCGCCATTTTTGCGATTGGGGCTTTTTTGTGGAAAACAGTACTATGCTGTGTACACTGGCCCTTTTGGGAAAAAGACTTTTGCCCGAACGGGAGCAGCATAGTTTTTCCGGAAAAGCACTGATGATTTTACATGAGACCGTCAGTGCTTTTCCGGAAATTAAAGTGGCCAGTGTAGACAACTGGCAAGTTTTTCCAGAAAATCTGCTGATTTTGCGGAAAACTTGCCAGTCTAGACAGAGCCTGAGAGTTGTGTTTGTGTGGTTACTCAGGAGCAATTTAAATGCTGCCCAGCTAATTAGCAGAGCACCACAGTTTGGTTTTGTGTTTGTTGGTGGTGCACATTTGCACATGCCTCCGTGCACACAATTTTATTCCACACATGGATGGGAAAAATCTGCACCTGGAAGGGAAGGATGAGTGGGAACATCGGTTGGGAGAGGAGAAATGACTCTTCCTTAACGTTGGCTCAGTCCTGGCTTTGATATTTATCTGTGATTGTGCCAGGCACAGAAAACAAGCCATGACTACCACTACTTTTTTTTACGTTTTCGATTTTTTCTTGGACATCTCCATTGCTGGTTTCTTTTTTCCAAGCTAAACCCAGCCGCCATGATTCGGGGCCTCAAGAGAAAAGAACACGAACATGCAAGGGGAGGCTCTTTGAGCTTGTTAGCTGTGACGTACCAAGAACTTACTACACTACAGTTCCCGTGCCGGAGCCTGGGGCTGTATCCCTGGCTTGAAGAGGGTGCCAGACATGCAGGGTTTACAGTTTGGGTCCACGGGCTGTCAGCGCCTTGCTGCTTTTCAGCTGACACATTTTGGGCCAGCCTCCCCGTTGTCTGGAGAAACGCGCTGGCTTCGCTGGTCCCTTGGAGTCTCCCCGCATCTGCTTGTGGGGTGCAGAGCGCGCTACTTGAGCAGGGCTGCCTGCTTGTGAATATTAACACTGTGGCTGCTTGAAAAACAAACCCAGGTCACGATCCGCCCCCTCACTCCCCAGTGAACCTCTTCTGACTGTGCAACTGAACGGGCCTGCCTGGTCCCTGATCTGCTTTCGGTGGAAGCAGTATTCACCGTGTGCGCATTTATATATATGGGGAGGGGGGGTAATTGGAGACATTTGAGTCCTGCTCGCAGGGCAGGCTGGAAAGCGCAAAATGGAAAAGTTGCCTTCAGGAAAGCAGGCTGCAGACAAAGCGAGCGTGGGTTTCACACTGAATAATGCATGGCACAGGGCAGGGCGGGCCTTTCGCCGCTGAAATATACACGACTTCGGCTAGGAGGGCCGCGCCGTTCCCATGCAACTGACCAGGTCAAAACCAGCCCGTTACTGCCGGGAGCAGCAAAAACCCCGTTTGCCCCGGGGCAGAGCGGGGCGAAACGCGCGTTCACCGCTGGCTTTTGGCGCGTGTGAACGGAACGTTGCGATGAACCGGAGCGGAGTCCCTGCCACTCGCCGGACCTGCCCGTTCCCAACATTTCGGGAGGGGGGGGGGGGGTTCTTCACGATTTGGGGGAAAAAATAAAGACCTGCCAGAAATTCGCCCGGGACCTGTTTTTAATCAGCGGCATTCTGGGTAGCCGCCTTCCTACAGTCACTGGCGTGCCCTGGAGCACCCTAGCTCCGCTGGCTTTAAAAATAAGCTTGTGGTTTGGGGCGAGGAAAAGCATCGTCAGCAGGTTCCCTGGTCGGGCTAATGGGCAGGGGCCAAAATATGCATTTTAACCGGGTTGGAATGGAGCCTGGAGCGCTTTGGCTGGAATAGACCCTGCCACCAGGAACCAAAACTCACCCCTCTGCCTGACCTGGTTCTTCTGGGGCAGGCTTGGGGCTTTGCATAGCTTCAATTGTGTCCCTTGTTTGAGAGTGGAGCTACAGTGCACCCATCGCTCAAAAGGCTTCCAGTCTTGGAGGAGAGGGGCGCTGGCTGTATGGCTAAGTGCGTCGCTTATTTTCAGACAATTTCAAAATAGCTTATTTGGTACTTTGGCTCAGTCTACACAGCAGCAAATTTCAGAATAACCTGCAATTCCAAAACACCCCTGACTCCTGGCATGAGGTTTTCAGGGACATCATGGCTGTGTCTAAACTGTTGGCAGAGGGATGTAAATTAGAGCTATCAGAAGTGCAAATGAAGCTGGGATTTAAATATCATTTGCATAATGGTGGCCACCACTTTTTTTGAAATGGGTCTTTTTGAAAGACATGGCAGTTTAGATAGGGCATTTTCAACAGAAATGCCGGGTCCGACAGAGCCTGTACTCCTCATTTTCTAGCTCCTCCGCTAATTAAAGCCAAGCCCTCTAGGGCATGTCTACACAGCAAGGCTAAAGTCAAATTAAACTATGCGACTTGAGCTATTTTGACTGAAGCTGCACAATTGAAGTAGCTCATTTCAGATTTTGGCACTCTCTACACAGCAGGAAGCCCAAGGAAGAACACTTTCCCTTCCACTTCCCTTTATGAGGGTTACAGGAGTCAGAGTAAGAAATCCTCCAACTCCACATTATTTTGAAATAAAGGCTGGCGGTGTAGACAGCTTCAAAATAAGAGTCGCAATTTGTGTTGTGTAATTTTAAAATAGCTTATTTAGAAATTTGGCCTAATTGCACATCTTATTTTATGTCTACACTGCCTCATTTGCATAATGTATGCAAGCCATTTTTGCAGGGGAAAAAAAAGTAGTGTGGACGTTTTCTTTTTGCACAAAACCCCCTTTTCCCGCCAGATTGGTATACCTCCTTTTCGGGGGCATAAAGGTCTGGCGGGGAAATGGTTTTTTTGTGCAAAAAGAAAACATCCACGCCACTTTTTTTCTGCAAAAACCCTTTGCGCAAAAACGGCTTGCTTAAATTATGCAAATGAGGAACCACACTATGCTAATCCATGCCTCATTTGCATACTCACTGCCCCCAAACCAGACGTGTAGACATAGCCTGGCTTCTATATGGTGCTGGGTAGATGTACCTTCAATCCCTTCCCCGGCTACCTTCCTGGTCTACACTAGGGAATTGTTTTGAAATGGTTATTTTGGGAGTTATTTCAAAATAATAAGACCTGAATTAAGCTATTTCAGGAATTATTATTTCAAGAATTACTCCTGAAATAACTTATTTCTAAATAACTTATTTCGAAATAATAATTCCGGAAAGAAGTTATATCGAAATTATTGCTTATTTCGGTTGTTATTATTTCCAAATAATTTCCTAGCCTCGACATTTGATTTCCCCTCCGCCAAGACAGGAGCACTGAGGAGTTTCCACCGAGTTTCCACGTCCAGGGTCATCACCGCGTTTTCCAGCCTCGCTGACATATTTCTCCGGCGTTGGCCCCTCTGATTTGTCCCCCTTGTCCTCGGGTGTTACTTTGGCCGAGCACCTACCATATGTGCTAGCCGGCTGCCTGCGTTAAGCTGCTGTTATTAATTTGTAAGCCTCTCAAAGGAGGAGGTAAAGGGATTCGTCCGGATTAACCGGCTCACAGTAACAACCATAATTATCAGCCCCTGCGTCTGGGGGGGGGGGGGGGAACAGCCCTCCCCCCCCCACGCGCGCGTGGGCTGCTTGTGTGTGGGTGTAACACGGCGGGCCACTGGAAACGCACCCCGCACGCCTCATGCCTGGTGGGAGAACAGGGGCGAGTCGCAGCCCGATGGGCCCTGCCCAGGCTCGGAGGAGAGAAGTTGTGACCTAGATCCGAGGGGAAGCGGGGGGAGCCGGCTCCGAACGAAGGGCCCGAGAACAAAACAAAACAAAACTGGAGATGTCTTTTGGGAGCGGCGCGCGCCTCCTGGACCACCCAAAGCCCGGGGCGATCCCACCTAGCGGGGGGGGGGGGGCGGAAGATGGATCTGCCCCCGTCAGATGTCCCTGGGGCCCTTGGCAAACTTTCCTTCCTGGACCGGCAACCGCAGAACCGCTGCCATTGACTGGCGGCCGGGCCCAAAGTCGAGGGCCGCTGGTGACTTTCCGGGTCCCGCGGACGCTCCAAAGCTGCGTCTGCACCTGGGGGTGTTTGTCCCCAGGTCACCCGCTGCAAATTAAGCTAATTAAAGGACCGCGGCTAGAAAGCCCGGAGGGGGACTCAGCAGGGCCGGGCGCGAGGCTTCACACCCGCACGTGGCTAAATCGGCGGTTCAAAGCGCATTAGCTTCCCAAATTCATTAACTAATTAAAACAAACAAACCAGCCACACTTAACTAGCAAAGCTCCCGGGGGCTGGAGGCGGGCGGGGTGGGGGGAGCGAATGGCCGCTCCTGAAAGGGAAGGTTCTTCCAGGGGAAGGACGAAAAGCAGCTTTCCTTGGGGAAGAGGAAGGCGAATAGTTTCGAATCCGCCCTCGGAAAAGGAACGGGGGTGTTATTAATAGCATCCCGGGGGGGTGACGTTCCTCTAGGTGGATGGGTCCCTCCTGGCAAAGCTGGAGAAGGTCAGAAATCGGGAAACTCCCGGAGGGGGAAAAAAATCTGATTTCTAGAGCCCGCTCCAAACAAACAAACAAAACAACCACAAAAAACCCCATTTGTGCTCGTTGCTGGCGGCACTTTTGGGGCCCGAAGGGTCACGGATGGCGCTGCCTTGAAGGTGCTTTTCGCTTGGCCAGGGTCCTACTTAGCCGCTTCATTTACCAGCCCGATTCGCTTTTAAGCACTTTCCCTTTTCCATCAGCATCTCTGCAGCCCGGCGACGAGTCCCGGCCGGGCAGCTGAGTCCAGGTGGGACTTGCCGCGGCCCCGTGGTCAAGCGCCAGGTGTGTTTTTCACACGCGCCCAAGTGGGTTGTTGCGCCAACACAACGGTTCGTGTGTAGGTGGCCTCACGTTTCCGCCCGGGGGATGGTTTCTTTGGGGCGCGCTGGGTTCGAAACACCCTGGATTCCCTCGGATCACCCCGCGGGTTTATGCGGTGGGGAAACCAGCCCCCCCATCCCTTTGTATACGGCTCCGCTGCTAGCATCTGGCCGGCAGCCCCCCCCCTCCCCCGGGCAGGCTGCCCACCCGTGTCCGCGAGCAGCGACGGGGACACACGCGCGAGGGGGACTTTTGTGACGGGACAAAGGAACGGAAGGGCCGATCTGCATGAAGACAATGGGCCGGCGCTGGGGGCGCCCAGCCCCCCTTGTGCGATCTGAGGGCTGGACACGTGTATGGGTATGTGGGGGGGAGGGGGGACCACACGCCTGGCTGGCTTGCGCGTCGTGTCAGCACCATGGACAGCTCCCCCCGCCGCCGCCTCCGCCCGTCCCTCCCTGGCTTTGTCATGCTAAAAAGCCCCTCGGTGGCCACGCACGAAGGGTCAACTGACGCCAGGCACTGAGCAGGGGGAAGAGCCGCCCGCCCAGCCGGGCCCCTTTCCCCCAAGCCGCTCGGTTAAAAGCCTGCCGCGGCTCCGGAGCGGGGGCCGGCCAGACGGGGCTCCCGCAGGGTCGGAAGGCCCCCGCCCAGCGACGCCCGACGCCCCCGAGTTCTCCCCAAGTTAGCCCGGCCGGTGCCCGCCGCGCCCAGCCCCGAGATGCTGCTGGAACGAGTCCGGGCCAGCTCGGAGAAGGCGGCTGAGATCTGCCCCTTCAGCAGGGTCCCAGGTAAGAGTCTCGCTCGTTTTCCTCCCGGGGCGGGACAGCACCCGCCTCCCGCCCTCCCTCCGCGGCCGGTCAGCGCTGCGGGACGCGGACGCCTTAGAGATGGCCACGCAGGGCCGCCCCGCTCTGCAGGGAGAAGAGTCGTTTGGGCCACATCGTGGCACCCTCGTGCGACTTTGCAATTGCAAATCGGGGAGCTCAGGTGCAGGATCTTGTGTGTGTGATCTTGGAGAGGGGTGTGTGTGTGTGTGTGTGTGTGTGTGTGTGTGTGTGTGTGTGTGTGTGTGTGTGTGTGTGTGTGTGAGAGAGAGAGAGAGAGAGAGAGAGATCTTGGAGAGGTGTATGTGTGTGGGGGGGTGATCTTGGAGGTGTGTGTGTGTGTGTGTGTGTGTGAGATCTTGGAGAGGTATGTGTATGTGTGGGGGGTGATCTTGGAGGTGTGTGTGATCTTGGAAGGGTGTGAGTGTGATCGATCTTGAAATACCAGCGTGGAGGGGAAAGGAACTCCATTCTAGGTACCTGGGTACCAGGGGTTTGTAGCAGGTTGGTCTCTGGGGCGGCTACCCCGCTCTGCTCCCGAGCGCTCAGGGCCGGGCTCCCTGGCTGCTGGAGGGAGGTGATATTTTGGTAGGGATCTGCCCGCCTCCAAGAGCGGGGCTGTTTCGCGGATGTCGCCCTGTGACCGCGGGAGGGAACCGCTACCTGGCGAGGCAGATCCTGCGAGCTTCCCGCAAAGGCCGTTTAGAAAGCAAACAAAAAGCAAATTAACGGTGTGTGTGTGTGTGTGTGTGTGTGTGTGTGTGTGTGTGTGTGTGCGCGCGCGCGCGCGCGCGCGCGCGCGCGCGCGCGAGGGGGGCGGGTGCCTGCCACAGACGCCAGGAATGGCTAATGAGCGGTATTGTTCCTGGCTGCTCGGGACAGCTGTAGAGCGCGTGTCTGACCCGGACTCCTCCATCACTCGCTGCTGTCATCTGCCAGAGATCCGCTCCCCCGCCCCCGCCCCCTCTCCAGCCAAAGCCTCGGCCCCGTCCCAGTCATAGACAGGCGGGCTCCCTGGGCCCCCTTCTCTGGGGTGCCAGCCCACTCCGCGCGTCCTGTCCCACGCTGCGGGCACCCCGGGGCGCCAGTATTGGGAGGGCGATTTCCGGGCACCCCTTCCCTCCCACTTCCCCATCCGGGCTGGGCCAGTCGGTCCCGCCACGCTGCAATCGCCGAGTCGCGGGATCGGGGCCTTTCCCTTCCAAATTGCAGCGCTGGCGAGACACTCCCACGTTCTGGAGTGGGAGTGGGGGGGAGAACTCGAGGGGTTCGTACGCTCGCTTTGCGGGTTCGAGCTGTCTCGTGATGTTCTTCGTGATCCCTGACACCTTGAATTTCATATAATTCCATAAGTAGCCCCAAGGATCAAACAAGCAGCTAAACCGCGTCTGGCAGGTCTCCCCTCCACACATCCCACCAGCCCAGGCAGCATCCGATCCATTCCCCTCGCTTCCGTTATTTGTCTATTCGGCCAAAACCGCTTCTCCCTCCATGAATAAAAATTCGACCCAGACCCGATGTAGCCGCGCCGCTGTAATGGATTATCGCTCGTCAGGGCACCGAACCCAGCCCTTTCGCCCCGTTAAATGCCCATCGGAGCTGAGTGTTAACGAAAGGGGGGGTCGTTTTTTCTGGCCCGTTCCTATTGGAAGCAAAGTTCAATCGGAGTACATGCGAAGTGAACCCCTGTCCTGTTCTAAGGAGCGTGTGTTTTTTAAATGTAGACACTGCAATCGGGGACAGAGCAAGAAGACAAACTGCCTGACTGGAGAGTAAGTAACCCAGAGAAAGCCAGTTGATTTTTGCTCATTTGGGCGATCCATTCTTCTTCTGGGGGAAACTCTAGTTTTGTAGTAATAGAGATGCAGCCGTGTTAGTCTGGTGTAGCTGAAACAAAAGACAGGACTATGCAGCACTTTAAAGACTAACAAGATGGTGTATTAGGGGATGAGCTTTCGTGGGCCAGACCCACTTCCTCAGATCAAATTGTGGAAGAAAATTGGCATTTTCACCTTTCAAAGCCCTTCCTTCCGCCGAGCCTAGCTGATAGCTACAGCTGCAGTGTACTTCCAGGCGACGTTAGCGAGCTAGGAGGGCTAGGGGCTGAAGAGAGAAAATCGTGTGAAATCCACCAGGGATGCACCTGGCTACAAGGAGGCGACTAAAATCCCCGCGTTACTTTCCGTTTCTGCTTTCAGGTTCCAGACTGGGCTCTCCCTCTCCCGCCCCCCGGGCTCTTTAGCCTGTTTCAACAAGGAAAGAAAAATAACCCGGAATGTTAACCCCCCAATTATACTCCCTCGAGGTCCTTGATTCATAGGGGGGTGGAAGGAAATCGCAGGGGCGCCGGAGAACAGCGAGCTTAAGAAAACACCGCTGCGGCGCGTTCTTCATGGCGCTTTCCTACCAGAGACGCCCCGTTAGACACGAAACGAAAAAGGGTTTCCGCTCTAGGCAAATACAGTAGCGTTTCAGGAGCGCATCTGGAGTAAACCGCTCGCGGCTGGAGCTGCGTTTGGTTATTTGGGTAAATTAAGTGGGTGTCCCTGATCCAACGCGCGAAAAAAGTTCTCCGAGGCCGGGGGATTGGAGCTGGAGTTCATAGATACACAGAATCCCAGGTTGTGACGCCCGTGGGGGAGCTGTGGGGGGGTCCCGGGATGAGGCTGGAGGGGGGGAGGGGAATTAAATTAGCATCACAAGGCAGAACGAAACAAACCCACCCTTCCCTGAGAAGCCAAGAGCGCCCCATGCCCTGCCTAAGACAACACGAGAGCCTTGATTTTCTCAGAACTGGGAACGCAACGCAAGTTCCTCACTTCAGGAAGAACAGACCCCCCCCACCCCCCCAGCTCCGCCATGGTCAGTGTCGTTCCAGGCCCCTGGCTGGAATAAAAACGCGCTCCTCTGTGTGGGTGGGAACGGTGCTCTGGGAAGCTGGGTGCTTGCAAAAGCAGCTGACACAAACACTCCCCCCTTTGCAGCCTGCTCTGTGATAAACAGCCCGGCGCCTATAGCTAGCCCTATAGCGCCCCGGCTGCCCTTTCCAGCATGCCTCGGCCGTAAGTGTTTCTCATTTGATACCATTACGGTCTCTCGGCCCCTTCAGAGAAGGCGATCAATAAGGCATAAAATTATTATTAGAGCTTAAAAGTTGGGAAGAACATTGAAGCATCGCACACCTTTCACCAAAATGCGTTTCATATCCTCGGAAAACGCAGGCAAATGGGGCATTGATTTTGAATTCATCTGCAGGGGACGGCAGGAGCACTACGCTTGATTTCCCCAGACACCTTTTGCCTCTAAAGATCAGTGTCAATAAAATGTATCAGGGTGGTGCCGCGCTCAGCAGTTTATTGAGCTGCCGATCTTGCCCAAAGTAAACAGTTGTCTTAAAAAATAGAAGAGGGGGTGGATTGGACGTCGCCCTTATTAGTAAGGCTCCTGGGTCCCCACACTGGCGTGGCCACGTCTTGGAATCAGGGGACCCTGTGGAAAAGGAAGAGGAGCAGGTCTACCCACAGCTGCTCCCAAAATTCTAAGCGTGGCCCTGGTCTACAATAGGGAGTTATTTCGAAATACTTCCTTATAATAACTTATTTCGAAATAACTGATTTTGGGGGAGTTATTTCAAAATAGTTATTTCTGGCATTATTATTTTGAAATAATATTTCTAAATAACTGCTGTGTAGACCAAGGCTAATTAGGCATGTGGACATTAGGAAATTATTTCGAAATAATTATTTCGAAATAATAGCTCCTGAAATAACTTATTTAGAGTATATCTATACTGCGGTGATATTTTGGGATACTTCCAGTATCCCAAAATAGCTATTCTGCATCTTGACAGCATGACCTTATTTCAAAATATCTTTCAAAATAATGGGTGCTATTCTATTCTGATGTCCCTGTAAACCTCGTTCCACAAGGATTAAGGGACATTTCAGAATAGTGGTGTATTTCAAAATGTGGTGCTGTCCATACAGTGCCAAATTACAAAAGAAGCTATTTTGAAACATACTCAAAATAAGCTTTGCAAGTTGCAATGCTTATTTTGCACTAAGGGTGCTGTGTAGATGTACCCCTTGAAATTATAACTTATTTTGAGAGTTATTTCAAAATAATAACTTCTGAAATAACTTACATTGAATAATAACTCCCTAGTGTAGAACAGAGCATCCACACTGCAGGTATGTCTACACTAGGGGATAAGGTCCAATTAAGATACACAACTTCCACTACATGAATTGTGTAACTGAAGTTGAAGTACCTTATCTAGACTTTTGGTGCTGTCCACAAGGCAGGAATTCCAAGGGAGAACACTCACTCTTTAACTTCCTTTACTCCTTGTGGAAGCAGGACTACTGGCATCAACAGGAGGGTCCCTCTGAGTTCCAATTAGTATATCTTAATTAGACCTACTCATTTGTACTCTGGAAGGTCACCAGCGGCAGCTTCGATGTCTCTGTAGTGTAGACAAACAAGTCTGTTATTTTGAAATAAGGGGATGATTATTTTGAAATAATAATTCCTGCTTGTGGAAAGGAATAAGCTTATTTTGAAATAACTAAATTTGCTGGTATGCCTCCTGGAATAACTATTTCCAAATAATCTTATTCCCCTTCACAGGCAGAAATTATTTCGAAATTACAAGCCAATGAAGTCAAAATTCACAGGCTCGGGGGAGGCTCTGCTTCTTGTCTACAAATAAGGGGGTTAGAAATAAGCGCAACCAGCATTCAGATGAAAGGGGGGGGGAGGAGATAGGAATTTCTCCTCTAATAAATGCAAAGAAATAATTATAAACCTCAGATTCCTATTTACTTAACTTCTGCCATCCCCTCTTGACTTCTCCCTCGGAGACCAATTTGGTCCAAAAGAAGAGAGGATTTCATCCACCTCAATAGAGCTTTTATCCATTTGCAGGGGATTCCTTTGAATTCAGGATCTGGCCCATTTACTTTCCAATCTTGGGACTGTTCCTCCAACCCCACCCTCCTTGCTGGGCAAAAGCCTCTTCCTTGAAAAGTGAGGTTGCTTCGCAGAGAGGAAGGCCGGTGGGGTGTCCCTAGATAAGACGCTTTCCCGGTACTTTGCACGTTGATCTGATTTGCCTAATGTCTGCCTGGAAGGAAACACGGTCGGGGGGGGGGGGCTGCTGCAGGGGGGCTAAGGAGAATCCCTGCCCCATGCCGGGCGACCCCGTCTCGGGGCGGGGGGCGGGGTGAACTTTCCCACCCTCCCGGGCGTCATGGAGCGTCCATCAAACATTTCCTTTGCTGGTTTCCTCCGCTGAACGCTGGAGCAATTTCTTCCCCCTCTGGACACAAAGGGCCGGGAGAGGAACTCAGGGGAATGTGTATTTGCCAAGTGCGCAGGAGAGGGGGGCACCAAATACAAAAATCAACACATTGGGGGGGGGGTCTTCCTTCTATACTTCCGGATTCGAGGAGACCCCCCCCCCATTCCCAAAATCCTAGCCTCGCCTGGGAAGTTGGAGACATGCAGGCTTTGCTTTCACTCTTTATTTTGCAGGGGAAAATTGTTGTGCTTAAAAGAAGCACCCGGGATCTTTTTCAGGGAGATAAGGCAACAAGCCACATTTATTGAGCATACATAGATCAATGGGTACTTTATCAGATGCATGTGATCACACACACACACACACACACACACACACACACACACACACACCTTGTTGTCACCAATAGTTGCTCCTCCTAACTGCACTGCCCAGGTGAGTTAGATGGGGGGGGGGGGGAGGTGGAGCCTGGCTTCTGCAGATCCCGATTGATGCTAGGATGTTGACAAGAGGAAGGGGTCCCCTTGCAAGATGACTCCTAATTATCCCTCTCAGGCAGCCAGATAGTCATCACCTAAATATGCAGTGAGATATTTGTGGCCCCTTTCTAATGCTGGTTCAAAGAGGGTCCTCCCGAGGGCAGGCACTTGCTGCTTGACTCCCAAGGCCCTCTCTCTAGGTCCAGTTTTCTTTTCCATAAGTTCACTTCCCAAATCCTATTGAGTTTGGATTTGGCTCCCAGCCCCTCTCCACCCTTGCAGCTGCTGCTGGAGGTGCTCACCTTTCACGCCTCATTCATTTCAACAGGGCAATCCCTGACAGGGGAGAGATCTATTCTACTCCCCGAAAAAAAAAGACATTTTTCTTTACCTTAACTATTCCTACATCCTACAACATAAAGGGCTTGATGCAAAGTTTCTATGGAAAAGACGGGATACCAGGTTTCTCTTAATACAAGGGATTCTCTAAGAAGGCTTACCATAAAGATCTATCTATGTAGGAGGACAAGATCTCTCTATAAAAGGACTTACCAAGTTTCTGTTACTACAAAGTGATATGAGAATGATACATGGGTATAGGGAAACGTTACAGCGATTTATCCACAAAATGGAAGGGGAAGGGGGCGTGGAGAGTGCTGGGCTAACCAGGGCAGGAGGGTGCTATCGCTGAAACCAGAACCAACCCATCCCCCAGCGGATTCCCCCCTCGCCATTTCCTCTGCGCGCTTCTTGCGCCCAGGCTCCCTGTGCGCGCTGCCAGCCCCTATGGAGCCCTGCAGAGCTAGATAGAATAGTCCCTGGGAAGCCCCTTCCAGCCGGCCCCCCGCCATCCTCAGGCCGGAGGCGTTTACCCCCCTCCCCACCTGCAAAGGACAAATGGTTCCTTTTGCCTCGGGCCCAAAGGGGAGCGGCCGCCTCCCACGGGCTGGGAACGAGATTCCCCCCTCCTGGGCAGGGGCTGGACGTTGAGTCAGCCGGGCTGCTCCTCCGCCCCGGGTGCGCCAGTGTGCGACTCCCTCTCCCGCGCCGCCAGCGCACGGCACCTCCGGCGGGGGTGGGGGTGGATTGTGCGGACCCCGGCTGGACTGCGGGCGGGGGGTGCGGTGCGGAGCAGGCGTATGGTTCGCTGCGTGGAGAGCGCAGGGGGCGCCGGAGAGGGGAGAGGGCTGGCAGCCCCGCGCAGCTCGGAGACCCCGCTGTGGGCCGCGGTGCCCCGTGTTGGCAGAGTTGGCGGAGGGAGGCGATGCAAGATGGATGCGCTTAAAGGACTGAGCTCGGGCAAGGACTGTTCCAGCACAGAAATGCTCCTGGCTTTGCTGGCCCAGAACGAAGACGTGCGCAAAGGTACAGGGTTAGTTGGAGATGGGGGGGGGGGCGCTTCTCCACGGGTCTGCCGGCAGGTGGGGGCCCTAGGGGCTCTTAGAACAGGTGCAACTGACCAGACCCCAGAGCGCGGCGCGGTGCAGCAAGGGGGGAGGGGGGGGGCAAGGCAAATGCGAGATGGATCGGGTTAATTATTACCTGGCTGATTTGAATGCGCTTTCCTGCATCTCTGGACTTCTAACGCAAAGGCAGGAGCAGGAGACCTGGCGAGCAGCCCCCTCCCTTCTCCCCCCCCCGCGCAATTTATGTATCCCCGCTCGAGTTAATTGTACGTCTGTCGCCATCAATCAGGGGCGACTTTTTTTTTTTTTTTTTTGCTGAAAAACGCAAACCAGCCTAGGGCGAATTAATGGTAGGAAGAACTGCATGAAAATGTCATTTATCTGGAGCGCCGGGCGCCCATAAATAACATTTCGGCTGCCCTGCATGGGCTCCTGGCAGGTGACTCCGGCGCCCTCGGTAGAAATACATCCCTGGCCTTTGAGGACCATCGATCCGCCCAGCGGGGCGAGGGCTGAAACTTCTCGGGGTGCCCCCGTCTCCCCCCACGGCTGCGCGCCTCTGGAGCGCAGCTCCGCAAAATCCCAGCGCCGAGAAGCAAACGAAATCACCCCCTTTCCGTGCGCCCCAGAGGAGGCCCGACCGGCCCTGCTGCGTCCGGGCAGGGGGGCGCGGAATCGCACTGATCCCCTTCGCGTGGGGAGGCCCTGCTCCCTGGAATGGTTGGATCATTTCTCCCGGGTGCCCTGCGGTTTTTTACTCCGTATTGCCCGGGATTAGCGCTCCCAGGCAGAGGGCCAGGGATTAGGCCCGGCCAGAGAGGCAAGGCCGACATATGTTTCGGCTGCTGCTTCTTTATAAAAGCAAGACCGTGAGGCCTTCCCTGCCGCCTAGAGACCCGGCTGTTTCCTTGCTCGTGTCGCCCGTTAATTCGGAGTCACCGCGGCTCCTTCTCCGAGAGCCCAGCGGGAGGGCTTCGCCCGAGAAAAGACCGCAGGATCGGGGCCAAAGTCTGGAGTCGCCGTCCCTTGAAATTAACGATCCCTGAGCTAAATAACTCCCGGGGCGCGTGTTTGAGCCTCTTTTGGCAGCTGCGCCGGCGGTTTGTTTTGTTTTGTGTTTTTCGCTTGATAGTTAAATAGCAACGAACATTTCGGAGCTCGTTGGCTGTGGCCATTTCGTGCGCTCCCTCCAGCGCCTTGCTGACCCCCGAGGGGAATAGCCGAGAATTGGGCCCCGTGTTCTAGGGCAGCTAGGCAGTGGGGTACCGTCGCCACGGGAGGACTTGGAAAAAGGGGCGTAAAATACATCGGAGCGGCAAACTCGATATTTCCATGCGTTTGCGAATGAGAACCAACCAACCGCGCACCGCAGCCAGGGCTGGAGAAGGAACCGGGTGTTTCCCAGCCGCGGCTCAGCAAAACATTTTATTCTTCCACAAATTCAGCACCGACGACCCCCGCCTGCCCAGGGCGCGGAGAGGACCCGCCCCGCCGCCCCGCGCTCTTCCGGAGCGTGCTGAAACCGGGCGGCTTGAAAGGTGTCGTTCGGATCCGCGGACGGGCGGCTGCTGGCGGGGACCTGGAGTCCAAGCCGCGGAATAAAAGCGCAACGGTTCAGGCTGCCCTTTGGTTCCGTGCAGTTCGGACCCGCGCTAGAACCATGTGGACCCCCCCTCTCGAGAAGCACCGGGGCGTCGATACGGGCCCGAAGGCGCCGGAGGCCGCCGCTCGTTTTCTCGCGATTCGGATTCAGGGCTCGATTCCCCGGGCTAACGAGGGCTCGGCCAAGGAAGGGGTTTTTCTACCACCCGGGTTCCCTGGAGTTGGCCCCCTTCCCAACTAACCCCCACCCCCGCAGAGAGGGCTCCAGTTAGCTCGCTGGCCCTGCGAGGCCGCAGCCTGGACGCGCCCAGGTCTGGACGAACGGCGAGATCTCGGGGTGCAAACAGCCCCAGAATAAAGGGGGGGGGCTCAAGGCAGCGCCTCGGGGCCCCTTCACTCCTGCCCCTTGCTCAGGTCTGAACCCGATGACTCCCTCCCCACCCCCCGCGTCCGTGCCCCGCCGCTAGGCAGAGGCTCCGTAGGAAAGCAGGCCAGGAAAGTTTTAGCAGGCGCTCGCCGTGCGAACAAAAGGCGCAGGGATGGGGCGTGGGGCGAGGCTGGCGGATAAATAATTGAGCAGCGAGCTCGACCTGCGCGGCTTTCACCGCACGAAGCGCTCAGCCCTGCCCGGCTCCGGGACGAAGTCGCCCAGGGACCTTCCCTCTTCCCGGAGAGGAGCGAACCGAATCTTCTTTCCGTTTGCAGCTCGCTTGGCTATTTCTTCACGGGCCAGATCCGGCTTCTGGGCCAGGGCAGACCCACAATCGGATCGGATCTCGGAAGAGAGTCGGGACGGAAACGCACATTCCCTGCATCTTCCCCTCCCCCGAGAAATGCGACCTCCGGGAGTGTTAGACTTGGGCAAACCCAGCCGGAGAGCGGTGGCGTTTGCAAATGCGCCTCAGTGTCTCGCCAAATTCATTCCTCCCTGAATCTTTTACCTTCTTTTAGAACTAGAGAACCCTAGAACTCAAGGGACCTGGAGAGGTCATCGAGTCCAGCCCCCCGCCCTCATGGCAGGACCAAGCTCTGTCTAGACCATCCCTGATAGACATTTATCCAATCTGCTCTTAAATATCTCCAGAAATGGAGATTCCACAACCCCCCTAGGTAATTGCTTCCAGTGTTTAACGGCCCTGGCAGTTAGGAAGTTTTTCCTAAAGTCCAACCTCAACCTCCCTTGCAGCAGTTTAAGCCCCTGGCTTCCTGTCCTGACATTAGGGGTCAAGGAGAACAATTTTAGAAAACGGGAGGTCCCTGTTTCCTGGTCCCAGCTCTTACCTCTAGGGGAGTTCTTGATCAAACACACCCTCCAATAAAAGAGCTAATAGATGACACAGAAAACTCCAAGTACACACATGAAGGAGACAGAAATGAGAAATGCAAACGAAAATGGGTTGAAATCACCAGTTTAAAAAAAAAGTTCGTAAAAATCATTTTTTAACTTTTTAAAATTAAGTTAAAAAAATTAATTGTGTTGCAGACCACGCTGGGTAAATCCGCTGGTCCCTTAGAATAGAAACAGACACAGTCCCACCCGGACGTGGCTTGTGACTAAACCAGGCTTGTCCCTTTCCCTGTGGGTTGCGCAGTGTGCTTGTGTGGCTTGGGCGCTGGCAGCTGGCACCTGGCACACACGAACGCTTTTCTCGGGCATAGCCGCAGCGCTTTCTAGCCCGATATCGGCTTGCGCCGGAGGTCAGCTAACCTGGGGTCCTGCTAACTCCCACATGCCCTGGCTTAGGCGTTTGTCCTGCCGGTCTCTGGACACAGGTGCCGCGGTCAGGCGCCAGGAAAGGCTCCTGCCAGCTCGCCGGGCTGTTGGATTCTTTCTTTGGACGAACGACTCCCGATTGACCGAGACAATTCGACTCTTGAGTCCTGAAAAGTTCGAGGAACGAACAACTAACTCTCCTCCAGGCAGCTCCTTGCTGGGCACCCGCCATCCGGGGGTGACAACCCCCAGGCCCACGTGACTGCCCCCCCCTTTCCAAGCTCTTAAAACTGACACCACGGAGAGAAGCTCAAGTGACCCGGGTCTAAAAATAAACCGGTTTAGCGAATGAACCCCCCTCCCCCACGTTTACCGCAGCCTTTCCCGTGCTAATTGTCAGGCGTGATTTGGAGAGAGACCCAGGATGGAGGGGGACCCCTGATTGGTTCGGGGGAAGGGCTGGGACCAGAAATATTTGACTCGGGCCTAATGATAGAATTGGTGGCAGCGAGGGAGAGAGACGGGCGAGGCAGAGCCGGGCCCGGGGTCACAGGCAGTTTGGATATTTTTGGGGGGGAGGGAGGAGTGACAGGAGGGGCTACAAAGAACAATACAAAATTCAAATGGGGGTCAGCGCCTGCAGGTAAATCCAGGGAAGACGCTGCGCCCTGGAGGCCCGTTTTAAAGGCATCTCCTCTTCTCTGCTGGATTCACAATGCAACGTAAGGTTCTGTTCCCTGAATGTGTGTGTGTGTGTCTGTGTGTATCTCTCTCTCCCTTTCTCTCTCTCTATGTGTTTGCATCTGTGTGTGTGTGTGTGTGTCTCTGTGTGTTTGAGTGTGTCTCCCTCTTTGTATGAGTGTGTGTCTGTGTGTCTCTCTGTGTGTCTCTGAGTGTATGTCTCTCTGTGTCTGTGTGTCTCTCTGTGTATGTCTGTGTGTCTCCCTCTTTGTATGAGTGTGTGTCTGTGTGTCTCTCTGTGTGTCTCTGAGTGTATGTCTCTCTGTGTCTGTGTGTCTCTCTGTGTATGTCTGTGTGTCTCCCTCTTTGTATGAGTGTGTGTCTCTGTGTGTCTCTCTGTGTATGTGTGTATGTGTGTGTGTCTGTCTCTGTGTATGTGTGTGTGTCTGTGTCTTTGTGTGTCTGCCCTAAATTAATTTCCAGGAGGGGTTCTATTAATTTAAGAGATTGTATTTTGCCTTCGAAAATCAGATTAGGCGGCGGCGGAGCAGAAGGAAGCAATATTCGTTGCCTATGAGACGGTAATTTGGGAGTCTTAAGCTGCCCCCGCCGTCATCTTTGCCCCCACCCCGGCGTGGGTCTCGGGTGTTGCGCGCTCGGGTCAGGCAGAAGGCGCTGCGGGCGGGCGGAGTGGAATTGGGCTGCCCGGTGGCTGGGACGATGGGGTGCCAGCCTTGGTGCCTAACGCTAGCGGGCAAGTGATTTCTCTCCGCTTTCGGGGCCCGCCTGCAGTGTCTTTGCTGGATGGGGGGAGTGTTTGATTGAGTGTGTGTTTCACGGCGGCTTTGCGCGTGGGTTGTTTTGCGGGGGGGCGGATCCGGGACACAAGGGAACAGGACTGTCCAGTGGTGGTTGTGGTTGTTTGTGGCGCACATTGCCCCGGGACACAACCGGGAAAGACGCGGGGCTCGGATGGGCGATGCGCCCGAGGCGGGTTTGCGGCGGGGAGAGTCGAGTCTCAGGGCAGAAACCGAATCAAAGTCTCAAGAAGCGACAACTCCGTTCGTGGCCCCCCCGTTTACACTGTCGGGCGGGGGTGTCGGCGGGCACCAGCGCTGTGGGCTGGGCGGGTATTTGCGGGCGAGCCCCGGAGCGGGGAGGCGGCCAGGGTCTGGCTCCGCCACCCACTTTTGGGAATGTTTCTCTTTTCCCGGCCGGCGTCTGGGGCGATGCGGGGCGGGGGCCAGACACAGCCGGGGCCAGCGGGGCTGTGCGAGGGGCCCGGTGGGTCACGCGTGGGTCGGGAGCGTGGAGTCTGGGCCGAGCCGCCCACGCCCGGTGCGTTTGCGCTCCAGCGACGGAGTTGTTGTTTAGGAGCGATTGGAGCGCGTTTGAGCGCGTCTCTTCTGTTGTTTTGCGGGGAGCAGTGTGTGTGTGTGTGTGGGAGCAGTGTGTGTGTGTATGTGTGTGTGTGTAGCAGTGTGTGTGTGTGTATGTGTGTGTGTGTGTGTGAGCAGTGTGTGTGTGGGGGGGGGAGAGCAGTGTGTGTGTGTGTATGTGTGTGGGGGGGAGTGTGTGTGTGTGTGTGGGAGCAGTGTGTGTGTGTGTATGTGTGTGGGGGGAGCAGTGTGTGTGTGTGTGTAGCAGTGTGTATGTGTGTGGGGGGGAGAGCAGTGTGTGTGGGGGGGGGAGAGCAGTGTGTGTGGGGGGGGGGAGCAGTGTGTGTGTGTGTGTAGCAGTGTGTATGTGTGTGGGGGGGAGAGCAGTGTGTGTGTGTGTGGGGGGAGAGCTGTGTGTGTGTGTAGGGGGGGAGAGCAGTGTGTGTGTGGGGGGGAGAAGTGTGTATGTGTGTGTGTGGGGGGAGCAGTGTGTGTGTGTGGGGGGAGAGCAGTGTGTGTGTGTGTGTGTGTAGCAGTGTGTGTGTGTGTGTGGGGGGGAGCAGTGTGTGTGTGTGTGTGTGTGTGTGTAGCAGTGTGTATGTGTGTGGGGGGGGGAGCAGTGTGTGTGTGTGTGTTTAAATCCCTTTTCTTAGATCCGGGGGGTTATACCCCCAAACACAGCAGAGATCGTTCAAGGACATCAGATAAATGTGCTAGTGCTTCTCTCTCTCCCCCGCCCCAAGACATAGGAAACCCAAACCCGAAGGAATCGCAGCTCCCCGGAGGCCTTTTTTCCCCTCAAGCCTCTGGTGTTTATTCTTTAAAAAGGCACTTTTCAGCCACTCCGCATCAGCAATAATAAATCCCAAACGCTCCCACTCCCACGAGTGTTCAAGGCATTTGTAATTAAAAAAAAGGAGGGTGGCATATCACGTGGCCTAAGGTGCGGGACTTTCCCGTCCCTCGTGGGGCGCTTTTGTTAGCCACAGGCGATGGGGATGCGGAGTTTCCGTGTGGGAACGGCCCAGGACAGGCCCCAGGACACTACCCAGGCCAGGTGGGTGAGGTGATGGAGCTTAATAGATGGGCCGATGGTCCAGGCAGGTTTGAGCCAATCCGGTTCCCACCTCACGGGCTCGGGGCTGTGGGACGGAGCCATTAACCCGCCCTGTGATGTCTTTGCTCCCCCACCAGAAATCCCCCTCTGCGCAGGCTGCAACCAGCACATCGTGGACAGGTTCATCCTGAAGGTGCTGGACCGGCACTGGCACAGCAAATGCCTGAAATGCAGCGATTGCCAGACCCAGCTGGCTGAGAAATGCTTCAGCCGAGGTGACAGCGTGTACTGCAAAGAGGACTTCTTCAAGTAAGTCATGCGGGGGGAGAGGGAGGGAACCTGGCAGAGATTTTAGGCCCAGGAAATGGGGCGCATGGGCAACTAAGTCACTGGGCCTACCTCTACACTGCGACACTCCTTCGGGATACCGGAGCATCCGCAAAAGCTCTCTTGTGTCTTCACAGCAAGCCCGTTATTTCGGGCACGTTATTCCGACATCCCTGTAAACCGCATTCCACAAGGAGCAAGGGATGTTTCGGAATAGCAGGTTATGTCCAAAGCTGGTGCTGCGTAGACAGCGCCAAAGTACGAAACAAGCTATTTCGAAATAGTTTTTTATGTAGTTATTATTTGGGACGTTACTATGGGAAATAACCTATTTTGAAATCACCTGGTAGTAGACATTAGTCATCCATGTATTTGCTTTTGTGTGCAAAACTCACTTCATCAAGGCTAGTCTATACTGCAGTTATTTCAGAATAAAGAATAGTTATTATTCTGAAATTGCTTATTGCAAAATAGCATGTGTACATGGCAAGGAAGCCTCAAAATTAGTCCTAGGCAGGCTTCCTTAGTGTCGACGTGCTATCTCGATTCAGAGCTCCAGCAGGAATAATTTAAAATGGCCCTTTAGCAGAAGTGGAGTGTCTGTACACACCTAATTTCAAAATAGCTGTTTCGGAATAGGCATTATACTTTGCAGAATGAGGTTTACAGAAGTCAGAATGAGCCGTCCATTATTTTGAAATGATTTCGAAATAGCAGAATTGCGGGGTAGATTCTCGCATAGTTATTTCAGAATGACGGCCATTATTCCAAAATAACTTTGCTGTCTAGACACACCCCAGGTGAGCTGGAGATCAGAGATCATGGTTGCTTCTGTGAACGATCTCCATGCGGAAAAAGGGCCTGGTGAATAAAGAATAAATCAGAGGCTGATTTTAAAAAGTTAGGACTTGGGCGGGGGGAGGGAGAGGATAGATTTATCTTTCTGTACCTCGTGCCCACCAATGGATTCCAGAGAAGTTCATGAAGACCCAGCCGGGGGGAGGGATCAGGAGGGGGGAAAAGCTGCATGCCAGTCTGACTCGGGGGTGGGGAGGGCTGAGCACACAGGGTGCGGGGCTGCCCTGCATCAGCCGCACTATAGTACATGCAGGGGTTAATATTGACACGCGAGGGTTCAGAGCAGCCTTGGCAGCAAAGCTTAAATCATCCCCCAAAAAGAAAGGGCCGACAGAGCCCAGGGAGACGCGCCCGCCCACGCAGAGCTAAGCCGGCATCTTGGATCGGCACGTTAATGAAATCGGCGGGTTTATGTAGTGAACACAACCCCCCACCCCCACACCCTTCCTGGGCAGGGGTTAGCTCCCTGGCACTAGGGGAAGCGGGGCGTGCAAATGTCAGAGTATTTGACGTTCCCCCTGCGCTATTCCCGAGCTCGGAGCTCGCCCTGCTGTTTTGCAGATTTTGCATCCAAAGCAAACAGCCAATGACCCTCCTCCCCGGCCCTGTAGCCTGCAAGCTAACCCCTCCAGGCACTCGGTCAGGACCAGAATTAAATCCCCCAGCGCAGGGGCTGTTGCTACGGTGGGAGGTGCCTTCGGGGCCCTTCATGAACATGGTGTTGATCTAAAAGTGTGTGTGTGGGGGCAGCGTTAGACACGCCACGCACTCCAGGATCGGGCCCTTGGCGTTCTGATGGGGTGGGGGGGAGAGGAATACACATTTCGGAAGCGAATCCAGAGCAGGCCAATGCTCAGAGCACTTCTCGGTGGCAGGGCAGGGCCTGCTGGGGGACACCCCGGCACCTCCCCTCTCAGCGCTGGCTGGCAGCAAGGAGGGGCCTTCAGACCCGTTTCCACAGACGTTCGCTGAGTCAGCGTGTCCCGCGGGGTCCCAGCATGCAGCCTGCCCGGGGGGTCACACGGGGGCTGCCATGGCGGGGGGGACTGTCTGGCCCGTAGCGAAGTGCCCACGGTCCAGCCTCCAGCTCAAACGTCGTGACTTCCACCTGGAGGGTGCCCCCCCCTTCCCGACTGAGGAATCCCTGTTCGTTGGGAGCCCCCCACGAAATCCCAGGGTGTGGGGGCCCCCCTGCTCCCCCGCACCACATAACTTCCCATGCAGAGCCCCAGGGTGCACCCACAACCAGGCGCAAAGCGGACCCCTCTCCGCAGGCGCTAGCCCAGGCAGGCCCTAGATTCGAGGATCTGCCCCAGTCCAAGCAGGTGCTGGGCCGCAAGCACTTAACAAGGCCGTGCGTGTGTATGCGCGTGCGTGTGTGTGCGCGCGTGCGCGTGTTGAGATCCTACCCTTACACCCCCCTCTGCACCTCACGCTGAGACAGGCCGTCGTGCCCCGGCCAGCCCCTGGGAGTCCAGCGAGGGGCTTCGTCCCACCGGCCTTTCCGGCCCCGCCGACAGGCACCCAATGTTCTGCTCTTCTCTTCCCGCAGGAGGTTTGGGACGAAATGCGCCGCCTGCCAGCAGGGGATCCCCCCGACCCAGGTGGTGAGACGGGCCCAGGACTTCGTCTACCACCTACACTGCTTCTCCTGCATCGTGTGCAAGCGGCAGCTGGCCACGGGGGACGAGTTCTACCTCATGGAGGACAGCCGGCTGGTCTGCAAGGCCGACTACGAGACTGCCAAGCAGAGAGGTAACGGGGCAAGTCAGCCGGGGGAGGGGGTCTCCTAGCTAGCACTGTGCTGGGGGAGGGGGCTGTCTCCTGGCCACCAGCCAGCCCAGTTCCTTCCCATACAAGCTGGAGGAGCAAGCAAGAGTCAGTCACAGAGGCGAGGCAGGTTTGGATAAAATGGAATGAGCTGCAGTTTAGCATGTCTCCTTCGAAACACGGGTATTTCCCAAAATATCAAACCAGCCAGGAAACTAAGAACATAAGAACGGCCAGGCTGGGTCAGGCCAAAGGTCCGTCCAACCCAGTGTCCTGTCGGCCGACAGTGGCCCATGCAGGTGCCCCAGAGGGAGTGAACAGAACAGGGAATCATCCAGTGATCCTTCCCCTGTCGCCCATTCCCACCTTCTGGCAAACAGAGGCTGGGGACACCATCCCTAGCCATCCTGGCTAATCGCCATTGATGGACCCATCCTCCATGAATTGATCTAGCTCTTCTTTGAACCCTGATAAAGTCCTGGTCTCCATAACATCTTCTGGCAAGGAGTTCCACAGATGAAGAGTGCATCGTGTGGGGGAAAAATACTTCCTTTTGTTTCTTTAAATCTTCTGCCTGTACGCTTCAGGCACATCTAGTCTACGTTTTAATTTCAAACGAGGACATTAAAACCGCTCTTCCTAAAAACAGAAGGTTTATGCGGTTTTTCGAAAAAGGGTTTCCCCCCCGAAAAAACCGCATCCAGACTACTTTCACTTTCGAAAGACTCACTTTCGAAAAAGCGATCGAAACTTTTTTCCTCTTTCAAAATTAAAACGTAGCCTAGACGTGCCCTATATTTCATTTGGTGACCCTTCCTTCTTTTGTCGTGAGACCTAGGGCTCACCAAACGTGGGGTCACTACTAGTGAATTATTAACAATTTTAATCCTTGTGGCAAGTAAACCCTACTTTCCAAAAGCCAAGTACCACAATCACTTTAAACCCCCCATTTCAGCCTGAAAAGTGTCTGTGTTTTTGTACTCGGGCTTGGGATAGTTTGGGAGCACCCATCCTCGGGCAAAACTTCCAGCTGCTGTGAACTTTCCCTGCTTTCAAGTCAGCCCCGTTGGATGGCGCATAAGCCGGGCAGCCCCCCGCTATGGGACCTGTCCCTGCTACCATTCCTCCCCGCATCCAAAATTCAGCCCCATCCAGATCCAGCACTGTCTATAGGCTATTTACAGAGCACGCGTCCTAATCTTTGGAAGAGAAACACACCATGTCTAGACATGCACGCTCAGACTAGAGGTGCTCAGGTGAGTTTCAGGTGCACAATTAGCCCTGCTGGGTACTGATGCTCCAGGAAAGCAGCCTGGCAAATTCATGGGCAGGGAAAAGGCATGTGGAAAAAGTCTCCCTTTGGAAGTATATTGGAGGCTATCGGTGAAAAAATTGGTTCTACTATAACAGAGGGTTTGTTTCTCCTGTGAGCAAACTGAGGGGGTGAATGAACAGGGGGGGGTGAATGAACCTCACCATGGTTAGTCAGAGGGGGTTAGTTTCATATTGACTAGAATTTGGTTTTTCTGGTGTGATGGGGCGGGCACCCCTTCCTGGCAGCCGGAAGTCGTGCAATTTTGCAGTGTAAACGCCAGCGCCGCTTCGGTTTTGTGCATCACAAATAGGATAGATCCGGGAGGCGAAGGAAGCAAAATAAAATGGGGGAGGGGGGTTAACGCTCCCATGGGTGTTTCATGAGTGGAGTGGACCAGCGCAGCCATGGATAATCATGATACATTTACATGCTCAGTGTTCGATCCATTCCAGAGGCTCCAAGACTCAATATTTTTACTCCGTTTCAGTAGTTCAGAGCTGCTATTCCGGGGACGTTTCCGAGAGGGGGGGTCAGACACAGACACACAGCTATTGCTCCGCCTCCGAGGAGCCGTGTAACAGATGGGCGATGGACAATCACCCCCAAGGTGCAGCCTCAGAATAGGCAGTTCCCACGGGATTGCAAACTTAAGCCCGAACTCTCTTTCTTCGCTGCTTGTGGGGCCACTCATGGGCCAAGCAGACCCGGATTTGCCCCCCGCCGCCCTTCCAGACTCGGTGGGACGCGATCAAAGCCAACCCGTGTGCGGAGGCTCGGCTGCGGATTGTCGCTCCGGGTCCCCAACTCCGCTTTCTTGCACGTGTCTACAGAGGCCGAGTCCACAGCGAAGAGACCCCGCACCACGATCACCGCCAAGCAGCTGGAAACCCTGAAGAACGCGTATAACAACTCCCCCAAGCCTGCCAGGCACGTCAGGGAGCAGCTGTCCTCAGAGACCGGGCTGGACATGAGAGTCGTGCAGGTGAGAGGGGTGAGCGTCCCACCCAAGGGCTCCTGCCTCCTTCACAAGCCCCATCCCCCTTCCATCCCCATCCCCATCCCCATCCCCATCCATCACTCTTATTCACATGGACCGCAGGTATAGACAGGTATAGACTCCACAATCTCTTTGGCTGGTCAGAGTGACTCAAGAACAGAGTATTGGCTAACAAACAAACAAACAATAAAAATAAACAACAACAATAAACAAACAACAACAAAACAAACCAATAATACTAAATGAATAATTATACACATCTATCTTGTGGTGGCTCTCTCTGAATAGACCCAGAGTCATGACCAGTCCTTGTGCTTTCAGAACCGGGGCCACCAAAAGTTTATTTTTCCTGAACTAACCTATCAAATGTCAGATAGGATTGTTTTGCAGACACACACAGGACCCAGCTGGGTGAAATGCTCTGAACTCCTCCCTCCCATTTGCTACACCTGGGTAAAATGATCCGAACTAGGACATTTATTGTTCTAATGCTGGTTAAAATGACCAACTCCCCCTGCCCCCCCTCCACAAAAAACTTGGCGGTAAACCCCCCCACAATTTTTGCAGATTCATCCCCTCCCCATGGCCAGTTCTAAAGCTGGCAAAAGTCATCCCCATTCTGCAAACTCAGCGGCGGAAGCAATGATCAACACTCCGAACGCTGACAAAGAAAAACCAATTGAAATGACAGTTTTCTGAAAGTTTCCAATATCTCACCCCCCCCCCATTTTTGGTGCCACCCCAATAGCTGTGCCTGGGCGCGCTGCTTCTCTCTAGTGAAAGGGTCTGTCCTCAGAGGCGCACCCAGGGCCTTCCCTTGACTTCACTGGGACTCTGGTGCAGTGGCTCTTCCATGCAGAAGGAATAGCTTGAAGAGCTGGTTGGGCCTTTTCCCCACCTAGGAAGAGTTTTATCCATTGAAAAAAGGCATTTCACTGGAATCCAATTTTTAGCTGAAAAAAATGTTATCCAGTGCAACCAGTAAAATTGTCATCCAGCCTTCCCCTTCCTCTCCTCCCCGATACTTTTTTCTAGAAAACTAGAAACTTCTCAAGTTGTTCCTGTAACCTCTTCCGTTTCGTTTGGCAGGTGTGGTTCCAGAACAGAAGGGCCAAGGAAAAAAGGCTAAAGAAAGATGCCGGGAGGCAGAGATGGGGCCAGTACTTTAGGAATATGAAAAGATCCCGGGGGAATTCAAAATCGGACAAGGACAGCATCCAGGAGGAAGGCCCAGACAGCGATGCTGAAGTCTCCTTTACAGGTAAGAGGAAGGAGTTTTGCGTGGCAATATCGTGACGCTGCGGAGACCACAAGAGTTTAATTCCAGGCTTGAGCGGGAGTTCTATGTGCTTGGCCTTCATGATAGCCCTTTAGACAGCGATCAATTTCCAAGTGCATTTTTCACCCAGCCTTCTTCGAAGCAAAGCTATTTAGTTTTGCATCACAGGTTCATTTTGTTCTCCGAATACTGTTTGCTTGGCTCAGCATTTTCTGCCATAAAATAATCAAAGAAAACAACTGCCCAGTACAGGTGAATTAAAGTGGGAATATAAACACAAATGCATGTCAGCAAGGACTGGAGCAATCCATGATGGAGTCTGCATTCTGCTAAGTCACTTAATCTCCACTGCGACTACAGTGAGTGATTTAGAATTCTTCTGGGCAGGAGACAATTTGGACTCAATCACATTTGAGAAACTAAAGGGGAAAGCTATTTTTTAAAAATAATACCCATGATATCACCTCTGAAACCATCCAAGGAAACCAGACAGACTCTCACTTGACATTTGTCTGGGCAAGTGGCCTCTGACATCACAGAAACACTTTTTTTTCGGAGGAACTTTATAAACAAAGATTTAAAAGCTAAAAAGTCCAGAACGACTGATCAGAATGTTTATTCAAATATTCACTCTTCAACCCATTGACTTGTTTCTGGGGTGTTCATATCCCATGAGATGTTCTGGAAGTGTTTTTATTTCAACAGTTTTTGAGGGTAGAGAGGATTATTCCTCTGAATAATTATGGGGGTATTTTTATTTCACCTTGTTTTGGGATGTTGCTCTCAGAGTTTCACACATCTTTCGAGGAGAAATATCACCCTGTCATCTTAAAAACAATGGGTTGTCCTGTGGTACCTTAGGCTACATCTACACTGCACTGTAGTTTGAAATAAGAGATGCAATTTGAGCTACACAAATTGTCTCTCTTATCTCTATGCTATTTCAAAATAGCTTATTTTGTACTTTGGTGCTGTCTACACAGCACCAAATTTCAAAATAACCTGCTATTCTGAAATGTCCCTTACTCCTCGTGGAATGAGGTTTACAGGGACATCAGAATAGCGCGCCCAAAATAACGGGCTTGCTGTTAAGACACAGGGTAGCTATTTCAGAATACTCCGGTATCCTGAAATAGTGTTGCAGTGTAGATGTAGCCTTGGGCAGATCAAGGGTCTAGACTTTCTTCTCCCTTAAATTATTTTTAAGGTAATTTCTTAGAAGCTGCATTACATACATGGTTTTAAAAGCCCAAGTGAATCAGACTCTGTGAAAGAAAAAAAAAATCCCAAGACCTGGATTGAGATCCATCACTAGATAGAAAATGGTTTTAATAAGGAATTAGAAAGTGACAAGACAACATAGTATAAATAAGCTGTGCAAAAATATGAAATATCTATCTATTACCATACACCCCCTCTATCTATCTATCTATGATTCAAGATTTCTGATCAGATTGTTTCCAACTACAGTGAAACCTTTGTCATCCGGCACCCTGTTAACCAGAAAACTTTGTTAACCAGCATTGCCCCCAGCCACAAAGGCCTGGCTTGGTTTACCATGATTGGCTTAACAATTTTTTATGTAAGAAGTACTAATCATCTTTAACTTAAAATAGAAATGTGAGACCCGCTGCTTCACACTACTAAACTACCAATATTAAAAACTTGAGCTTCACTGTTACTGTCCATTGGTTGATGGAACCCTCAGATAACCGGAATTTTTCGATAACCGGAACGCCCTAATCCCCGAGCGTGCCGGATAACACAGGTTTTACTGTAGTTTGCTTTCCCAGTAAAATAAGCCCCTGTTTCCCTTTCAGATGAGCCGTCTATGTCAGAAATGAGTCATTCCAATGGGATTTACAGCAACCTCAATGAGGCTTCTCCCGCATTGGGGAGGCAAGCTGGCACCAACGGGAGCTTCTCTTTGGAACACAGTGGCATCCCCGCCCAGGACCAGTACCACGACCTCCGCTCCAACAGCCCCTACGGGATACCCCAGTCACCAGCTTCTCTACAGGCATTGCCAGCCCACCAGCCTTTAATCTCAAGCTTGGTTTATCCAGACAATGGTTTGGGCATCATAGTTCAGGGTGGACAAGGCGTGCCCCAGCCAATGAGAGTCTTGGGTGGGAACGGACCCAGTTCTGATCTCTCCACTGGGAGCAGTGGAGGCTATCCAGACTTCCCTGCCAGCCCTGCCTCTTGGCTAGATGAAGTCGATCATGCCCAGTTTTGATACAAGACCCGCCACAATGCGGGGAAAAGACTTCAGGCTATTAAGCATTACATACTGTTGAGAATCAAATCCGGGGCAAAAATGACTTCCAAGGAGAAAGTAAGATAGCGACGTGGGCAAACGTGTCAAGAGGATTAGCAAAAGCCAATTGACCAAGGACTTGGGTCAGAACAACTGGCTAAGAGAAGTCCAAGTGCAACTCTCATTGTGTCTTTATAGAACGCTACCAAACACCAAGACTTGTGCTTTACAGAGCTGAGACCATGGTTTGTTTTCTGTCGTCAGTTCATTCTCCGAAGGAAGAACTCGCTTCCTCTCTTATCTCCCCCTTCGAGCTTTTTTAAAAATGAAGATCTCATCCATTGCAAAAGAAGCAGCAATGTCTATATTTCTACAGGAGAAACGTGAACAATGAATGATCTCTTCACAAATTCACGGTGGCAAACCACATACCTATTTCTCTGTTCTTCCAACAGGTTAGAAAAAAAAAGCAGTGACACAGTAAGACTTTTTTGTTTTATTTTTGAATTAATATTAGCTTTTCTAAATTGAAATGGTTTTTCACATGCCAATGATTTATTAATAATCGTATTTTCATTTGTACTATGAGGGCCCTCTGTTAACTTTGCTATCCACCTTTTCAAATTTGTAGATTGCTAGCTTTATTCTTTCCACATAAGCATCAAACTGTGAATAGATGTATTTATTATCAAATAGCCACTGTTTTTCAACAGGGTCAAGAAAGCCCAAGAATATTGGTCATTCTGCATTGTTAAACGGATGTTTTTCTTTACTGATTCCTCTGTGACAACTTTATTGCAACGCTTTTCAAAGTTGCACCTAATGTCTTGTTGCCAAATACCTTCTCAACGTTTTGTCAGGCGCGGTTTCGCTACGTTTGTTCTTCATATGTTGTTGGAAGGGCAACCTAATGAGCATTCTTATGTTCACTCCCACAACACTTTCTCCATTCTATGCATTTGTGTATTTCAACAGCCGATATAGTGAAAGCTGATTGTGAAGAAAGGCAAAACCATATGTATACTGTTATCTGTAAAATTGAATATCGCATTAATTGTAGATTGTGTATGTCCAATGTCTTATTTATATTCTCTCTCTCTCTCTGTCTCTGATGATCAAATACTTTATGACTTCAAATAAATTTGTCAGCTACAGTTTAAATAAATTCACACGAAAAGCACCCATCGGGGTAAATTTCTTTAAAATAAATTTTTGAAAAGTCCCTGAAGACGTGAGGTCCTCATTCAACAAAGCACCAGACTTCAAGAAAGCCCATTCATTTCAAATGTGCTTTGCTGAACTGAGGCTAAAAATGATGGTCTCCTTGGTAACTGTTTATAACTGAAATTGTGAAATGATTGCTTAGTACGGATGACTGACAGCTATCGTTGATGACCTAGGATTGTTTCTTAGCCCCCGAGATGGGGGAAGAAAGACCTAGTCCTGCAGAGGGTTTGTGATTTCCAATTAGTCTGGGGCAATGTGTTCTGCATCTTGAGACTGCCAAGTCCATACAATAAATGACAAAAGTGGCAGGAGGATGTTTGATGGAGTGAACTGAAAAAACGGGATGAGAATTAACCTGTTTACTCCTCCTCTAGGCCACAGTTCTCATATGTAGATACAAATAAGCACCGCAATGCAGATCAAGGCACCTTTTATTCAGGTTTCTAAATAAAGATTAAGGCTGAAAGGGGGGGATTTTCAAAGGTGAAAATGGGATTTGCGTGCCCGTCTCCCACCAAAAGTCCACGAGAATTGTTTCCTAACTACCCTTTGTGCCAGTGACAATCTCCCCCAAAGTGTTCTGACTCAAATGCCTAAGTTAAAGCATCCACGCCTGTAGGTAGGCAAATAAATAAGACTCGCTGTTTAGAGGTGCTACAAAGATGGACTTCAGCAAGTGCGGTATGCTCAGCACTCTCGGCTACAACCGCTCACTTCGTGACTAAGGCCACATCTTCACTTTGCTGAAGATCGACGCTGCCGTGACAGATCTTTCAGAGTTTGATTTAGAGAGTCTAGCTAAGACTCACTAAATTGAACTCAGAGGGCGCCTCTGCCAATGTGCCGTACTCCTGCTCTTGTGAGGAGTAAGGGAAGCTGACAGGAGTGTTTGCTCCTGTTGATCTCCTGCCGTGGAGATGGCACAGAAACTCAAATGAAGGTATGTCAAGCCCAGCTACACAATGAACACGGCTGGAATTGCATGTTAATTTCACCTTCCACTGTAGTATAGACCTGGCCTCAGACACTGGGCCTAATTCATTGCTGGCATAAACAGGAATAGCTCTACTGAAGCCCTTACTCAAACGAGGCCCTCAAGCTAGACTTCAGTCCTCATGCAAAATCTGTTGCGGGGAACAGAACGACGTGCTAAGCAGGCTAGATGGTGTAAAGTAGACTCCTCCAGCCACCCTCAAAAAGATGGATAGGAAATTGCAAATATTTCAGGTATTTCTTGTAGCATTTCAACTCTGTAAGGGTTTTATTTCCACAGCTGGACCGGACAGGAAACAACAATTCCAGTCCTCACGAAAAGTTTCAAGTTCAAGCTTTCAACGCTGGTTTTCATTTGAATGTGGCAGGAAACAAGACCTTTATTTTTTATGAAAAAACCACTAGCCACCCACTCTCAGTCTCCCAGGAGAGCAGAAAGTTTGGGTGCTCCGGCCTTAATGTGGGATACAGGCGACTCAGCTGCCAGTCTCTGCCCTGGATCAAGAGGGCTGTAGCTATCGAGTGATCCGTCCGATGTCTCCTGTTGGCACGGGTCCATTTTGTATCAATAATGAAATGTTTCGGAAGCCAGAGCGAGGCGAAACGTTTGTTGAAAATTTTGGCCAGCTCCAGAATTCGGAGCCATCTCTAATAGACAACCTACTATCAGCAAACTCTACCGTGTGCCTGAGTTTTCCTGTTAACCTTGGAGGGAATCTGTCGACCAGGAGATAGGAAGGATTTTCAAGGGGGGAAAAACCTTATCTCTGACTTTTAAAAATATCTCACTTTTGTGGCCTTATCCCGCGCTTCCTGCCCAACCCGGCATTCGCTGGGAGTTCTGGGTGCGTAAAAAGGCAGGAGTGGGTCCCCATTTCCCACCCCTTTCTTCAAAATCTGCCCCCCTCCTTCACAATTTAAAGTCACATCTTCTTCTCCAAGCCCGATGGGGGAAATGCACTTGTGTCTTATAGTTAAACATTTTCTGCTTAGTTCCTAAACAGAGTCAGTTCAGGCCTGTGATCTATTTATTCCAGCTGAAAGGGCTGGAATGGCAGCTCCATGGAGCAGGTGGGTAACCTGATGCGCGTGGAAAACGACTGAAGAAAGCTGGTGGCGGATGTGTCAGGCATGCTGCTAATCTCCTCCCTGCTCCTGCTCCCCAATCTCCCATCAGGTAGTTTCTAAGGAAGGCAAATCTTGACAACCCAAGCAAATGGAAACAAACAACACAAGCAGTTCCATGTGGACGTCCAGATTTTGGACCACGTGAGATGGGGGAAATAAAAGGCCAGGGCATCGGTGCTGGAATTAGAGATGTGGAGAGGCTGCTGCACCCCCTGCCTTAAAGTGGTTTCCATCATAGCCAAGGTTTACAGTTTTGGGATCTCAACATCCCTGCGGTACAAATTATTCCAGGCAAGGGGGTGGTGTCAGCTCACATAATACAGATCTCTAGGGGCACGTTTAGACAGCGGCGCTATTTTGGGATACTTCCGGCAACCCACAATAGCTAATCCATGTCTTGACAGCGTGCCCGTTATTTCGAAATAGCTTTCGAAATAACGGGCTTGCTCGTCCGACGTCCCCGTAAACCTCGTTCCACGAGGATTAAGGGCTGTTTCGGAAGAGCGCTCTGTTTCGAAATAGCCTGGAAATAAGCTACGTGATTTTCTTACAAGTTACGGGGGCCGTGTAGACGCACCCTAGGTGAACTCCAGAGCTTATCAGCTGGCATGGATAGAATCCTGGGTTTACCCTGAATAGCCACATTCTTTTCTAAGGGCTGGATGTCCAGCCTTGATGGGGTTGGAATAGGAATACACCCTGTTCTCTCCTGCACTCTGGGAACATGGAGGGCACCATTCCATGGGGCACGAGGGGGCAGAATTTGGGAAACGCTGCAGGAAGTGCACTGCATGGTACAGACTGCAGGCAGACAGCCATTCCATGGATGCTGTGACCTTCCATCCAATGTTGGGGGGGGGGGGGAGCTACTTCAACAGCAAGGCTAAAGAAGCCCTCCCATATCAGCACTTCACGCACTCTGTGGCCTGCAGAAGGAGAATATCTTCCATTGCCTTGAACTGGCACTAAATTGGCCACGGACACAGAGATTTTCTCCACAGGACCCAGCTCTGTTGGATTTACTCTTTCAAACCCACCACTGGCAAGAGACGCATCCATGGAAGTTTGGTTTGAGCAAACAGCATAAGACTGGGATTTTATACTTTGGATTTTAATCCCCACATTCTGGAGATGAATGTATTCTGCTTGGAGCAGGCTTGCACATGCAAAGTTTTGTGCATATTAATATTATAGAGAGAGGTGGAAGTAAGGTCCTATGTATACCTACACTGGACCACACATCCTCTCGGCTAAATAATTTTAATGTGCATACAAACCCATGCGTGTACATATGCGTGCGTGCATGATACGCAGAATACATTGATCTCCATATAAATAGCTATTCTTCATTATTTATAATGTTTTAAAATCCTTTACTTTTTAGCTTGTATTTGTTTTTAATCAGTCAAAGAAGGGCCTTGATTTTAATATGTAAGTAAACTCTGTGGCTCTCCACTCTATCATTCAGTCCTCCTCTTCCTTACCTGCATGGATATTGACTTGGATGGGATTGCATTGCCTGTTGGGAAAACAAAATTTTAGCCTGCAAATTAAGTGTGTGTCTATAGATACATAAGCAGGGGTAGAGACCTGGCTAAAAAGCCAGAGAATTAGGATACAGGAAGAGCTCGCTCTCTCTTTCTCACTGACCTATGCTAATCAGCACTTTGCAATCTATGGGTGAAAAGTATTTTATAAGAGCCAAATTTAGCTCTTATTCATAGCATACATGTACAGCTGGGTACATATTACACACACATACTTCTGTAGAAATAGTATAGAAATATGTATTGCGTCCTACGTAGCAATAGTTCATTTAAGAAATGGAACCATGCATTCCTCACCAAACCATGCATTCCTCACTTGTTATTTTAATGGCCCTGTTATTGGATTCTAACCAGGAAGGCATTTTAGATGGTTTATCAACATTCTTGTTTCAATTTTCTTTTTAAAATGGAGTCACTTTCAAAGGAGTAGAAAAATAAAGACCATATTAGCCAGGCTTGGCACTTGTATAGGAATGATTCTGATGGCGGCATACATCAGGAATATGAAAACAAAGGCTTTACATTAACTACTTGTTTTGAAAAGAATGGGCTTTCTAGTGAGGGTAAATCTTACAATAAGAGAGACAGGGGATCTGGCAATTTTTTGTCCTCTCTGGTGGGTGGAACAATGTGATGTGTTTGTGGCATTAAAATCTCTGGGCTCTCTAGTCTAAAGCTTCACCCGGCAGTGGTGACCAACGAAAATACATTTTGGAGAAAAAACATGTGTGAGCTAACGAATCGCTCTCCTAATCGTGGCTCGTCAGGGATGTGTCCTCACACTTCAATTACATGGATTCTCCTCCCCGTGCAGCGTTAGCAAAAAAGGATTTTGCCTCCCCCAGCGAAGGTGATGAGAGCATGTGAAATTCAAGAGGGACAATTCACCCAGCGTTATAGAAAGCACTCTGAATTTTAACCGGCAGCTTATAGTGGCTTGTAATACGGCGCCCACAGCATAGATAAACTTCTGGCTAAGCAGTTATTATTTTTCCCCTGGGGACTAGAGAGTTCCCCATCTCTAAGGGGAGGTTAAAGCCACTTGCTGCTGTCACCAGACTCAATACACTAATACAAATGACCACACCTGCCCATACCATCCTCTCTTCCAGCTCTTACTGAAAAGCTTGTAAAAGTCTCCCAGTCAGCAGGGAGGGAGTAAATCATTCCTGACAGTTACATCTCTACAGAGCAGTTAGAATGAATGTAACAATTTGGTGCTTAATGAAGCAGCAACATGCTGGGCTGCAGAGAATGGCTGAGACCTGCTGCAGTCATGTTCGAATCCCCATGGGCCCCAAACGGCAGAGATTTAATCAGATGGTGACTTGTTGGGTTGAGAGAATTGCCATGTGGCAAGAAACCCGGCAGCGCGTGGGCCGGAAAAACCCCAACAACAAATAGGCCCCAGCTAGGCTGAAACAAGCGTAATGGGCCAGATCATTGATTTCCATGCGGGGTTCAGTTTAAAAAGATCAATGGCATAATACGACGTGTCAGATACTAGGTGAGGTGTCAGCCTAGAGAGAGAGAACAGTCCAGTGGCTACAAACGTATTTCGGTTATACAACCTCCGTCGAATGTCTTATTTGTTGCACACTGGGTGTTTATTATTATTGACTTTAATCATTTATTGCGCTACAATTATTGCTCTTCTTCCCACTATTGTGCTTCATGCTGTGCAAACCTATTCTCATTTTATGGTCTGTATTGCAGCAGGACTGAGGTGACCCAGTTACAGACCCCGTTGTGCGAGGCATCCTTCAAACACAGTCACCTACAGTCAGTCGTCAAACAATCACAGAACACGTCATTGCCGCTTGCAGTCTGTGTGCACTGCACTGTAGGTTCTCGGAGGTGTTTGTACCAAAACAGTTCTAATCAGTGTTCCCTCTCAACTTTTCCATCCACTTGCAGATTTTTTCCCATCCATGTGTGGAATAATTTTTACGTGCACTGAGTCATGTGCACCACCTGTAGAAACAAAACCGTGTCGTGGGCGCGCTGCTAATCAGCTGGGCAGCATCTGAACTGCACTTTAGCAGCCACATATACACAGGGGCTGTGTCTACACTGGCCACTTATTCCGGAAAATCAGCCGCTTTTCCGGAATAACTTGCCAGCTGTCTACACTGGCCCCTTGAATTTCCAGAAAAGCACTGACGATCTACTGTAAAATCATCAGTGCTTTTCCGGAAAAACTATGCTACTCCTGTTTGGACAAAAGTCCTTTTCCAGAAAACTGTTCCGGAAAAGGGCCAGTGTAGACAGCAAAGATTTCTTTTCCGCAAAAAAGCCCTGATCACGAAAATGACAATCTGGGCTTTTTTCTGGAAAAGCGCGTCTACATTGGCACGGACGCTTTTCCAGAAAAAGTGCTTTTCCAGAAAAGCATCCTGCCAATGTAGACGCGCTTTTTCCGGAAATACTTATAACGGAAAACTGTTCCGTTTTAAGCATTTCCAGAAAAGGGTGCCAGTGTAGACATAACCCTAGCTTATAGGGAGCACTGGTTCTAATATATGAAGCCTCCGCATAATTCACATTAAAATATTTTGTGAAGCGCCCCATAAGAGTAATGAAAATAAAATAAGCTTTTCATATTTATGTGGGTAGGCCAAAAAACCCCCAAACAAACTGCAAAGTAATATATTTTGAGAATGAAAGACAAACTGACCACTAGACACTCTCTGATTGCCACAGGATTTGCAGGTATTTTCAGACATGGCCTTGTAAACACACTGAGGCTACATCTAGACTGCCATGATTTTCTGGAAATGCTTTCAACGGAAAAGTTTTCCGTTAAAAAGCATTTTCAGAACAGAGCATCTAGATTGGCACGGACGCTTTTCAGCAAAAGCACTTTTTGTGGAAAAGCGTCCGTGCCGATCTAGACGCGCTTTTCCACAAAAAAGCCCCGATCGCCATTTTCGCGATCGGGGCTTTTTTGCTGAAAACAAATCTGAGCTGTCTACACTGGCCCTTTTGCCCAAATGGGAGCAGCATAGTATTTTCGCAAAAAGCACTGATTTCTTATAGTATGAAGTCAGTGCTTTTGCAGAAATTCAAGCGGTCAGTGCAGACAGCTGGCAAGTTTTTCCGGAAAAGCGCCTGGTTTTCCGGAAAAACTGGCTAGTCTAGACACAGCCTGAATGTTTTCGGTAGGGAAAAACGCAGATGGGTCTAGAGACAATTCTGGTTTCCATGTGTACCAATTATGTTTCCGAAGCGTTACAGTTTGCAGCGGCTTGGATGCTTTAAAATAAATCACACGGCCCATGCTATTTTCCCTTGTTCCCAAATGAAATTGCAGCACAAAACAAACTTGCAAAAACCACGAAGGCTGATTTTTTGTGGGCGTGTGTGTATCCTAACAGGGCTGAGCTGCAAAGCCGCATGGTCATCAGCTGTAGGGTCCTGACAGGTTTATAAAGTGCTAAGTGTCCTTGTGGGACCTGAGGACTGTTCACAGATAAGATCATGCTTGCCATCTCCAGCTGGTACACAAGGTAACAGGGTGTTTAAATTAATTCAGAAATGGCTTCTGTTTTTCGGATGGTCACTGTCGTCCTTAACCTATTACAATAGCAGCACCTCCGGCAAGTGCTCATTAAAACAGGCATCCACGCAGCCCCAGTTCTCTTCTCGTAGACTGGTGCAAATCAGGAGGGAATCCATGGAAAGCAGAGTCGCACTGCAACGGGGTAAAACTAGCATATATTTTAGGAGAATCCGACCCGTAATCTTGTAACTCACAATGAAGACTTTTCTCTGCTGCCAGTGTAGCCAAGAATAAAGCGCCTGTTGATACCAACTAGACGATGGCACCCTGAAAGGACTAAATTAGTACAAGGGCTTGATTGTGCTAGATGCTGTACAAACACAAAGGAAAAGACAGTTCCTGTCCTGGTGAGCTGGATATGTGAAAATAGGGAGCAGAGGTTCCCGAGTGAAGGTAATAGGAGACTTAGGTGGCTCCTAAATTGCTTTTGAAGGTGTGACGCCTAGTCCAGTCACATGAATTTTGACCCATTTTGTAAATACAACCATCCAAGCATCTGACACGGCACCCGGTGGGCCAGCAATACACGCTGAAAAATATTAACTTAATGGCGTCCACCATAGATGTGGTATGTCTACACGTGCACCCTCTTTCGAGAGAGGGATGCAAATGAAAACATTCAAAACTGCAAATGAAGCTGGAATTTAAATATCCCGTGCTTCATTTGCATATTCACATTATGGCACTAGTTTGAAATAACAGATGCTGTTACGACATGGTTATTTTGAGAGAAAACCCTTCTCTCAAAATAACTGGTAAACCTCATTGTATGAGGAATAAGGGTTATTTCAAGAGATGGGTTTTCTCTCAAAATAACCACGTCTTAACAGCATCTGTTATTTCGAAATAGCACCATAATGCGAATATGTAAATGAAGCACGGGATATTTAAATCCTGGTTTCATTTGCAATTTCGAATGTCTTCATTTGCATCCCTCTCTCGAAAGAGGGTGCAAGTGTAGACACAGAGTTTGCTTGTCTGTGAGCAAGCGAGCGACGCCGTCTGAGCGTCCGGCTGTTTGCTCAAAAGCTCCTTCTAACCGGTCAGAGCGAGGACCGCCAGATTTGCTACGCTCCCTCTTTTCATAACTCAAAGCAAGGTCAGGGTGTGCTGGGGGGTGGGTGGGAAGAGTCTGAACCCCACTTCTCCCCCATCCAGTTCGTATGAGGACTCACTACAGGAAGGCCAGCTAAACCGGAAGAGCGAGGACCACCGGATTTGGTAAAGAGAATCCTCTTATCATAACTTAAAGTAAGGTGGTTGTGCGGGTTGCGGAGAGGAGGCTCCAACTACGTATGGCAGGGTTGCCAGCCATCAGTAAATTTACGGACAGTCCATAAAAAATTAGCTGAAATTGGACATGTCTGTAAAGTCCATAAAAAAAAGTAGGTGTCCGTAAATTTCGTAAAAGTGCAGTAACATTTCAAAAAACAGCTATTCTTCTATAGCAATTACATTTCTTCTGTGCTGCTTCAGCCATTTTACTGCGGAGCAGCGGAAATTGGACGTTTTAGTTGTTTTTTACTGCAGCTATGGTTAACAGCGTCAGTGTTCGGAGGTACGATCACAAAATGGAAAACTTCCAGGACAGTGGCTAACTAAATGAAAGTGAGTTAAATGGCATATTGTTCTTGTGATGTCTGAATGACAATGATTGCTTTTCACTTTTGGCCATTTATGCCGTCTTAACATAGTATAAAAATTATGTCCATAAAAAAAAATTGTCCGTACATTTTCCCCATTTTGTCCGTAAAGGAAATTTCGGAGGGTTGGCAACCCTGGTGTATGGGAATGCACAAAATCATACAGAAAAGAAACAGAATCACCAGGCAGGGGAGGGGAAGACTGGGGGCGCCCCCCATCTGGAACTGCCCCAGCACGAGCCTCCCAATTCCTAGGCATCCTTTATGGATAATGTGGGCACGGCAGCTCCACACCTCCCTCCATTCATCCAGGTACATTGCTGGCTGGAGTGCAGGAAAAGTGCCCAGTGTGCTCCGTTCCTCACTGTGGCTGGGGAGCACAAGGGGCAGATGAATCTGGACCTGCCCCAGCTGGGGGACATGCACCCCTCTGCTGGGGATGCAGCAGCCATAGCGAGGTGGGTCTCACCTGGCCCCAAGCTGCTGCAGTGAGAACGGGTGGGGTTGTTCTCTTCCCCCAGGGCCGCCTGCACCCTGAACCCCTCCTCCCCAGAGCAATGATGCAAATGAAACAAACATTCATTGAGTTAAGGACCCGACTAAACTGTCCAGTAATTCCACAAAGGACACCTCTGGGGTGCATCGTGGAACCCTGCTTACAAGTCTTGATCTTACAGTTCTTACTCCTGCAAAACTCCCCCTCAAACCTCTGTCAACTGCTGGTTCCAAAAAGTCTTATCGTGAACTGAAAGCACTTTACAAATACAGGGGTTTTCTATTTAAAAGCAAGGGCTTAAAGTTTGCCAACTGAAGCCAGATCTCAGTGTCCGGATACACGCTTTGGTGCTTAATTTCAGGTAATCACAGATTGGGGCCTTTTATACAGTGGCGCTTTCTCTGGGGTGAAGCCATTCCTCCAAAGTCAAATACCCAATGTCGAATACCAGTGGGCCTAATTTTCAAAATGTCACCCTTAGTTCTGTGCATAATTAACACGTAGAATTATCACACCTTCACGGCTGTACTCACAGTTCAGTCGTGAGTTTAAATGGCCATGAGTTCATGCCAATAGCCAACGAGTGCGCGTAAATACCCAGTTTGTGGTGGTTCATTTGCCTGTCATTTTGAAGAACAGGCAGTTCGGGGTCGAAGCGACTGGAGTGCGATTTTAAAATTAATTCATGAGGTGCTATAAATACCGGGAGTCGGTGTTGGGGGACATTTTTGCATTTACAATCCAAATAAGAAAACGGAATGGTGCTTACTCTGCGCATGAATTAGATTGAAAACGTCATGCTCCGTGTTTTTCACGGGGAGATGATTGACATGTTAAACAAAACAAGCTTCATTCTGCACCAAAGATTCCACAACCCTTTTCCTAAGATTATTCACCTTCCTGCCCTTCACCTTGTTTGCACAGGTTGGACCTCTCTAGTCCAGCAACATCCATAGTCCGGCATGATTTTAGTTAGCCGAATATCCACTTATCATGGGTGCAACCATGTTTCCCATTGTCCCATACAATTGTTTACAGCCGCCAGTCCTGGCTTTCAGAGTTCTGGGCTGTTATTTAGCTCTAATTGACTCCTACATGTCTTCGAAGAGCCCAGGAAGCAGTGGAAGTGTTGGTGATGCTGCTAGACAATATTGACCTCCCGTGATCCGGCAGATTCTCTGGTTCAGCTCCAGTCAGGTCCCTAGGCTGCTGGACTAGAGATTCAACCTGTATTTGGTAAAGCACTATGGGGCCAGCAGCTAAGCCTATGGCAGCATTGTTGTTTAACTACCAAGGCAGATAACTGATTTTCCGATTTGTATTTATTTTCGATAAATTACCATCACAATAAGAACCTCACTACATCATATTGCACGGCTGGGACCATGCTCAGGTAAACGCAGGCTTATTCCCTCCTCTGCCCAATGGAGCAGCGATTCGGTAAGTTTCATCCGTATTTCAGTGTCGTCATGGGCTTTACGCTGAGTTCCATTCTATGTCAATTTTCAGGGTCGGTACCTCCCTCCGCCCCACATTCATTCCTACATTTGCTACTTCCTCTGTGCTGAGGATTCCCCTTTTACTCACACTCAGCTCTAGCAGGTGAGGCAAATGGTAAATTAAACTGTCAAGGTGCCCAGGACTGCTCACCGGCACACCACCACAAAGAGAGGAAATCGCTGGTGAATGAAGACATCCAATAGCCTGCCAATCTTCATTTCCTGCAGCCTGGTGAAGACGGAGCCATCAGCCACAGTTGAATAGATGGGATTTGGGTGCACCTTTTCCCAGGTGGCTGTAATTTACCAGCAGCTGGCCTTCCTTATGCAACAAGGACCTTATCCGACACCACTCATTGAATTCAGTGGGCTTTGGATCAGCCCCAGGCGCAGATCCTAATGAATTTGAATGTATGTTATATAGACTGGAGTTGGAGGGGAGGGTGTTTTTCCAAGACAAAATCGCAGGGATGAATTTTCTTTCCTTATAAGGAATATATTGGTTTGATCCCTGCAGAACTTGATGCGCCAACTGCTCCTGGAGTTTATCTGAACAGTTTATTTGGATTCTATCTGTGTGGGGCTTGAATCCAACCTAATGATTTTAGGTTTCAATGAACAAAACATTTTGGCATGTGCCATGGTGGGCACAGATTTGCTTCCAGCTGGTTAGTTGGTTGTTTATTCTAAAGTCAATCCAAGGTTCTGTTCAAAACTGAGCCAGGTTCCTTCACAAGGTTGTAAAACTTTCAGCAAGCTGGTGGTCAAATCCTGCTCATGTTGCCCCCAGTAATACTCCCAGTGGCATACCCACTGTAATGTGTGTACTTGCAGAGAACATTAATTAGCTGACAGAAGTCACTGTGGGCTGTATGCAGTTGGAGAGGAGTTGTGGTCCCTGGTAAAAATGGGAGACAAAGTAGGAACTCAAAGCTATGTGGAAACCTGTGTGTGTCTGTGCCAATAGTTTTTTTTTCTTTTAAATAAACACTTTCTATTTTAAATAGAACAGAAATTTCATATATTGTGACACCAAAGAGACTGTATTAGTGAGTTGAGCAGCATGGGGCTCTATGTCCAACTGACTTCCAAATGTGGTCAAGGCTAATTGACCACAACAAGAATATATGCAGTGAGAAGGCTATAGAGTGCTTTGGCCAGAAAGAGGAGGAAGAAGGAAAAAAACATAAAATAGTGAAGCTTTTGCAACTGACCGATTCATTTAAATAAAATTCAACTGAATCCTTCAGTGACTTGCTTGGCTGCAAACATATTGCACAGGTCTGATCCAAAGCCAATGGGCGGTTTTGGCTAAACTAGGGAGGATTTTGAAAGCAGACCTTCCTGATTGGGAAAAAGCTTCCAGCTGGTTGAGTTTATCATTTTGAATTGGCTCCATATTTAACAGGGCTTCCTGAGACTCATTTAGAAGGATTGGAGCCAGAGTTTGCTTCCATTCTTTGCCACCAGACGCACTTAATGCAGCCTCATCATTTTCATTTTCTGAACATAACCTTCTCATGGTGGCCTGTCCCTAATGGGAGGCTGCTGTGATCTCCCAAATTAATTACCTTGGATGCTCCTAATGATTCTAGTTAAAACATCCCCTCGTTATGCTACACATCGGAACTGGGTGGTGAAGCTGCGGCTGTGGGGAAGTTAGAAATGATTATGGTTTTAATTTGTACTAATCCAATTATCAAGATACATTTTAAAGAATTGCTCCCCCAAGCACTTTTCTGGTTCATTTGTTTACACATGGATTAAAATGCAAGGCACTAATTGTGCTCCCGGAATTCCACAGCAAATAGTACTATAATAATGTTGCTATGCCCCATATACACCCCTAAACCCAGACTTTTACCTTATTTGCCTTCAAAGAGTTATTCTTTCCAATGTTTTTCTGATTGTCTTCAGCATCTTATATTATAGGGACATTGGGCTTAGTATATGCATTTCCCCGCAAAGATATTTTTTCTGTTGTAAAAGGACAATAATGAATGGCCTGCAATCGTATACAACCCTACGTAAACAAACCAATATGCACAGCTCAGTCCTCTTAAGCAACCCTGCAATAAATAAACCAGCATGTGACAGTTTAGTGCTCTTGAGCAAATTTATAATGAGGCTAGGGAAGATCAGAGATTTTTTGGTAAATGTGGGGCATTGTGACTTTCCCCATACACACAACATGGAAAACTGGAATGGTAAAAGATTACCATAGATGATGAAAAAATTTACAAATAATCAAAATAAGAAAAACGCTACTTGAGACATGTTGGAGTTTGATTTACTTTGTGTATTTTGACAGGTGATACTGATGAACTGTAGTCTGTCTGTTGTACTATTTTAGATCTTAGTGGCTATTAAATCATTACTGACTGACCCACCTATAATCCGCCCTTTCACAATTTTCTGCAACTGAAAATTTCAATTGAATTTAAAAAAGCTTAAAACAGAAAATCAAATTCTTCCAAGCCCAAAAGTCTAACAAACCTGTGTGCCCACCTATTTGTTTAAAAGCACCCCTATAAAAATACCAAGCCACCTCTCCAGCCGAGTGTCCATAAGCAACCCTAAAATGAAAGAGCTGCATGTGTATATGGACAACTGGGAAAATATTTCAGCAAAACCACATTTCAGTTTAGAACTTAAGAGGTAAATGTAACATACAAGAGTGGACTATATTAATTTGAAGTGTCAAAAGCACCCAAAAGCACCCTGAAAACTTGGCAGTCCTAGGACTAGTATGTGCCCAGGATCCCAACAACGATTTAAAAATGAGTCCTGTTCATCTGAAAGGTACAGCTCACTCCCTAACCAGCAAACACACGTCTGTCTCTTTTCTGGGCACGTGGCAGGCAGCGATCAATCCAGCAGGAGTCGATTTATCATGTCTAGTATAGATGTGATAAATCAACCCCCGAATGCTTTCCTGGTGATTCTGGTACTTCACCAAAATGGGAAGAGCAGGCGGAGTCAACGAGAGAGCATCAGCTCTCAACGTACTGCAGTGAAAATACCATGGTAAGCAAATCTAAGAACGTCAACTTCAGTTACGTTATTCATGTAGATGAAGTTGTGTAACTTAGGTTGATGGTCCACAGTAGCATAGACAAGGCCTTTGTGGCATTGTAATATAGGTGCAGAGTAGCATAAGCTTCCCCAAAACACACACATATTTATTGCACACAGGTACCTCAATCCTGAGCTAGAGGGGTCCCTTTAGAGTGATCAACAAAGGCTGGATTTAAGTTAGCCAGTCAACTTCTGGAACTCCTTGCCAGAGGATGCGGAGAAGGCCAGGATTTTAACAGGGTTCAAAAAAGAGCGAGAGAGATTCCTGGAGGTTAGGTCCATCAATGGCTATTAGCCAGGATGGGTAGGAATGGTGTCCCTAGCCAGTTTGTCTGGAAATGGGTTAAAGGGGAGGGATCACATGAGGATTACCTGTTGTGTTACCTCCCTCTGGGGTATCTGGTATTGGCCACTGTGGGCAGACAGGACACGGAGCTAGATGGACCTTTTGTCTGACCCAGTCTGGCTGTTCTTATGTTCTGATGGATTTGAATGTTGGACCCAGCTGATGAAAGGTTCCATTAATGATCCTGAGTTCCTGGTCATCAGTCCAGTAGGTTTAGCCTATTTTCATAATATAAGTTGAACCTTTCTAGTCCGGCACCTTCAGGACCTGTCTGGTGCTGAACCAGAGAATTTGCCAAACCATGGGAGGTCAAAATTGTCTAGCCGCATCATCAGCACTTCCACTGCTTACTGGGTTCTTAGAAGACATTTTGGGGACAATTAGAGCTAAATAACAGCCCAGAACACTGAGAGCCAGGGTTGGTGCCTGTAAACAAACTTTATGGGACCACAGGAAACTTGGCCACACCCATGAAAAGTGGACATCCAGCTAACTTATATCACACTGGACAATAGACGTTTCTGGACCAGAGAGTTCTGGAGTAAAGAGGTTCAACCTCAGTGGCAGCCTGTCAATACAGGTGACCTAGGCGATCGCCTAAGGTGCCAAGATAAACAGCTGTTGAGGGCTTTGGAGGCGGAAGCACTGATCGCGCGCCCATCACGCACCGATTGCGCGTTTTGTCTAGGGCGCCAGTTGCTGGCAGCTCGTCTAGGGCCACTCCTGTTCGACCTGTGTCATAGTTATAATTATATGATAGTTTAGCCTATTTGCCTAATATCATCACCACCAATGGGAGATGAGATGGTGCAGGGGTAGTGGTGAAACCTATGAAGAGGACTCTGTGTACCAGATCTGCAATATTGTATATGGCTTTATCATATAGATTTTTGAAGCTATAAAGGTTCCTCCCAGCCCAGACATAGCTTGATTCAGCCAGAGCGGAAAACAGTTGGAAACTGATCTCTTTTGTGGCTATGCAGATAGGCACCATGCGTGATGTTAATATGATACTAAGCCAAAGGCAGATCACATTTCAGCACATGGAGTCTAGCTACAGCCTTGTGTTTTTATTACAGTGATACAATGAGCCAAAAGTGGGGGAGGGACGCACAACACAGTGTACATGGAGGTAGAGTTTGGCTCTGCAATTGGAAATTCTTGAACAAATCTGTCGACGATACATGAGCCAGGATGGAATCTAGCTCATTCTCCAGTAGCTGTGTTGGCTGTGCACGGACAACAGAAGGTCCAGAGAAAAGTAACAAATATGATTAAAGGTCTAGAAAAAGGACCTGTGAGAGAAGATTGAAAAAAACAAACCCTGGGTTTGTTTACTCTGGGAAAGAGAAGACTGAGAGGGGTAATGATAATTATTCTTAAGTATGCAAAGAGTTCTTATAAGGGGGAGGGTGAAAAATCGTTTTCCTGAACTTCTGAGGATAGAACATTGTTCAACATTTCCTCCTAAATGGTAAGCGCTATGACCACCAAATGTTCCTCATCTCCTAACTGAAAGCCAGGCCAGGGTTTGGTTGCGCCAGGACAACTGGAAGCCCTGGGAAAAGGACAGTTTTCCATACCATGGAAAGGGAGGGGCTGTTGTTCGGAGGGGTGCGATATGAGTGGAGAGTGGCCACTGGGGGCAGCCACACCACCAAGGGAGTGTCCAGCAGAGCTGCGACTCCGCCATCTTGTCTGCCACACCAGTAAGTAGCCCTCCCTGCCTCAAACCCTTTTCCCCCTCCCAGCCGTTGGCCACAGTGTCACAGTTGAGGAGAGAAAAAAGTCCTCTGGCAGCTGTGTGTGTGGGGGGGAGGGGGAGAAAACACCCATGGCAGTCGGGGGGGGGGGGGGGCTGAGAAAAGGCCCATGTTAGATGGGACCCCCTACCTTGAACACCTCCTCACCCCCTCACTCTCACACTTACCCCAGGGCCAGCTCGAGCCATTCCTGCGTCCCGGGCAGCAGGCGTGCGACGCATGCGTGGCTCCGCCCCGGGCGCACAGTGCATGTGCAGCCCCGCCTCTTGGCGTGCAACACCCCTTACAGCTGCCATCAGGCGCCCCCGCATAGGTTGGCGCCTGGGCCAGCTGCCCAGCTAGCCCCCCCCCCCCTTAATCCAGCTCTGCCTCACCTCCAGCCTCCTGCATCCCCCCCTCCCCCACACACATCCCCAAGGCCTTGCCCTAACTCCTGCACCATCCCCACCACATCCCCAAGGCCTTGCCCTGACTCCCACACCACCAGCCCCTTTCCTTGAAGGGCCGGGGCAATGCCAGGTAAGTCTGCGAGTACATAACACACATGTAAAGCTTATGCTCTAGTATCCAAATACATTTGTTAGTTTTTAAAATGTCACCGGACTCCTTGTTGTGTGTATTGTATGATACACACACCATGCTACAGCTGTACCGCTCCATCTCATCGATACATTGGCCGTGTTTATGCACCACAAGGTAACAGGTAATTACATAAACATGCCAGAAGCTTTATGAAGATTTTTCAAACTTTATTTTTTATCATCCACTGACTGATCGCTCCACAACTTGAGGCTGCCATCAGCTCTGAAAAGCAGCGGCAGACACACAGCAGGTCAAGATGGAATATGTCCAGGGTAAAAAATAACCATAGATTCCATTAGCTCCTTTTGGTTGAGTTGTGTCACCTACCACAGATCAGCGAGTCAAGCTAATGAGAACTCTTGGCATGAAGTCACCACTCCGCCATTAATTAAAACCCTTTTGCATGAGAAGATGAAGAAAAATTGAGGGAGGGCTTTCGAGGCAGTTACATTTTCCATAGATGCTGCGGAGTATCCATTATGAACAGTGAAAGCCTTGTCAACATTTTTCCAAGGAAGGATGAAAATGTAAATAACTTTAAAATTATTCAATGTCACGGTGGTATGGAAAAAGGTCATACGGCGGGATATCATTCATCTCTTTGCCGATTTAAAGAGCTTTTTTCCTATTACATTTTTTTAAATTAATGTTTTTTAACATTACCCAAAGTAATGTTAACAATTATGGGGTTTAAGGAATTGATTATTATAGGGGCTCGGATGTAGACTGGACATTTTTTTCCCTTTTTTTGAATGCCGTTTGATTTTTTGCTTTACTACTTATCAAACAATGTTGATATGATCTAATTAAAAGACAAAAAGTCCAGTTACATTTCCAAGCGGCAGGTGATTTGCAAAGAAGAGGAGGGCAAGGAGTCATGATTTATGTCAGGTTAGGTGTGAGTGTACATATTTGAATTTCCGGGGTCCTAATTTAGGGGGTATTAACTTAGAGGAACTAATTTGGGGCAGAGTTCCTGCCCATTTGCTTGATTTTAATTTTTTTTTTAATCAGGGTGTGGGGAAAAATTGAAAATGGAACGCAGTACATTATTTAAGAGGGCAAAATTTGCCCTAGTGCAGAAGACAGGAGAAGACCTTTGAAATCTCATTCAACCCTTCTAAACAGTGTTTAGAGGAGACTCAAGGCCCTGGTTTACACTAGGACTTGATTTCGAAATAAACCCCTTAGGTCGAATTTATAGGCGGAGTGTCCATACTACCAAGACCGTTATTTTGAAATAACGGGCTGCTTAATTCAAAAACTGTACTCCTGCTTTTCATCAGGAATGACACTAATTCCAAAATAGTTATTTTGAAGGAATGGTAGTGTGGATGCTTCGGTATTGCTATTTCGAAATTATTACTCCCCAGAGTAACTCGAATGAATGACTCCCCAGGGCTTCCTGAGACTCTAAGTTGGAGGTAGCACGTCCGTATTAACAGAGCCTGCCTAGGACTAATTTCAAGGCCTCCTCACAGTGAGGACATGCTATTTCGAATGTGTTAAATTGGGAGTTAAGTCGCATTTAGTAATTTTGAAATAGTTTCCTAGTGTAGACATGGCCAAGCAGTGTCGTGTCGTACTAGTGCAGATGGTTTTGTGCATCCCCTGTGCAGGGGTGACTTTCACCCAAACCCAGGCCATTAAATATATGCCACTCCCCGAGTTACGACCACCTCCACTTACGACCATCCGCACTTATGACCAAAGTGGTTGTAAATGCAGATCCGAGTTATGAACAGTGATCCGTGCTTACGAACAGCGCGGTCGCCATGTAACTCTATGGGACCCGAGTTATGAACAGTTCGAGTTACGGACCAAACGTTGGTCCGTAACTTGTTCGTAACTCGGGGAGTGGCTGTAATAGACTAGAACATTGCTCTGCAAATACAGGCTTGTAGGCAGAAAGGATTTACTGGTGAAGTCCACCTCTTCGAGCAGCACAATGCAGTGACTCAGAAGCTTTCCAGGTGGCCTAGGGTGGTGGACAATTAATGAGTCTCTTCTGATTGAATCTAGCACAGAGATAGGCAAGGTGCTTTCCAGAAACGTGAGACACACAGTTCCTGCTGTAAAGGGGAAAGAAAGAAAGAAAGAAAGAAAGAAAGAAAGAAAGAAAGAAAGAAAGAAAGAAAGAAAGAAAGAAAGAAAGAAAGAACCAAGACCTTCAAGCCAGACCCAAGACTTTCAATCCAGACTTTGGCTTGACATACTTTCCTTGGAAGGCCGTTTTTACACACCTGAAAGGGAAACAATTTCTCCTGCCAAGGGCAAAGATTTTGGTGAGGGATTCAATATCTTTCTACCTCAAGTGTGAAAGAGTGAAGAGTTTGAATTGCTCCGGACTCTCTCCCTGCACCAGAGCAGAATTCCCGGACACATGGATTACAGCTGTGCCCAAGTGAACGTGTATGACAATTGTTTGTCATGATGACGGAAAGTTGGATTCTTGCCTAGGCCGTCATCTGCTTTGCATAGAAGAGACCCAGGATTTTAACCATCCAAAACCTCAGCTCTGACAGCCGTTTGGGAAAAGGAGCTCTGCTCTTATTAGGAATGCTTGGCGTAGTGAAACATGCTCCTGTTTGGCATCTCCACGCCCCCTGCTCCATCAAGTATAAGCTAGCGTAGTGGGGAATGCCACAGCTGGCGCTTTGCATGTAATTTTCACCCTCTTGTTAATGACCTTGTAGGGATTAACATGGCCTTCTCCATATGCCAGTAGATTATGTCTGTTGGCAGCTGGTAGCGCGGGAGCAAAATGGGATAGTTTTCATTAGGAGTGCTTGACATTAAGTTGCCCTGGATGTCGTCAATCCTAAACTGTCAGGGCCTTTGAATAAAGCAGAGTACAGAAGTGATTTATTAAACATGCGGCGGGTGTGCGGAGAATGTGGCATTTTCAAGTCAGCGAGGTCTGGCAGCAACAGTATAAAGGGGACCCTCTGACTGACAGTCTCACCCCTTAAATTCTCTGGGCCTGTCCAGCAGTGTCAGCGAGGCACACAGCACTGAAACGAACGCACGGATGGGGCTGAGGCCCGAGGGATGCAAATGGTGCAATGGCCTTGTTAAAATAGATCACGTCATGAAGGGTGTGCAATGGCTCTGTGTGTATGTGTGTGTGTGTACACTCACGCATGTATATGCCCAACGCAGCCTGTCTCTTGCAAGTCCTTGGCTATGTCTACACTAGCATGCTTTTCCGGAACTGCTTTTAACGGAAAAGTTTTCTGTTAAAACCATTTTCAGAAAAGCGTGTCTAGATTGGCAGGATGCTTTTCCGGAAAAGCACTTTTTGCGGAAAAGCGTCCGTGGCCAATCTAGATGCGGTTTTCCACAAAAAAGCCCCGATCGTCATTTTCGCGATCGGGGCTTTTTTGCGGAAAACACTACTGTGCTATCTACACTGGCCCTTTTCCGGAACAGTTTTCCAGAAAAATACTTTTGCCTGAACGGGAGCAGCATAGTTTTTCCAGGAAAGCACTGATGATTTTACATTAGATCGTCAGTGCTTTTCTGGAAATTCAAGCGGCCAGTGTAGACGGCTGGCAAGTTTTTCCAGAAAAGCAGCTGATTTTCCGGAATAACTTGCCAGTGTAGACACAACCCTCGTGTGTGTATAGGTTAGGGCTGGTGATAAGTCCATTGCGGGTTTGATTATTCCTGGGGCTGGAATCTGTCTGAATCCTGAACCCCTTGTCTCAGAGTCTTGGGGAATTTTTTTTTAAAGGTCCCGATTCTACATCTCCTTTACACTGGCCAAAACAGCTCTCCTCACACACTGGAAATCTAAGTCTCCTAGGAAGCGTGGACTTATCCAGAAATAATAACCAACCCGCCACCTTCCCCACAGATCCATTAGCGGGGAGGGGAGGAAGAGGGTGCCGCATGGGTCAGGGGATCACATTACGGGGGAGGGGGAGGAGGACGGATACAATATCCCCCTACCCCCAGCCCAGGCGAGGTTAAGCAGGCCAGATAATACACCCAGGAGCTGCCACGAAATCAGAAGTTCCAAGGGCAGCTGCAGAGACGGCCAGTCACGTTGCCAGGGAGATCGGTTGAGGCGCATGTGGCATCATGGGCCAGAACCAGTGAAGAGGCAAGGAGAGGAGGGGATATGCCAGTCTCTGCCACAGATTGAGTGGGTCAGACTATGAGGGGATTTCAAAGAGATTCCCCCCCCCCCCAAGTTTTGCCGTGGGGTGGGGAGGGGAAGCGGGAATGATTCTGGCTCCTGGAAGTAGATTCTCTGTATGTGACACAGTTATTCATTCTCTGTTAATCCTGTTTTAAAGCAAGCAGTTTAAAGACGACCGGCTCCAAACTGATGTCGCTCTTTTTGTAGCTGAACTTAGAACTTTCCCTCTTGAAAAACACAAGCTCCTCCATATCCCCGCACCCAGCCCCTGACTGGAGCTCGGAGCTCACCCACAGCCTAGCTGCCAGGCTCTTTTCCCCCCCAGTGTTGCTGGCTGGGCTGCCCAGGCCTGGCTGCTGGCCCCAGGGAGAGCTGAGCCCTGCCTGTGCCAAAGCCCCGCACAGCCCTGGCATGGCTGCCCTTCAGCTAAGCGCAGAAGGGTGTGCGGAGGGGAGTGATTTCCAGCCTGTTTGCACCCCGATCCTGCAGGCTCCAGGGCAGAGACTTAGCCCCCCACTTCACCCATCCCCACCCCCCTCCGCCCTGACTCCTGCTCCCAGGAAACGCGGAGCTGCTCTGTGTCCTGCACCCCCTCCTCTGTTGAGCCAGCCCTCTGCCTTGGCTTGCTGAGGCCCCAGCAGTTAGGTTACTTAGCCGTTGGTGCACAATGCATTCTCAGGCTTGACCCTGTCTTTCCCACATTGTAGCCAGGGGACAGGGGATGATGGGGTGAGGCCGGGGGCCAGCAGCAGCTGCCGTTGGACGCTGTGCAGGCAGGAAGGGACAAGCTGCTTCCAGCTACACAAGAGCAGTGGTGGGAGGAAAGAGATGAGCTCTGCCAGACGATCATTCTTCCCTCCTTCCTCCTCCCCTGCTGCCAGAAGCAGCTGCCAGCCCTTCCCTGAACAGTGCCGAAAGGCTGCTGCTAGCCACCTTCTGGTGTGAACCTGGCAGAAATCTGGGGGCGGGGAGGCATGTGATCCTGGATGCCCCCCCTCCCCCGCACACGCGTTACCACTGGAAGATGCAGTGCCAGGCACTGGGGCTATGTCTAGACTACGCCAAAGTTCCGAAAGAGGATATGCAAATTCCACGGGAATTTGCATATCTTCTTCCGATCTCCCTTTCGAAAGCAAAGCTTTCGAAAGTGAACGTAGTCGGGACGTGTTTTTTTCGGCAACCCCTCCCTTTTTCGAAAAGCCACGTAAACCTCATTTTTTGAGGAAGAGCGGCTTTTCGAAAAAGGGCGGGGGGAGGTTGCCGAACAAAACCTGCATCCCGACTACGTTCACTTTCGAAAGCTCCGCTTTCAAAAGGGTGATCAGAAGAAGACATTCCCGTGGAATTTGCATATCCGCGTTCGGAAATACGGTGTTGTCTAAACGAACCTGAGGAGAGGTGGGTCTGTCCTGGGGGCCCAGCCAGGCATGGAGACCAGAGAATGCCAGGCAGGAAGGGTTGAATCAGCCAGTCACCCTCCGTACGAGAGAGGTGTATGGGTGTGTACATATGTCACCCTTCCAAGATTAGACAATCAACATAAAGAATCCAACTCCGCTGTTTCTTTTTAACAGGGGCTCAGTCGACTTGATAATAATTTGAATGTCGGTGAGATTGATTGCTATTAAACTCACTTGACTATGAATAATTTTACTAGGCGTCCCGTATTCAGCATAGGGACGTACGGTCACCCTATCAATAGAGTTACTCACATGAGCAAATGCTCAGTCTTTAATGGCCTTCTGAACAATACACAGAAGAGTAACTTCTATGCAATCTAATTAGTCATATTTAATGGCACCTATAGCAAGTTCAATAATCACCAGAGAATTATTTCAAACATTCCGGTGAAGGATTTACAGCTATGTAATACACTAGATATGCTTAGTCTTCAAGGAATATGTTCCTTATACTCAATGGGTAATTATTTCACATGCAATCACTCGTATTAAATCTAAATAAATGACATGTGAGCGCTTTGATTTAAAGTGGGAATGAAACGGGAAGTGAATTTTGCTCATCATTTTTTGCAGGATAAAAAACAAGCCTCTATAAGAAGCCACGGAGCTGAGACAGTGCTGGTATGGGACAACAAACAGGCACTGCCAAAAATGGGAAATGGAGAACATCGTTATGTTTTAATCGGGTTGATTTATTGGTCTGTGAAATACTGAAGATATCCGTCAACATTCTTGATGGGCGAAGTTCCCCTTGTGTGCCCCAGTGGCTGGCCAGGCCTTATACTCTGATTACCTGCACAAAATCAGTCTCTATGGCACCTTAGAGACTAACAAATATATAGAATTTAGTATCATGAGCTTTCGTGGGCAAAACCAGATCGTCTCATCTGAAGAAGTGGGTTTTGCCCACAAAAGCTCATGAAACTGAATATGATCTTTTAAGGTGTCACAGGACTATTGTTTTTAAAGTTACAGACTGACACAGCCACCTCTGAGGCTACATCTACGTTTTTGCGGCAGAAAATATGCTAATAAGGGACTCGTTAGCATAACTCGTGAGCTCATTTGCATATTTTCTGCAGATCCGTTTTTGCACAAGGGGTTTTTGCCCCAAAACAAGCAGTGTGGACGTTTCCTTTTTGCGCAAAAACCCCTTTTTACACACGATCCTTATGCCTCCACCAAGGAGGTATACCGATCTTGCACAAAAAGGGGGTTTTGCGCAAAAAATAAATGTCCACACTGCTTGTTTTGATGCAAAAACCCCTCGTGCAAAAACGGATCGGCAGAAAATATGCAAATGAGATCACGACTTGAGACTTTTAAAATCAGACACAGCAACTCGCACTGATACTGCCATTAAAATACATGGCTTTCCAGCAGACCACTTGCCTAGCCTAGCTTTAAGTAAGGACGCTGCAAGGTCAAGACTTCTGATAGTTTTGTGGGCTTCTTGAGAGGAATTTGTCATGGTCCCATGTGTATTAGTGATCTAGCTGGAAGAAGATATTTAGCCCTGGTCTACCCTAGGGAATTATTTTGAAATAACCCTCCTTATTTTGAAATAATAAGCAGAGCTTCCACACTACCAAGCCTGTTATTTCGAAATAGCGGGCTGGTTGTTTCGAAATCTGTACTCCTGCTTTCCTCGGGGAACAACTCTTATTTAGAAATATTTATTTTGAAATATCTAGTGTGGACTCTCCGCGGCTGCTGTTTTGAAATCACGACCCCACAGAGTAATTCAAAGTAATTACTCCCCAGTGCTTCCTGGGGCTCTAATTCGAGGTAGCGCGTCCATAATATTGGGGCCTGCCTCGGACTAATTTTGAGGCCCCCACATAGTGGGGACACACTATTTTGATTTTCAGAAGCTTCAGGAGGTAACCAAGTTAGACTGTACAGGATAAACTTAAAAAACAACAAATGGTCTGGTAGCACTTTATAGGCTAACAAAACATGTAGATGGTAACATGAGATTTCATGGGCACAGCCCACTTCTCTGGTCATCTGAAGAAGTGGGCTGTGCCCACGAAAGTTCATGTTGCCATCTACATGTTTTGTTAGTCTATAAAATGCTACCAGACCATTTGTTGTTTTTTAAGTTTATTTTGATTTTGTTATTTCAGGAGTTATTATTTCAAATTTAGTTATTTCAAAATAATTTCCTAGTGTAGACAAACTCTTAGAAAGAGAAAAGGGGGACGGACGGACGAGGAAGACAAAGAAAGAAGCCAAAAGAAGGGAATGTAAAAAATGAAACGGAAGCAGATACAGCTCTGATTTATTTGTATTTACTTCAGTGGCGTTGCACCTGAGATGAATTTGATCCAACATGTTTAGTCTTCAAAATAGGACAGCACTCTCAAATTTCAATGCAGAATGAATGTAGATGGCTCTTGGAAGGAAAGACGGTTAATCAGCAATGCTGGCTTTTTAAAAATGTAATTGAATAATTAAAAGTGTGCCTGCCAGGTACCTAGGAAACCGACCTGCCTCATCAATTACTTTTTCAAAGCTCCAGTACAGCAAAAGAAATAAAAAGCAGATCTTACTTTCTGAGTATTCTCCTTTGACTAATGTTTGCACAGTATCTAGCACTTTGGGGCCCCAACATGGATAAACCCTCTAGCCATTAGCATAATATAAATAGTTAATAATGCTAATAAGAATCCTAGCAAGACAGCTTTAGAGTCTAAATAGCTATGGGGTTTTCTTTTTGTCTATAGGGGTTTCATACAATTCTGCTTCCAAAATGTGTACCATTTCATAATTCATTTCCAGGATTATTCAAAAGGTAGCTTAGATCTGCTCAAGTTTGGCCTGATGGTGGGTCCATTAACTGAATTCACAAGTCTCTGACCCATTACAAATACACCACCATGGCTTCTGTACTAACAAACCCATTTGCTGGAAGTCTTGGAGCCCCAGGATGGAATGGACCATGTAGTTTAAACAACCCTCAATTGCTTGAGATGGTCCTTCCTTGTCAGGGTTGAGGCACATTGACAGAGCAGTGAGAGCAAGGGGTGTGAGTGTGTGTCAATCGGATATCTTCTCCAAGGGCGATAGCTAAATAGTTGGGGCATTTAGTCAAAATAAGGCCCTTTTGACAGTTTTATGGGGAAGATTAGACCTTTTCTCCCATAAGAAGCATATTGCACAAAGTTCCAGGAACCAAATCTTGCAAATCTGATTGTTAAATGCCATGAAAATGACCTGTTTAATAAATGGCCATGTTGTTGCTTGGATTGGATTCTCTGCCCCCATCCTGAGCTAACTTCTGTGGCCTCCTTTGGCCAGATGAAAATTCCCCAGACAGAAGCGGAGGCGTAAAGCCAATCCCCCTGGCTTCTACATTAATCTCTTCTCCGGGAGGGAGCGTGTTGGGGACTTGAAGTAGGATGCAACCGCGCTCCACAAAGTCTCAGCTGCTTTATGATCCTGTGGGTGCTGTAACTTGTAGCGGCGGTGAGACGGCAGAGGTCAGCGCTACCAACCCGCTTTCTTCGGCACACGCTAGATCTCAGGGCAGGAGAAAATCCACCAAGGTTATTCTTGATCTTACCATGTACATCTTGGGCTTGTTATGGATTTCCTAAGCATGCAAATGTATCTCCTTTCTCCTCTTAATGGTGTGCTGAGAGAGAAATCACTTTATGCCTGGAATCAGGGCAGAAGCACATTGTTTTTTTAAATGAAATGGACAACAGTTTTGTTTCCAGACTTCCCCAGTATCACTTCTTTTCCTCTCGGTCATTTTGTGCTTCCCATTCGAAATATCTTGTTTCAAAGTTGGTTAATTATTTAGACGACTATGTTAAGCCTTGTTAAAAATGTTTCCCTGGCAACAGAAGTTTAAATCTGGAAGAAAACTGACACGGAAACAGCGTTAACACATACGGGTTGACATAACCTATTAAATATAAATTGTGATTCTTGGCATATTGAATATTCTAAATACTAGGGTTATTCTCTCATGTAATATGACATCAGCCCCAAACAGAAATATTAGCAGGTCAACAAGGCAGCTCCTACCCAACAAAAAAAAGACAGAGCAAAATTAGGCCCATGATCAGACTTTTTAAGCTACATTATGCAACTAGCATTTGAAACATACTATGCGCCAATAACAAACTGGGTGTGTCAACTGGGTGTTTAACTGGGTGTTTCTGAGCACTGTAGTTATGGTGAGTAGGGGATACCCACTTTAGAGCATAACAGGAAGGCAAGTACTATTTGGGTTCTTAGAGGGTGCAAGACACCAGCACCCTCAGCGCTTCTGAGTACCTGATCCATGGCCCTAAACTATCTACACTAGTTCCTGCTGTGATTCTAGAGAATACAGACACTATTGTAAAACAACAATAAATAGGTATGGAGCTCGTTACAGCTAGAGATCTAAAAGCTGGGATGCTGAGCACTGCTATTCCAAATGCACAGAGACTACGATGACCAGAGCTGAGATAATTTGACCAACCATACCCTTCACGCCAGGGAAAAGGCAGGAATAGAATCCACTTCCTTGGCTTCTAGCATGGGGCTCCGTCCACGGGTCCATGTGCTTTCTGTTTAGCAAATGTTCCCCACTATTGATATTTCTGAAAAAACGGCAGGGGTAGGGCTGGAAGACAAAGGCTCAACCCATTACATTGCCTCTGGACACCACAAGTTCATACATTTTAAGGCTGGAAGGGACCATTAACCTAATCTAGTTGTTAGTCTGGTGTAGCTGAAACAAAAATTTGTCCTTTTCATATGTGTTCATTTTTTAAAATTGTATTATTTGGTATATATGGTTGTGTGACGTAGTGGGGGTACCTGGCTGGTTTCTATGCTGCTGGCTCTGGGGTAACACCCACTGGCTGCCCCAGTTATTTCTGTAATGGGCTAACTGAACTATCAATCAAAGTTTGGGAAAGTTCAGCTCCAGCTCTGAGTTTTGAGCCGAAAGAAAATCGATGCAAGACACACAACTCCAGCTCCATGAATTGCATAGCTGGAGTTGATGTACCTTGCACTGATTTTCTGAGGTGACCCCCCCAGTCAAAGGTCCATGAGAGAAATGCTCCCATTGACTTCCCTTACGCCTGGTGATACTGACGAGTTCAGGGGCTGACGGGTGTGCCCTTAGCATTTGATTTAGCGGGTCTTTACTAGACCCACTAAATCAAATCCTGGAGGATCGATCACCAGAGCGGCCAACCTCTGGCAAATGGAGATGTGGCCTCAGAGACAAAACAGAGACATAGGCTGTTGACAGATTAGTATGTGTTGGCTTTTCTTACCAAGTACCAAAATGTAGCCTCATGTCTCTTAACACCTGTCTAATCCATTAGGTCAGGTGACATCCCATATTCACTTTGATAGGTAGTAACAATACACTTAGGCTGTGTCTAGACTGCATCCCTTTTCCGTAAAAGGGATGCGAATTAGACACATCGCAATTGCAAATGAAGCGGGGATTTAAATCCCCCCCGCTTCATTTGCATAAAAATGGCTGCTGCTTTTTTCCGGCTCGGAGCTTTGCCGGAAAAAAGCGCCAGTCTAGACGCGGATCTTTCGGAAAATAAAGCCTTTTCCGAAAGATCCCTTATTCCTCTTAAAATAACCTCCATGAATTTATCTAGTTCTTTTTTGAACTTTGTTGAAGTCCTGGTCTTCACAACATCCTCTGGCAAGGAGTTCCACGGGTTGACTGTGCATTGTGTGAAGATATACCTCCTTTTTAAAAAAAAACCTGCTACCTATTAATTTCATTGGGTGACCCTTGTTTCTTATGTTATGAGAACAAGTAAATCACTTTTCCTTATTCACTTTCTCCAGACCAGTCATGATCTCATAGACCTCTATCATATCCCCCTTAATCTCCTCTTTTCTAAACTGAAAAATCCTAGTCTTTTAATCTCTCTTCATATAGCAGCCATTCCAACCTCCTAATCATTTTGTTGCCCTTTTCTGTACTATAGAAAAAGCCCGACAATCAAACAATAAAGTCTCCATTCTAATGAATTCACAGATTGAGGGCAGGATCAAAATTCCAAGGAAATCAATGAAAAGAGTTCATTTTACTTCAATGGGCTTTGGATCAGGCTCTAAAGTACACTCCAAGGGCATGTCCTCACTAGGAAACTATTTTGAAATAACTAAAATCGATTTAATAACTCCCAAAATAACAGAATCAAAATAGCATGTCCACACTATGGGGAAGCCTCAAAATTAGTCGGAGGCAGGCTTCATTAATGTGGATGCTTTATCTTGACTTAGAGCCTGAGGAAACACCAGGGAGTAATTAGTTCAAATTACTCTAGTTATTTTGAAATAGTGGCACTGGAGCATCCACACTAGCGCCATTTCGAAATAACTATTTGAAAGTTAGCGTTATTCCCCGAGGAAAGCAGGAGTACTGATTTCAGAATAAGGATACATCTAGACTGGTGTGTATCCTGGAAAAACTCTGCCACGTCCAGAGAACGCGTTTGCTCTTCCACTTTTTTTTTGCAGAAGAGCAAACTCGTTCATTTGGGGAGCCCTGTATACTAGCGCTACAGAGGACTGTAGTTTACACCTAACCTAAGTGGCTTGTTGTTTTGAAATAACGGGTTTGGTAGTGTGGATGCTCCACTTATTAATGCGATCTAAGGGGAGTTATTTTGAAATAAAACCCTAGTGTAGACCAGGGCTGAAAGTCCTGCTGCTTAGCAAGAGTAATTTTTATGTTCATAGTTGATGCGGTCATCTAAGTTTCATGGAATCTTTAACGGTAGCCTCTTACCTGTGCTTAACCATCACAAAGAAACACCTTTGTGAATTTTAGAACCAGTGGCTGAAAGAGTTCTTGCCAAACAAGGCAAAAATAAATCAGAAAAGAGGATTTTGATTCTTAAATCTTTAAAAAAATCATTTACGTGTATGTCTGTAACCAGAAGACACTAAAAACCTATTGCATTGAATCAAGAAATACATTTGACTTTATGGATTGTTTATGGGATCTTTCTATTATTAGTTCTTTATCCTTTAATATTATAAGGGATTTGTGTCCACAATAAATAATGCTAAGTTAAATTGCGTCCGCTTTGGCTTAAAAATTTTAATATTCCTATTGCCTATCTCCATAAAGAAATTGTATTTGAGGTCGTTGCATATGCACAGCTGCAGTCACAAACCTAATGGAATTACTATTCAAGTGCAGACGAGATTAGTATGAACACTGAGAAACTACCAGTCTATCAGGGGAAAAGGTAAAAGTTCAGAGTTCAGCTTGCATCCAATTATTTATCTCCCTAATAACTTAATAGATTGAATATATTACTTGTCAGTGACCTTGATGTACAACAATAAAGACCCTTTGGTTATGTCAGAAAATATATGAGACTATAATAAGTAGTACTTATGTAGTGGAATAAAAACGAATTCTTTATGATAATGAAGACTCTTTCCACAAGGGCATCGCAAGGACATGTTGCCATGTAAATATAACCATGGTGTAATATGCAGCTGTAACCAGGTTGTGGGTTCTGTGACGAGGTTAGCATTGTAAAGGCCCAGTCCTGCAAACAGGCACACACGCGAGTGACTTTGCTCAGGAAAGTAGCCCATTAGCAGTCAACAAGACCGCTCAGGTGAGTAAAGGCACTGAGGTGGGCAGGTGCGGGGTCAACCCTTTTGGGATCAGTCCCAGGCTGCATCTCACCAGCGTCCGCATCCGCAAATACCCCAAATTCAGAGGAGTCCCTTCCACACAGAAATAGCCCTGCCGACCCTAGGCTGTGTTTTTGGCTGTTTCCACTCCGGATCTATTGGCATTTAAAAGAATCATTTCCATAAGTGTTTAAGATCAAATGTAATATTGCAAAGAGGCACAGAGTTTGAAACCAGGCAGGTAATTTCCCTGATTGCATCTGTCTCTCTGCAGTACAACCTACGCTGCTATTTCGCTGTAGCCTAATGTCTATTTTTCTAAGGGTTCACATTGTCTTTAAGCCCACCCTCCCCCCGTTACAGGATATTGTTCTTTAATAATGCCTGCGATTATGGATTGTCTTTTCCTTCTCAGCGTGCGGAGCATTGTCATTAACAAAGGGAATGAAGCTCTCCTTAACAGACCATTGAAATCACTTATGTGAAGTTTCACGCCGTAGGGGGAGGGGAGACAAACTAGGTACTTATTTTATTAAGCTAACATTTTCAAATGAACGCACGCGGTGTGCAACTCCGCTGGGTATTCACCGGGGGGTGAAAGCAAAGTGGTTATTGAACCGTCTGGCTCTCCCATGCGCAATCAGAAGGGTTCTCTTAATATGCTGGGAAGACAGCAGTTCGTGTTTAGATTGGAAGGAATCCAGGGTTCAGAAGTTGTCAGGTGTCTTTGAGTATGATCCAGCGCTTACAAATTGTCTGGGAGGTCCCTCTCTCACTGGGATCAGCCCTTCTCTTCCCCCCCTTGCGGGCCATCCTAGTCTGGTGGCAAAATCAACCTCCAGCCCCCCCCCCCGCCCCCATTTGAAAATCCAGGAGCCATATCAGCTATGCCTGCAGGTTACTCACGGTTTCAGAATGCCTGCCCTAGCCACTCGGTTCGCTGTCACCTTCCTACCCCCCTCAACCATTTATCCCAGCAGCCTCATGTTTTGATTGTATTTATGGCCACTTAATCTGTGCTAGCAGCAAGGATCAAATATATCTCCAAGTATTGATCAGTTTTAGGCTGATAGAAGTTCAAGCTCATGAGGTCTCGGTCTTTGACCCTCAAATAGGATATGAATCTCAATCCAATAGACTGATATTCACACACAGCGGCTGCCCAGCGTTGCAGACGGCGGGGGAAAAAATCAATGAAGAGTGCTAATGATTCACAATTTATAGAGCAGCTGCCATTTTAATATTAGAATAAATGTTATATTGCAAAGGGATGGGAACATAGGTGGTGGCATGGAAAATATTTCTTTAGAGCCTTTTCTGTGTGAAAACGATGCACACAGAATTTTATGAAGTGTAATTTATTGGCCTCATTTAGAGGTATAATTTAAAACTCCTTATGAAAAAGATATTAACTGGAGTGGCTGAGGTAAGAAAGCAGCTAGGACAGTCCAGGCGATCGGAGCCTGACAGCCGTGTGCTGGCTGCAAGCAGGAAGAAATATCATAATGCCAAAGATTGGAAACTCCTCAAGGATAGTCGTTTTGCTTAAACGCCTGCACAGCAACTCACACAATAGGGCCCTGGTCTGAACGGGCTCCAGGCACTGGTGTAATCCATGCCAGAATATCCCACATCCAGGGAGTGTCTTCAAATTAAACGATTCATGAGGTAGGCATGGAGGAGTCTAGCGCAGAATTCTCCTCCAATGCGTTGGAATGTGATATGGAATTCTTGAGACTAAATTCTTGAGACATGCTGGTGGGGGCATTTCAAACTCTGGGGCAATACATTGCCTCTGTACACTTACAAAATCAAGTAAGCTTAAGCTTGATTACATCTTTCAGAAAACCCCACTGGTGTTACGGTTTCCTTCTGAGGAGGTGCCTATAGATAGCTCACAGGCCATGTGACTCTCTTAACCCAAAGCAGAGAAGCAGGAGTAACATCGGCAGCCATCTTGGATGAAGGGAAGCGAAACCTGCCCTTGACGATTACCGTTGCTGTCTCTGAGATTTGCCTGGAAATGTAGTTTTAAGTCTCTCCTTGGAGACTTGGCACTGATCAAGGGCGATTATTTATCCTCCTTGGCTTAGTTTTGTGCCATGTGATTTGTAAATTACAGCAGGGGAGCAAGGAAAACATGCCCTACATGGGCACAGAATTTAACATAAGAACGGCCATACTAGGTCAGACCAATAGTCCATCTAGCCCAGTGTCCTGTCTGCCCACAGTGGCCAATATCAGATGCCCCATGATCCATCCCCTGCGTATAAGCTCTTCTATTTAGGTCAGAGGGCCACATGACTAGGGGAAAACCCTCAAACCCTATCACCTGTTGACTAGTTAGCAGGCTAAATACAGCCAAACCAGTTCAATTCGCACAGCAGTCTCTCATCTGACTGGATTGCTTTTAGCAAGCCAGGAGTCTAATGATGATGTGCTTTTTATAGCACCTTAGTTCCTGAGAGATCCCCCAGACATTACAAACCCTGCCGCTGATTCAGAAAAAAAACACACTTGAGGATATTCTCAACTACTTTCTGGAATAGGGTTAGATTTACATGTATATTTAACTTTCAGCATGGGCTTAATCACCCTTCCTGAATACAGCTACATGCATGAATTAGGACCTTATAAAGGAAAGTAATATTGAAATGCAGCTGCCTCTGTGGTAGAAAGTGGCAACCAGCTAGCATCCTGCTCTCTGCGTAACAGTGGTAGAAGAGGAAAATTTGAGACGTGCTATGAGAGTTTTAATGTCCATGAAGAATCATAGAATCATAGGACTGGAAGGGACCTCGAGAGGTCATCGAGTCCAGCCCCCCCGCCCTCAAGGCAGGACCAAGCTCCACCTACACCATCCCTGACAGATGTCTATCTAACCTGTTCTTAAATATCTCCAGAGAGGGAGATTCCACCACCTCCCTTGTCAATTTATTCCAATATTTGACCACCCTGACAGTTAGGAATTTTTTCCTAATGTCCAACCTAAACCTCCCCTGCTGCACTTTAAGCCCATTACTCCTTGTCCTGTCCTCAGAAACCAAGAGGAACAAATTTTCTCCTTCCTCCTTGTGACACCCTTTTAGATATTTGAAAACCGCTATCATGTCCCCCCTTAATCTTCTTTTTTCCAAACTAAAGAAGCCCAGTTCATGAAGCCTGGCTTCATAGGTCATGTTCTCTAGACCTTTAATCTAGAAGAAGAGACAGGGTGACAGTTATTCACAGAACTTTAAAAGTTGAAAGACTGAGTCAGCCTGAGAGGATTTGAACCTTTTGTCTCCGAGTGTATAGGCACTAAAAATACTTAGGTTTAAAACAGCTAAGGTATCCAGGGTTCCTGCTTGCCTATGTTGGGTCTCAAACCACTTCCTAAAACACGTGGTAGCCCAGTGTAGCTGGCAAGGTTCTTGTACATAACGATACCTGTTCCTACATGGATGCAAAGCTTAAACGACACTATGTGCCGGAAATCTAGCGCTTTAGAGCAGCGGTTTTCAAACTATAATTCTCATGATCCAGTTGAAGAAAATTGTCAATGCCTGTGACTCAACATAATGGTATCTTTTGACTAGAGTGTGGGCTCCAGGGTGAGGCCAGGAATAAGGGGGTTGGGGTACAGGAGGGGGCTCAGGTTGAGGCAGCAGATTGGGGCGCCAGGCTGGGCACGGGCCTACTTCCAGCGAGTCCCAGTCAGCAGAGTAGCGGGAATTCTAAGGCTGGCTTCGCGCCTGACGTGGCACCTCAGACCACACTGTGCCCTAGAAGCCGCCAGCCGCAGGTCTGAGTCCTAGACAGAGATGTGCAAGCGGCTCTAAGCTCTGCTCTCATACGTAGGCACCGTCCTCCCCAGCTCCCATTGGCCGGGAACCAGCCAATGGGAATGTAGCACTGGCCCTCAGGGTGAGGGCAGTGCATGGAGCCCCGAGGCCCCCCGCCTAGGAGCTGGACCTGCTACTGGCCACTTCTGGGGTGCAATGCGGCCCGTAGTGCCAGGACAGTCAGGAAGCCTGCCTAGCAACACCGGCTAGGTCACCCTACAGCACAGCAACCTAGTGCCTGGCATTCCACCACCCAGTCCTGTGTCACGACTTGTACTTTGAAAACCACTGCTCCAGAACAGACACGAAGAAAGGGAAACACTGCATCGAAAATACAGTGGTGCTGCTTTCCTTTTGGCTGTCCTTACCTACAGTTTTCATAGAAATGAAAATAATTTAAATAATCTATCTGCCTGAGCGCTTGTAACTCTCCATCCCCCGCAGAATAACTTTCCTATATCTTATAACCTGGAGCCTATTGACAACCTGTATGAAAAATAATAAGCCCTTTCAGCTGCAAAAGCAAAATCCAATGTATTGATTGCGATAGTCTAAATGATAGCATTTCTATTGACCAGACAGGGCTGCCTAACCTGGTTAAAGTTTATTTAACTCAGGGTATAAAGTGCCCCTTGCTTTTAGGCATAAAACCAAAATGCACTTAATCCGCTTCCCATTTTGGTTACTGCTACAACAGTGAGCAAAATTCCTTCCAGAAGAACATTCAGTAAAGACTCGCTTAATGAAACAAAATCCCGGATTTACGGGGAAGAATTCCTAGGGTTTTGTAAACATACATTTGCTTTAATCTGATGAGATATGGCAAAGGTTTATACATATTAATATCGAGCGTAGTAATCAATAGGTGCTTTGAAATCTCCAGATTAGAAGTGCTAGGTGTAATTATGGTCATAGTGTGTTTCATGGGATTGGAGGCGTCCATCCATCTCAGAGCTGAAATAGACAGGGTGTAGATTGAGACGAGACCCACCTGAGTCTGAGCTTCGAACTATTCCTTGGTGAGTAGTAAATCAAAATTCAGCTGTGTTGACCTTCCAGACACACTACTGTTCCATTGGCGGATGTAGGCGGTGGATGAAGGAGAGGAGAAATTGGGTCAGGAGGCTGCCTGAGCGATTTGGCAGGGTTTGATTATTTGGAAGATCTTGCCCATTTAGTTTGGACTCCTCTCTCTCTAGCTACTTATACCATGCTCACCCCTACCGTACGAGAGCGCAATACAGTCCAAGTTCCAGGTGTTACCCTGCTCTTCCCCAGTGGACTCTGCTCAGACTGTAGGATCTTTGAGGCTAGGGGCCATCTTTTCTTCATGTCCATCATGTAGAAGAGTAGGGCTCCAACACTCAACTGGAGCCGCTGGGTGGCAACTCCACAACATAAGAACGGCCGTACTGGGTCAGACCAAAGGTCCATCTAGCCCAGTATCCTGTCTGCCGACAGTGGCCAGCACCAGGTGCCCCAGAGAGGGTGGACCGAAGACCATGATCAAGCGATTTGTCTCCTGCCATCCCTCTCCAGCCTCTGACAGACAGAGGCCAAGGACACCATTTTATCCCCTGGCTAATAGCCTTTTATGGACCTAACCTCCATGAAATTATCTAGCTTCTCTTTAAACTCTATCATAGTCCTAGCCACATACAATAACAAATACACACAACAGGGTGCAGAGTTAGTTTCCTGATTCCATTATGGAGATGTGTGAGTTGTCGATCCAGACCAGTAGCTGAAGTCCAGGGTCGTTTGGTTCTTGGATTCCAAGTGTGGACTCATCACGTTCAGCTGCCCTGGGAAGTCTTCCTCCTTTTTCTCACTCTTCACTTGATTGTCTCCCCTCCATTGGCAACAGGGACTCTTTCCAACTCCAAATCACAGAACCCTCCCCCCATCAACTGGTCCCACTTTAAAATACCACCCTCTGTTCCCACTCTCTGATCCATTTTATCATTTAAATCACAAACATTAAACGAGTGGCCGATAGGGTCCCAACCGTGTCTTTTTACATAATGAAATTACAAGGAGTCATATGTTACTCGCCTCCATAAACGTATTGCGCACTTTACATAAAATTCAGATTGGGGTGCCTCTGCATGCATGCATACATATTTTACATTTTCAGCTTTATTAAAGAAATGAGCAGAGTGCTGGAAAGGTTGCATTGCCTGTTCGGGAAATTCAGATCCTGCGGGCTATAAATCTAAAAGCCTATGATTTGTTATTCTTTGCTCTCCATAAATTAAGCCTTTGTTGATGGAAAGGTTGGCTGCATCCATTCCAGCTTAGGTCACTGTGTTTGGACGGCTATGTGGGCGGGCAGTGCAGAAAAGTGGGTCTGGACTAGGTCTAGCAAACCAGATCAAATAGCTTCCGTTTTATCAGGCCCCTGGAGTTGAGTTGGAACCCAGAGCCAATTCCCCATGGCACATCTGGGTAACTGAGTACAGCTGGTCATTTTAAGGAACAGGCTGACTGCGTTTGAAAGACATCGGATGAGCTGTCCTGGAATTTTTCTCGGTTGATGGAGCAAAGGTTCAACCAATAGAGGAGAAACCAGTTAGTGCTGGTGCTAGGGGCACGTAGGGTCGTGGCAATTTCCAAAGGGATCTGGGAAAAGGTGCTGAGCAGTTCTGGGCTATTTATGGGGGCAGAACTAGCCAGGTGACCCAAGGCAGGAGGAAGGGTAAAGTGTACTGAAAGCATGCAGAAAGGGGAGACTTCAGACACCAGTGCACATGTAACTGCCACTGGGCAGATTCAAACCTGGGATCTCTGGATCTTAGTGTAGGAGCTGCTACAGCTTGACCAATAAAAGCAGCTGGCTCTCGATGCAGGCTGTAGAGCTCCCTTGTTCTTACCTCTTGCTGTAAGTGGTCTAAGTGCCACTATATGGGATAGTGAACCACACTAGGGCTGTGTCTAGACTGCATCCCTTTTCCGTAAAAGGGATGCAAATTAGACACATCGCAATTGCAAATGAAGCGGGGATTTAAATCCCCCCCCCCCCCGCTTCATTTGAATAAACATGGCTGCCGCTTTTTTCCGGCTCAGAGCTTTGCCGGAAAAAAGCGCCAGTCTAGACGGGGATCTTTTGGAAAATAAAGCCTTTTCCGAAAGATCCCTTATCTTAAAATAAGGAATAAGGGATCTTTCAGAAAAGGCTTTATTTTCCGAAAGATCCCCGTCTAGACTGGCGCTTTTTTCCGGCAAAGCTCTGAGCCGGAAAAAGCGGCAGCCATGTTTATGAAAATGAAGCGGGGGGATTTAAATCCCCGCTTCATTTGCAATTGCGATGTGTCTAATTTGCATCCCTTTTACGGAAAAAGGATGCAGTCTAGACACAGCTTAGGGTATGTCTATATTGCATTCCTCCTTCGACAGAGGAATGCAAATGCAAACAAATGAAATTGCAAATGAAGCACGGATTTGAATTTCCCACACTTCATTTGCATAATCATGGCTGGCTGCTTTTCCGAAAGTGTATTTCAAGAAAAAAATGGGGTTATTTAGAAAATAAACCCTTCCTTCGAAATAACCCTTATGCCTTAAAAAATGAGGTTTAAGGGTTATTTCAAAGGAAGGATTTCTTTCTGAAATAAGCCCATGTGGACCGCGTTTTTTTTTCTCATAATACGTTATTTCGGAAAAGTGGCTGGCCGTGATTATGCAAATGAAGCATGGGAAATTCAAATCCGCACTTCATTTGCAATTTCGTTTATCTGCATTTGCATTCCTTTCTCGAAGGAGGAATGCAATGTAGACATACCCTAGGGATGCATCTACACAGCACCTGAAACTCGAAATAGGCTATTTCGAAATTTGACATGTCTACACAGCACCAAATTTAGAAATAACTTGCTGTCTCGAGACACCCCTTAACTGTCATGGAACAAGGTAGAAATAGCATGCCCATTATTTCGAAAAATATTTGAAAAAATATTTTGAAACAACAGGCGGCTTGTTAAGATGCAGGTATACCTTTGATGTCCTGAAATAGCCGTGCAACGTAGACGTGCTCTAGGGGTGTGGGTTGTACACACAGCATGACAAACTATTGTCCAAGTTTTTTACTATGAGTTTGTACAGTGCCTAGAACAATGGGACCCTGATTTCGTTGAGGCTTACAGATAATATAAAGAATATAAATATTGACAATTAACATTAAAGTATAAGAATAAGAATAAATCATTTGTCCATAATCACTTTTTAAGGGCATTTACTCTAGCTTAAGCTGTAGGATAAATGCACTGGAAATAGAATAAACTTAAAAAAACAACAAATAGTCTGGTAGCATTTTAAAGACTAACAAAACATGTAGATGGTATCATGAGCTTTTGCGGGCACAGCCCACTTCTTCACATGACCCTGAAACTATATTATATTAAAATATAATTATAAAAATTAAAATATATTAAAAATAAAAAAATACATTATATTAAAAATGTAATTTTAATCTTTCAAAGATTATAATATATCATGTAATGACACATCATTTTAAGAAAGAGTCTATTGGCCTTTACACCAGGAGTGAATTTGGTCCCATTTTACAGAGAGAAGAGGGGTTTTGATCCAATCATAATTTTTTTTCGAAAAAGCAAATTCAAGGAGACCAAAGTGATTTGTGAATGTGTGTCAAATAGTTTTGCACAAACAGAAATGAAAAAAAAAAAAGTCAGCATGGCTAGTGTCAATATTTCTGAAATGAAACTTTCTGGCTTTTTGGTTTCAAATCATTTCATTAAAAATGTAACAGGGTTTGTTTCATTAAAAAAAATTTAAAAACCCCACCTAACAACAAAGCAAAAATCTGGGGAAAAAATTAAAACAAAAAAAAGTGTGGGTTTTTATATTGCTCCAGTGAGAAAAATAAAAAATGGTCAGTTTTGGTTCAAAATGCACCAAATTCTTTTTCCAGATGTTTTGGCTCAGCCATGAAACTGGAGAAGTCAATTAGTCACCCAGTTCTAATAAAAATAAGGTTAACAATTACCATGGCTAAAAAACAAAATTTCCCCTCCTCCTCTCGGTAAAAATCTTTGCAAACAGGAAGACAATATCCCTGCTTTTAACAAGGCAATGGCTGTTTGACTGAAATATCCTGTCAAAACAGTTTCAAATGCAGCTGCAAAACAACCATTCTGCAAAGCTGAAACCCAGAACACATTTGGCTCTTCAAACTACAAATGTATTTTGGACCCAAAATTCTTCTTTCCCAAAAGCTTAACAACACAGGCTGATGAGAGCAATTGTAAAAATGGAGAGGAAGTGGCGAATAGTCAGCAAGCAGCAGCAGAAGCTACAGTACAGTAACATGTCTGCGATGATTTTTTATTTCTAACTTGGAATAAAATCAGATTTGGACGAGGTTCTACTGTAATCCAAAACGACTGCTCCTCTACTTAGCAGGCTGCACATGCAACCAATCATATATAAAGCCAAACAAATCGATTGGTGAATCTGCATGGATTTTGTCTCCCAAAGATATATTACTGCAAAATAATGCAGGTGCAGACAATGATAATTCCATAAACACTCTACTTATTAATGCATCACAAATAAGTACAAAATAATAGATGTGTGATATCTATTATTAACCAAATATCAAAATAATATTAACATTAAAATAATGACAATAATATTTTAGTTAAATATTAACCAAAATAATAGATGTTTGATATTGCATAAGATATTTATGGGTGGATTGTGGCTTTATCTCGGGGATAGTACCTGCACATTATCATATGCGATAGCAAAAAGAATTCAATACATAGTTTTCAAAATAAAACAGGTTCGTCCTCTGAGCACAGCACAGCAGTGATAATACCCTAAGAGAGTGTTTCTCAAATGTGCCCACAGACAGGGGCTTTTGTTGCAGCCAGAACCGCCTGGATTGTGATGCGGGTGGTGGAGGAGGAGTAGACTCTCATCCTCCATGTGGATGCATTGCCTAAGAGAGACATGGGGCAGCGGGGCTTTGGCTGCAAAAGCTTCAGGCTCCAGCCCTCCGCTGCATCCTGCAACCATCCACTGGCCTCTGCTGCCTTCCCTGACCCTCCATCCTCAGCTTAAATTTGTCCCCAGGTCTTTGAAGGGCTGAATAAGTCTGTTGTGAAAAGTGATACTTGTGTGTTTGTTAGTATCATTTTTTTCCACAACCGACTTTCCAGCTAGAAATAAATAATTGACAGGCATTTGGATGGGGGAACGTGCCTATTTATTGGTGAAAAGAATCAGAGGGGTAGTCGTGTTAGTCTGAATCTCCATAAACAAGAAGTCCTGTGGCACCTTATAGACTAACAGATTTATTGGAGCATAAACTTTCGTGGGCAAAAACCCACTTTGTCAGATGCACGTACAATAAATCTGTTAGCCCATGGGTTCCCAAACTGGGGGGCATAATTCCAGAGGGGGGCGTGAGGCAACCCAGCCACACCTCCCCCCCGTCAATCCCACCTCAAGTTTTGCTGCTATTTTTTGGGAGGGGGGGCGTGAGGGTTTCTCAAAAATCAAAAGGGGGGGGCGTCATGCCAAAAAATTTGGGAACCACCATGTTAGCCTATTTATTGGATTTCCCTAACACTAAGGCTTCGTCTACACTGCCAGTTCTTCTGGCAGAAAATATGCAAATTAGGGACTCATTAGCATAAGGGACTCATTAGCATAAGTCACAATCTCATTAGCATATTTTCTGCTGTTTCTTTTTGCGCAAAAAGAATACATCCACACTGCTTGTTTTTGGGCAAAAAGAAACAGCAGAAAATATGCTAATGAGATTGTAACTTATGCTAATGAGTCCCTCATGCTAATGAGTCCCTCATTAGCATATTTTCTGCCGGAAGAACTGGCAGTGTAGATGAAGCCTTAGTGTTAGGGAAACCCAATAATGAGGGACTCATTAGCATAAGGGACTCATTAGCATAAGTCACAATCTCATTAGCATATTTTCTGCTCTTTCTTTTTGCGCAAAAACAAGCAGTGTGGATGTTTTCTTTTTGCGCAAAACCCCCTTTTTCTGCAAAGGATATACCGATCTTACGGAAAAAGGGTTTTTGTGCAAAAAGACAACGTCCGCACTGCTTGTTTTGGCGCAAAAACCCCTAGCGCAAAAACGGATCGGCAGAAAATATGCAAATGAGATCGTGATTCATGCAAATGAGTCCCTCGTTAGCTTATTTTTTGCTGAGAAAACTCATAGTGTAGATGGTAGCCTCGGTGTTTTAGGAAAAAGTTTTGAGAGCAGCCACCAGGAAGAGCTGGTGGCCTCTCTCTGGTGAACCAAAAAACTGTGTCCTGAGATTCCCTGCCCGAGATCAGAAAACTTTAGTAGCTTTAGGGAAAAGGATTCTCTTGTTGGATGTTAGGAAAATGCCTTCCCCATGCATTGTAAGAACTCCTCAAAGTCCAATGCACTGGAAAGACAACAGAGATCAGCATTATGACGACAGGCAATATTCCGTGCTGAACAGAATTCATTCTGCAGAGGTATTATGCTGATGCATCGAATACTTTGAAAAGTGCACAGGGCGTATTTGCTGATTGCAAGGATATGTCATTTCACTCCCACAATGGCTCTCTTGCAAACCCACTTTTTTTGCATGTGACTCCACTTGCTTTATTAAATCTCTGCATACATCAAATGCTCACTTCCAGAATGCTTTGGAAAAGCTGTAGTTTGAATGACCTGTTCCCCCAGGGTAACCCTGCAAGTCTAATGATCCAAAAAGGTCCCTCAGCAAATTGTAGATCTTCTCCTTAAAGACAGACAGGGATATGACACCGCTCTGATTTGCCCCTAAATGTGCTCCATGAGCCCCGTAAGCAGTGGAAGTGTCAGTGATGCTGCTAGACAGTATTGACCTCCTGTGGTTCAGCAAATTCTCTGGTCCGGCACCAGAGAAGTCCCAAGGGTGGCAGACTAGAGAGGTTCAACCTGTACTGCAAGAAAAGTCAGGCCCAATATATGAAATTTTGCAAAACTGGGGCTATGTCTACACTGGGAAGGTTTGGCGACAAAAGTGCTGTTGACACGCAAAAGTCGGCAAAAGTGAAAAACAGTCAAACCGGTTTTTCTGCCTCCCACTGTTGACATTTCATGCCCACATTGTTAACATCCTGTCCACAGCTGGAGCAAAGCAATCTGGGTGAGCATCCCACAGGGCAGTGTTGTAGGAAGGCAGAGCTGATCCCTGTGTGTCTTGGGATTCCCTCTGAGCTCTGTGAGATCTCTGTGCTGAGGAATGTCAAAGCAATACAGCCGTCTTTCCAGCCCTCCCCCTGCAGCAGCAATCTGCCTGCCACTGTGTTCCTAGCCGGGCAGAACAGGAGCATCCCAATGATTTGCTCTTTGTTTGTTCCCCAAATGGAGCAGCTCACTTAGCTGATAGATACTTCCTGGAGCTTTGAAAGGGGATGGACACATGCCTGCAGGGCAGCAGAGATCACAAAACACTAAGCAGAGCCATCAGGGCAGGCATTGTGGGATACTGGAGAAAGCCAGTTCTTTGGACAAAACAAACAGCAGAGTCCACCGTGGCTCTTTGTTGACAATTAAGGGAGGGGCAAAGGAAAAACTCAGTCAGCGATGGACATTTTTGTTGTCAAAACCGGGTGTTTTTCCTGACAAAAGTCGCATGGCAATGCAAACACTCTCACTGTTTTGTCACCAAAGGCAGTGTTTGGCGACTAAACATGCCAGAGTAGACGAGGCCTGCCTCTTCAGCCTTGTTTAAGTACACTGTAAGCTCTTTCCTGTGCATTTGTAGAGTGGGTTGGCGGCCTCTAGGTGCTAATGTTATGCAAATAATAAATAATATTAGACCCTCTTTGGAAATGAAGGGATAGATCAATGGACTGAAGTGTGGTAAATCCTGGCCACCCAGGAAGGGAAATGGAGAAGACTCCATAAATCTATCAATCCGCAATCTTGACATTAGCCATGTAGAGGACATAGTCGACATTGTCCAGGAATCTGCGAAGATTTACTTCCAGCCAGGAGAGAGATTAAAAGCTTTATTACTGTGGTCCCTGCTCATGCAGGTGGGTCTAACTTTTGTGCTAAAGAGCTAAAATGTAGAAATGGACAGGGCAGAAGTTATAAGCTGGGTTGCCTTCTTTCGCTCTTAGACATCAGGAAAGTTTCTGATAACAACCATTGAAAACCATGGACAGACTAGAAAGGAGTGGATTTTTGAGGACTGCATGTTGATTAGTCAAGGTGCTTGATGATTTAGAGTCAGTGGCAGGACATTTCTGCCAGTTCTTTCCTTTTCTGCTGGTGTCTCAGAGCCTTTAATGAGACTGACATCATAACCCTACATACTAACGTAGTGTTGACGCTATGCACCTTTTAGCAGTGCAGCTGTGACGTTATAGAGATCGGCAGACGTGCCAGGACTAGCTGCTAGGTGGTCCTTATAGAGCTTCATTGAGGCAACTCCCCCACTAAAGTGATTGGATGGAAAGATGGCCCAATGTTTTGGCTTTTAGCCTGGACTCCAGAAGGCCCTGGTTCAAAGTCCCTGCTCTGCCACATACTTTTGGTTTGGCCTTGGGCCGATCACTTAGTCTCAGATCCTCATTTCTGGGCCAACATGCCATTGATTTCCATTACCCTAGCAGCAAACTGAAGGTAATAACGCCTCCCTATGGCTACTTCTACACTGGCACTTAAACTTAAGTGTAGACAAGGCCTGAGTCGCAGTGGTGTGAAGGAAAAACACATTGCAGTTTGAAAATGAGGAGTCCTGTGGCACCTTAGGGTGTGTCTAAACTACATGGCTCCGTCGATGGAGCCATGTAGATTAGGCTGATCTGCAAAGGGAAATGAAGCCGCGATTTAAATAATCGCGGCTTCATTTAAATTTAAATGGCTGCCGCGCTGAGCGACAAATAGCTGATCAGCTGTTTGTCGGCTCAGTGCGCTAGTCTGGATGCTTCCGCGCCGACCTGAAAGCCCTTTATGGACCTCCCTGTTATGCATCGTAGGATGAGGTTTACCGGGGAGGTCGATAAAGGGCTTTCATGTCAACAGGGGAGCGTCCAGACTGCCCCGATCTGCCGACAAACAGCTGATCGGCAGAGCGGGGCAGCCATTTAAATTTAAATGAAGCCGCGATTATTTAAATCGCGGCTTCATTTCCCTTTGCCGAACAAACAAATCTACATGGCTCCATTGACGGAGCCATGTAGTCTAGACGTACCCTTAGAGACTAACCAAACTATATAGAGAATCATGAGCTTTTGTGGGCAAAACCCACTCATCTGATGAGGTGAGTTTGACCCACAAGCGCTCTTGATTCTTCGTATTTTGGTTCATCTCTAAGGTGAAACAGGACGGCTTGTTGTTTTTAAAGTTCAGACTAACAGCTGCTCCTTTGAGATATTTTCATGTTCAAAGTCTGAGTATAACTCAGATTGTTAGTAAGAGAGGCGCCACACAAGCACTATCCATTAATTGGTGGCAACTGAATGCTGAACTGGAGTAAAGCGTAAAAGCCTCCCAAATCGATTGGGATCTTTCTAAAGGTCTTAACCAATGACGCCCAATTGCGACCGTAGGGTGCAGACAAATGCCAGTTCTCCAGAGTGATTTCAAAGCCCTGGTCTGAGCCCCACACAAGGCCTTTGCTAATGCTGCCCATTCTTTGTAGGATGCTAATTATCCAGACAGGTGGGATCCTGTCTGCCAGAGCAGGTGTTACTGTTAACATTGCAAGAAGAATGGGGGAAAAAAACAAAGAGGAGGAAACCGAGAAACCTGACCCGCTACCTGCCAAATGCTTGCATACATTATTGCATCCCCAGTTCCAGGGAAAACTTCCCTGACCTTAGCTAACTGCATACCAGAGGTATTAGCATTTAAGCACCTGACAAACTCGTCCAAACATTGGCCGGAGGTCTAGACCAATTGCTTTTGCTGAAGCGCGATGATAATTCCCCCTGCAGATCCAGATTTTGACAAGTAAATCTCATATTTTAAACACAGGATTAAAAATTTTTATTACTACAGTGGGGATTAAGTCGAAAAGCCTCAAAATGTCAATCTGCAAAAGTAGGAAACACGGGAAAATAAAGCAAAATCGATTGTGCAAAATAACTCAAGTTTAACCCCTTGCCACCTGGCCCAGACGGCGATCACAGTCAGCCGCGGCCCTGGTTATAATCAACCCGCGTTCCTTGTTTTAAACTTTCACAGGGGTACCAGGTGTGGGATTTCCCCATGGGCCATGTCTCTGCAATAGCAGCAGCATCGAATAGCCTGTGAACAAGACAAGGGGGCTCCATTAAATCTATGGGTATTTTGGCTTTGACTTTAATGGGGTCAGGACTGCAGTGATGACAATTCCAATATTTCTTGGGGAGCAAATTCAAATCCCCCTCTCCTGGTAGGGACCTCCTGCCAGTCATTCCCCCACCCTACCCTGCTCCTGCATGGCTCCTGGGTCACCCTTGGCTGGGGAAACACCCCTCTCTCTCACCTACACAGTCCCTGAGCTGGAGCTGCCAGGAGTCAAGTTCTGAGCCGATTGCTTTGGGCTCCCCATGGTCTGAGAACAGATTCCTCATAACACCACCGGCCCAGCGCCCCCTCCAGCTGGACTGAGCCATTGCAGGGCCAAATTTGAGTACTGCTCACACCACTCCAGCAGCAGCTACACTGATTTAATACAGGACTGCTGCTTAAAAGGAGCAGGCCCCGGCCCACCTGCCTGCCGGGCCCACAGAACTTTGAGCAAGTGCAAAATCCGTGTGGGGGAGGAGGATGGGAAGAGGGGAGTTCATCGGAATTGGTGCCACTGCTCCCCATGTGCCTCAGTAAGGAAGCTGGGCAAAAACGAATAAAGGGGCCGGACGAGTTTGCGAGTAAGGCGCAGGCGTGGGAGCCAGGAAGCCAGATTTCTGTTCTCAGTGGGGCTGCACAATCCTCTCATTTTTCCATCCCTGTGCAGATTTTTTCCATCTATGTGTGGAATAATTTTAGGTGCACCGGTGCACCACCAGTAGGAACTAAAAATCTCGCTATGGGTGCTCTGCTAATCAGTGGGGCAGCATTGGGATCTCTTGTGAGTGATCGCACAAGCGCCCAGCTTCCAGGCCACGCTGGGGGCATAGACTTCCTTTGCAGTCATCTGTGCTCTGCCTATGAGACCCCAACCCTCTTTTATAAAATGCTGAGCAGTATTTCTCTCCCCGGGAGACGGAGGCTCAGTTAAGCTCATGGGAGTTCAGAAGGGGACTGGAAATTTTCCCATGAACACGGCTGGGTCATTGGAAATGATTTCGACTTGCCAGTTTGAACCAAGACAGAATTTGTCCCCCCCCCCCCCCGGTGACAGCCCAAATTTGAGACCTGGGCTCTGCAAGCAGCATCTCTTCACTCCGCGCAATTCCCTCCCCGTCTCTGACGCCAGCTGGAACGACGGCAGGTGTGAGCACGGAGGGGGCGGGTGAGCCTCGCAGCTGAACCACAGTAAGATGGGCTACTCGGGATGGAAGCCTGGCTTATTTTTCATGAATGGGGATGTGACGTCCTCTGTGTTCTGCCTCCCTCCCCAGGAATCTTGGGCTTCCTCAGAAAGGTCCGAACGTAGCCACTGCTGGAGTCCGGATGGACACAGGATATGGATCCTAATGGTGAATGGGATGCATGGGCCGTGGGTGAAGGCCGGGCTTGGGGAGCCAAGCCCTAGTCCTGCCCCTTCTGTGCTTACTGGAGCCTATCCCCCATTGTGGCTGCTGGGCCCTGCCCTGCACCCCCATACAACTCTATCATGACTGACGGCTTATCGGCCCAATAAGCAGCCGCACTACAGCCCTGGGGGCCCACCTCTGGCCCTGGGGGCAGCCACACCACAGTTCTGGCCCCAGCTCTGGCCCTGGGGGCAGCTGACACACAGTCCCAGCCCCGGGAACAGCTGGGTAGCCCCTGCTGCACCGTGGCCCCAGCCTTCCTGGCGCACTGGTGGGACCAGTCAGCCACAGCTCAGCCAAAGCCTCAGCCTTTCCCCACCGGTTGGGTGGCATCCCCGGTCTTTTAGGGAAGGCCACCACCCATGATATTACATTAGGATACATCCTGTGTTCCTAAGCAGCTCCCTTATAGTCGTCCATTCGGTTCTTCTGCACCAGACTCTACTAAAAACTAATGAACATCTAATATCCAATTAGCCACTGGCTCCTCTTCGTCGCGGTTAGGAATCTAGTAAAATCATCTTCAATCGCATGGCTCGGAATTCCTTAATCTCCGTGGATGCAGCCAGTGGGACATTGGAGGCTTTTTTTAGGGCGTTCTTTGCCACTGAGTATTGTCTGCATTGCCTGGGAGTGCGTCACGAGCCTTGGACTTGTGTTTTAGGATTCGCAGTGAAATGGCTGATAAATGCGAGACTTCAGCGAGTTTCCCGCATTGCTTACGGGAGGTAAGTCTGTCTAATCACAGGTTCATTACCAAGGATTTTCGGACTACCAGCACATTCTTAAAAAACACATCAATGTCTAATAAGCGAGGGGTGCACATCCAATAATTAAAACCCAGCTACAATGCACTCCCCCATGCTGACATGGGCAGGAGGATGCTGTTTGATTACAGTGTCATCCAGCACTGCAACAAGGCACAGAGTTCTTCAGACAGATGCTTCTTGCTTGTGCAACTGAAATTATTCCTCTCCCTGCTTATAGGTGTGTATTAGGTGCTAGCTCCCTGCACAGAGATACACAGCTGTTTTGCTGATTCCCCCGAATAGTTTGGGGCCAATCAGGGCTGGTCTACAACAGTTTGGCACCTGAGGCAACCGCCTCAGTTCGCCTCATGGTAAGGCCGGCCCTGGGTCCTGTTTCTCCATCCCAAGAGGATACAATATCTTGGATTGTCTCATTAAGGTAGGAGCAACCAGGGGTAAGGAACGAGATCCTGCAGGGACCTGAGAAAGTTTAGACGGAGGTCCTCAAGAACATAAGACCAGCCATATTGGGTCAGACCAAAGGTCCATCTAGCCCAGCATCCTGTCTACTGACCGCGGCCAATGCCAGATTCCCCCGAGGGAATGAACCGGACAGGGAATCCTCACACGATCCCTTCTCTATCACCCATCCCCAGCCTCTGACAGACGTAACTTTATCCTTTCGCTATGGCCCTTAGTTAACTTTTAATTTGTCGTCTTTTCTAATTCAATTTAAACCGACGGTGCATTCCAGCCTGGCTTGTAGCCTATTGTTTACTTTCCCTCGTCATTGTAAGTCAGTCTAGCCATTGCTGCAAAGCGACAGGTGTCATTAAAAATCACTTTTCTTTCTCCCCCATTATTGATCACGGTGTCAACTTGCCGCCGCAATGGAACGAAGAAGCCCGAGACCGGAGTAATGGAATGCCACCGGACTGTGTGTTGCAGGAAACACAGGCCTGACTTCTCAACCCATCTCAGCACCTCCCACTCCGGCTCAGGCCAAAAGCAATGGTGGATGCGCAGAACGTTTGAAATTTAGACGCCAGCTCTCCTACCATGCACGTGGACCTGGCCTAGGAAGCTAAGTGCACTCAAATAGCGTAGCTGTTTCTTCCACTTTTCCCAGTGGTGGCTTCCCAGGTAGGACGAGTTTTGTCTTTGGTTGGGAATCAGTCAGGAATGGTCTAACTGGCTATAAATGGCCCTTCTGCCTTACTTTCCACTCCTTTGATTGACACCTCAAAGCAGGAGCCCCTAATTCTTGTGGCTGTTTCTGAAGGAAAAGGAGCCGGCAAGCTTGGAAGATCTGGGTGCACTTTTAAAGAAAACAAAATGCCCCCCCAAAAAATTTGTTTTTCAACAAACGCAATTTTGCATCCTCCAAGTGTGACTTTAAAACTGGACCTAAATATAAACCACATGTCCTGTGGTTACTGCTCCAGACTGGCTCAGAAGCAGAACAAGCAGATGGCAAAAAGGCAACAGCAAAAAGAGTATTTTGCTCCCGCTTTAGTTGGAAAAATAAACTTGAAAAGCTGTTAAACTGCTCAGGTGTGTGGGTTAGGCATGCAGCAGCAGATAGAATCTAATCCCCCTGCCTCCATTCTGTTTGCTCTGTGAAGTCCAATTCCCCCACAGAAGGGCCTGTCTCCCCGTGTCGGAGCCCACTGTGAAGGGAACGCACACGTCAGGACAAGTAATTAGTTTTAGAGATTCTATTACTCAGAGGTTTTTTTGCAATTCTGGGAAGCCTTGTCCAATGTGCGTGCTCAGCATTGTTATAGGAACACAGGATCTACTGTGCCAGATCAGTCTCTGGGCTTGTGGGAGACTGCCACCATGCCATGAGCATCTTACACATGCCACCATGCCCTGAGCATCTTACACATGCCACCATGCCCCGAGCCAGCTCTGCAATGCTGCCTCTGGGACTGGGTGGCACAGCCTTCCACCATCAAAGAGCAGGAGATGGGCTTGCCACGGGGTTAGCTACAAGATAGGCTCACGATGCCAAATTCAGACCCAGCTGCAGATTTCAAACTCCAGGAGGGTTTGAATGCAGGGTTTTGTTCCCCATTTTCTTCTGCACACGACTGCTCTTGTTTTCTGATCTCTTTCAGCAGCTGTCTCACACAGACACACCCTTGCCCCTGTGTTTTACTATCAGTCCCAGGGAAATCCCTCAGCTCCCAGAGGGTGTGTCTAGACTACATGGCTCCGTCGATGGAGCCATGTAGATTTGTTTGTTCAGCAAAGGGAAATGAAGCCGCGATTTAAATAATCATGGCTTCATTTAAATTTAAATGGCTGCCCCGCTCTGCCGATCAGCTGTTTGTCGGCAGATCGGGGCAGTCTGGATGCTCCCCTGTCGACATGAAAGCCCTTTATCGACCTCCCTGGTAAACCTCATCCTGCGAGGCATAACGGGGAGGTCGATAAAGGGCTTTCAGGTTGGCGCGGGAGCATCCAGACTAGCTCGCTGAGCCGACAAACAGCTGATCAGCTGTGTGTCGGCTCAGCGCGGCAGCCATTTAAATTTAAATGAAACCGCGATTATTTAAATCGTGGCTTCATTTCCTTCTGCCGATTAGCCTAATCTACATGACTCCATCGATGGCGCCATGTAGTTTAGACGCACCCAGACTGAGTACAGTGAAACCTTTGTCATCCGGCACTCTGTTAACCAGAAAACTTTGTGAACCATCATTGCCCCCAGCCACGATACTGTCACATCTTCCAGAGCACCGCCCTGGCTTGGTTCACCATGATTGGCTTAATTTTTTATTTAAGAAGTACTGATCAACTTAACTCAAAATAGAAATGTGAGACCCACTGCCTCACACTACAAAACTACCAATATTAAAAACTTGAGCATGACTATTATTGTCCATTGGTTTTTCCTAGGTTGATGGGACTCTCAGATAACCGGAAGTTTTAGATAACCGGAACGCCCTAATCTCCGAGCGTGCCGGATAACACAGGTTTTACTGTATCTGGTTTCTACTGGTTTCCAGTGCTCATGACATCAAAGGACACGTGAGTTGCTCCCTTTCTGTAGGCGGCAAGGCGCTTAGCACCTACCACTTTTAAGAAGGACTGAGGTTGCCTATTGATCAAACACCTGTCTAATGTAGCCATTAATCTCTTCTAGCATCTACTATATATTTGAGAGAGCTTGTCTGTCTACCAAATTCAGCACACAGCTTCCTCTCACCATAACTCACAGCAAGGTCAGGGTTTGGTTATGCCAGGAAAATGAGATGTGCCTGGAATGGGATTGGTGCTCATAAAACCCTACAGAAAAGAGACAGAATCACCAGGCATGTGGAAGGGGCTGGCTGGGGGCACTCCCACCCCCATCCAGGACAGACCCAGCCCTGAGCTTCCCACCCTGAGGCATCCTTTAGGGAGGGCAGGGGGGCTGAAGCGCCCCCAGTTCATTCAGGAACACTGCTGGCTGGTCCCCTTCATCAGGGAGCCAGGGGAAAGTGCCCAGTTGGCTGCATTCCTCACTCTGGCTGGGGAGTGCAGGGGGCAGACGAACCTGGCTGTGCCCACAGGAGCAGCAGCGGCCATGGAGAGACGCTTCTCACCTGGCCCCAAGCTGCTGAAGTGACAGAGGGCTAGGGTAGTTCTCTCTCCCCAGGGCAGCCGGCAGTCTGAATCCCTCCTCCCCAGCCCCACCACAGAGCCACGATTTCAATGAAGAAGAACAAAACTGAATGAAGGACCCCAGCGACACCACGCAGATCTAATACATCCAGCAGGGTATAGTCCCTAGTTTCTGAGCACAGTGCACAATGGGCTTGTCCTTTGTTTGTAGCAATGGTAAAGGTGGGGCTTAGTGTACGGGCTGATTCCAGAAGTGTGGCTGGAATCCCTCCTGGGAAAGCAGCTAGTGCTGAGGACACACAAAGCTTTCGTGCTTCAAGCACCAGGCTGAGATTCAGGAGATCTGGACTCAGCTCCCACCTCTGCTCTAGACTCCCTGGGTGACTTTGGGCAATCCTCCTTCCTGCTGTGCCTCAGTTTCCCCCCCCCCCCTCCATGAAGCCAGGATCATTCTTCCTTTCTCCCCCATTTTATCTGTTTAGATCGAGACCTCTTTGGGGCAGGGAGTGGCTCTTGCCAAGTTTGCACAGAGCCTCATACAGTGGGACCCCCAACATTGTCTGGAAGCCCTCGCTGTGCCTGTACGTACAGACAATTAAGGGGATGCGAGAGGACAGTACCACCATGCAGCCAAAGAACCGTGTCGACTGAAGGCTCAGTCCGTCCCTCCGGGTTTGCTCCTCTCTTCACACAGACAGTGTCTCGGTGGCAGTTTCGCTCGGGTCAGATCTATAGGGTTTGGCACCACGAAAGGCAAAGACCAAACCCGGGAAGGAAAGTGAGGCAGGGACAGGGTTGCGTGACAGTGTTTGTTAATTACATGCCCTCCTGGTCTTTGCTTTCTCGGCTACCAGGGGGATCAAATGTCCGGCTTTGCGCATAACTCACTGATTACAGGTGCCGAGGACAGTTTAGGTTACAGTCGAAGGTAAACACGCTGCCACATCTCAGCCGGCGGTAATGAGTTGGGGACCGCGTGTGTTATGGTGACAGTCCCCCCACCTCCAGTGCCACTCCTGGGAAGGAGAGAGTGGATAAAATGGCATTTCTGGCCCACTGGAGCCAAGAGGAGCGGAGGCAGCCGTGGCAAGGGGCAGGGAAAAGTCAAGGCACACCCGGCTTGGGTGACTTCAGCTGAGCTCTGCCCGCGTGTCACGAGGCTTCCAGGGTGGGGGGGGGACCTGGTCTAAGACAACTCCCCAAGCCTCCAGCTGACCTCACCACCGGGCCTGGCCATACAGGAGGGGGCGGAGGGGAAGCCGGCGATGGACTGGTGCAGTCCCGGTCATCATAACAGCAGTGGCTGCTGGGGTGGCGACAAAAATGGCTTGTGTCAGCTAGCCCCTGGGCAGCGCGATCTCAGCTGCCCCCGCCAGCCCTGGGAAACAGGGGTCCTGGCTGCACTCCCAGCCCTGAGCTCCCCTCGCACACCCCTCCCCTCCCTGCCCTGAGTCCTCCTGCCTCAATCCCCTGTCCTGACTCCTCCACACTCCTCGAGCCTCCTTTCTACGCCTGCCCTGACTCTGGTGCCCTTCATCCCCTCCCCCCCACACCTAACCCCTGCCCTGACTCTTGCAGCTCCCCCATCCCCAGCCTGGAACCCCCTCACTTAACCCCTGTCCTGACTCCTGCACCCCCCATCCCCTGCCCTGAGCCCCCCAACCTAACCCTGTCCTGACTCCTGCACCCCCCATCCCCTGCCCTGAGCCCCCCAACCTAACCCCTGTCCTGACTCCTGCGCCCCCCATCCCCTGCCCTGAGCCCCCCAACCTAACCCCTGTCCTGACTCCTGTGCCCCCATCCCCTGCCCTGAGCCCCCAAACCTAACCCCTGTCCTGACTCCTGCGCCCCCCATCCCCTGCCCTGAGCCCCCCAACCTAACTCTGTCCTGACTCCTGCGCCCCCCATCCCCTGCCTTGAGCCCCCCAACCTAACTCTGTCCTGACTCCTGCGCCCCCCATCCCCTGCCCTGAGCCCCCCAACCTAACTCTGTCCTGACTCCTGTGCCCCCCATCCCCTGCCCTGAGCCCCCCAACCTAACTCTGTCCTGACTCCTGTGCCCCCCATCCCCTGCCCTGAGCCCCCCAACCTAACTCTGTCCTGACTCCTGTGCCCCCCATCCCCTGCCCTGAGCCCCCCAACCTAACTCTGTCCTGACTCCTGTGCCCCCCATCCCCTGCCCTGAGCCCCCCAACCTAACTCTGTCCTGACTCCTGTGCCCCCATCCCCTGCCCTGTAATATATTTCCCCGGGTCGGTGCCACAGGGCGCACGGCCCTTCGAGCTCCCCAGGTGAAGGGAGAGGGGCCTGGAAAAGGGACGTGATGTGCCCCGATGCTCAGAAATCCAGGGTGCTACCAGGCTGCCACATTAACCATCGTCCAAGCACAATATTCAGGGCTGTCTCACTCCTCTTTTCTTGCCAGGGCTTTTTCCTCAAGGGCTTTGCTGCCCCCTATTGGCCCACCAGTGCTAGTCAGTCCACCGACCGGCCCCCCCTCCGCCTCTCCCCGCCAGCCCCAAATCTCTGCTAACAACTGCAGACTGAAAGCTGCCAGTTCCCTTCTCCTTCTCTAAGACTCGGGGAGGTTAGGCCAAGCCGTATTGATCAGGCTATATATTTCCCATGAATAGTCACTCGCTGGGCCAAACCTGGGGATTTTAAAACAGGTTCACCAAATTGTCAATTAAGTGCAAATCAATCCTTGGCCATTTATCAACGTGTTAATCCGTCCACGCGGTCCGAGGCGAAGAAAATCAATCGCTTTCCGTCACAGGGGACCAATCGAGGAGAGCTGGAAGACCAACATCTGCTGTATCAGGGCAACAGCTGAAATTTATAACCTCAGAGAAAAATTGCCGCTTGCCAGGAGACATTAGCAACTTCGGAAAGTTGCACCGTTGAGACCCCGGGGGGAAATGACAAAGAGACCAGTCACGGGGAGTCTTACGGACCCAGAATGGAGCCCTGTCAAGTTGGCCAGGAGATTTCCAAGTGAGTAGCCTCTGATGTATCGAGGGAAGATAAATCAAGATAACCGTTAATGCTCAGATCAATGTATTAATACAGGCAGCTTCCAGGAATCCAGGGGGCACCATCAGCGTCACGGCAAATATTATACGGTTGCGAAGAATAAATGATCTGCCCGTTGGATCTCAGCATTATACTTACCTAAAAGGAGGCACTGCTTTGTGCAATGAAAAAGCCACCTGGTTGGTCAATAGTGGACCCTAATTTTTTCTCTCCTTTAGCAGAGAAGCCAAAACCTCAGCTTGCTCCCAACCCTTTTTTGAAAGACGTGTGGAATGTGTTGGTTTTTTTAAAGCTCTCCTGTCTGGCAGGAACCATCATGGGCAAAGATAATGCAGAAACATGCATGTCTTATGGTGCGTGTCGAGGCTTAAAGGAATCACAGGACATTCTGTTCCCCATCCGAATGGCGGGAAATCCTTTGATCCCCTAAAATGCCAGGTCCTGCGTTCGCTCTCATTGTTATCGGAATTGTGAGAGCAACCCCAGGCACCTTGATGTAGTACAGGGGTGGGCAAAAGGGCCTCCACGGGCAGGATCCGGCCTGCCAAGTGGGTGGATCTGGCCCGTGGAGACCCTGCTGCTACCGGGGGGTGGGGAGAAGAGCATAAAGTTTCCTTCATCCTGCCAGGCGCACGCTGCGCTTGGAAGTGCCAGGCGCTCCGGGCATGGAGGAAGGAGGCTTCGCATGCTCCCCGCCCCCCAGGCCAATCAGGGTCTATAGGCAGGGGGAGCACACGAAGGGAGAAGGCTGTAGAGTAAGGATCTTGTTTTGGTTTGGGGAGGGAGGGGGAGTGTTTCCTTTTAAATATCCATGTTGCTGCTTATTTTCATTAGAGAAAGTGAGGTCAAAGAAATGGGCTGGACATGTGGAGCAGAATGCAACAAGCACTGAGATGCAATGGGGTTTCTAAAGGTACATCTACACTGCACGGCTATTTCGAAGTAAGCTATTCCAGAATAGTTATTCCAAAATAGCTTATTCTGAAATAGCACATCTACACTGTAGGGAAGCCTCAAAATGAGTCTCAAGCTGGCTCCCCTAATGTAGACGTGCTATCGCGATTTAGAGCCCCACGAGGAATAATTTAGAATGGCCCTGGGGAGGAGCTATTTCGAAATAGCAGCAGTGGAGCGTCTACACAGGCTACACAGGCCTTATTTCGAAATAGCTATTTCGGAAGAGGCGTTATTCCTTGTGGAATGAGGTTGACAGATTTCAGAATAAGCCGCCCGTTATTTCGAAATGATTTTGAAATAACAGAATGGCTGTGTAGACGTGTGCATTGTTATCTCGAAATAACGCCAATTATCTCGAAATAACCGTGCAGTGTGGACGCAGCCTCAGTCATCATGCCACAAGACAATGCATAACAGGGAAATACATGAGGGCCAATTCCCCCCTAGTGCAACGGAATGGAAGCCTGTCATCTGCCGAAAGAAGAAAACTGCAAATCAGCAAGCAAGCCAAAATGACATGAAAGGCTGGGTCCATATTCAGCAGCTCACAAGTATTTAACTATGTGCTATGTCCAAGGGGAGGGCCTAACTCCATTAGACCGGGCCGTTCTAGGCCTTGTCCGTTGAATTTCTCACAATATTCTTACACTGACCTAGTATCAGTTTCACCGAATGTGACTCAGTTTCTAATTAGCAGCTTTGTTTATTGCTCCATTTTGCATTTTGGAAGCTTTAATATTTGGCTGTCTAGCATGGTGGCCTGTGGTCTTACCTGGCAGCTGCTTTCTTGAAAATTGAAACAAGTGTATAGATGTGTGTGTGGGGCGGTGGGGTGGAGGGGACAGAACTGGAGAAAAGGCCATGGTTAAATGGAAGCAATTAAAAGGACATTTCTTTGGGAATAACTCAGAGTTAGCAGCATGGACATGAATGGCCTGTCTGGGCTTATCAACATTGTCCCCTTGGAGGCAGTATGGCCTAGTAGGTAGAACATTAGATGGGGATTTTAGCAACCTGGGTCTTACTCCTGGCTCTGCTATAGACCTGTTTTGCAGGCAGAGGCAAGTCATGTCTTTGACTCAGTTTCCTCCATCTACAAGATAATGATAGTGGCTTTGTTTGTAAAGTGCTCTGATATCTATAAAACCACTAGGGCTGTGTCCAGACTCGAGGGTTTTTTCGAAAAAAGTAGCCTTTTTTCGAAAAAACTTCACCTGCGTCTAGACTACAGCCACGTTCTTTCGAAATTAAATCGAAAGAACACGGCTTTTCTTTCAACGGCGGTAAACCTCATTCCACGAGGAAGAACGCCTTTTTTCGAAAGTGCTCTTTCGAAAAAAGGTGTTCTGGAATGCAAACAGGGCGTTTTCGAAAGAGAGCATCCAGACTGCCTGGGTGCTTTCTTTCGAAAAAGCGGCTTGTTTTTTCGAAAGTACTGGTTGCAGTCTAGACACTCTTTTTCGAAAGAAGCTTTTTTGAAAGATACTTTCGAAAAAGCATCTTTCGAAAGAGGCTTGCAGTCTAGACATAGCCTAGGTGTTATTGCCTCTGTCTGGTAGAAGGACCCAGAGAAAAGCCAAGCTACAAAGGGTCACCATTGAAGTATACATTGGAAGGGAACTTTTTATTTTTCAGAAGTGGTTCTTGAGGTGAACAGTCACATGGAGTGTAAACAAAGTTTCATGGCATACGGCAGGAATGGATCCCGTCCCAATGGATGAACGTGTAAGGGTTAGAGTGCCTTTCCCCGTAACTTGGATGAAGAAATTACTGCCCAGCGCTAGACCTGGTGGAGACACATTGACCTCCAGAAGACTATTTCCCTACAAATGTGCCAATGGAGGGTGTGTCTACACTGCACCCTTAGCTCGAAATAAGATACGCAATTTGCGCTACACAAATGGCATATCTTATTTCGATTCTTTTTCGAAATCGGCTATTTTGAAATTTGGTGTGTCTACACAGCACCACATTTCCAAATAAAGCTCTATTTCGAGACATCCCTTATCCCTCGTGGAACGAGGTTAACAGGGATGCTGAAATAGCGTGTCCGCTCTATTTCACAATAGTGGACGTGTGCAAAAGATGCAGGGGAGCTCTGGTATCCCGAAGTAGCATGGCAGTGTAGACGTACCTGTAGAGCAGTGGTTCCCAAACTTTTCAGTATCACGCTCCCGTTTTGATTTTTGAGAAACCCTTCCCCTCCCCCCCCCAAAATAGCAGCAAAACTAGTTGAGCAAAAAAAAAAAAGGAACTCAGTAGGGCAGCAAAACTTGATTGGGTGGGAGCTGGATCGCTTCGTGTTTCCCCCCCCCCAGAATTTTAAGTCAACGAGAATCTTTCCTTTGACTTCACAGGTTTGGCATCAGCTCCATGCAGCTCAAAGACTGGCATTTCTAGCGTAGAAAAGGTTCTTTTTCAATGGAGAGGTTTCCTTTCGTATGTTCCTTGGAGAGTGGCACAGAGAAACATTGATTAGAAATCATCTCTCTCTCCAGTGCTATTGATTCTCAAACTCCCACGGAGATCAGAGAGCTGGGCAAATTAACCCCTTGCATAATGGCAGGGAGCTATTAGTCAGAGATGCGAGAGAGGGGGTAGAGTGAGGGAGGCGAATGTTTTTACAATTAATGAAGTCCTCTTAAAACGGACCCGGCTCAGGCCCAGCGACTGTACCACAAGGGCAGGGAAGCAGCGGAGGCTGGTTGTAGAGGCTTGATGGGGATGATTTCTTCCAAATTGCCAAGCCGACACAGCAGCTCTCGCTAATGAAAAGGGTAAAGCATTTTGCCGTCCAGCGCAGCAGAGAGAATGGGCGTTTCAAAGGGTTCAGGCTAATACGGGCAGGGAAGGAAGGAATGGAGAGGCACAAGCACAAGAGAAAGGCAGTGGCTCTTTCAGAGGACAGATGAAAAGAGGCAGAGTCGATGAGTTGGAGAGATCCAGGGGAGAATTCTCTCGCACTGACACACGCCAAAGGATGGTACCAGCTGGGTAAGTGTCTCCTCCAGGCATGAGTGGTCCAAGGCTGGGATGGGCTGCATGAGTGGCCCTCCTCCGTCTCAGTGAGCCGTAAAATTGAAATGAGTCATGTGCACTAACCATGACGCCAAGAATAAGATGAAATACATTAGTACATGGCCCGCTCAGTGGGGACCGAACGAGGAGCAATGGTCTCAAGTTGCAGAGGGGGAGGTCTAGGTTGGAGATTAGGAAAAACTCTTTCCCGAGGCGAGGGGGGAAGCACTGGGATGGGTTCCCTAGGGAAGGGGTGGAATCTGCATCCTGAGCAGATTTTAATTCCCGGCTGGACAAAGCCCTGGCTGGGATGGTTTAGTTGGGATCGTTCCTGCTCTGCGCAGGGCGGTGCCTCCTGAGGTGTCTTCCAGCCCTGGGGCTCTAAGATCTATGATTCTATGCTGAATATTTCAAAACAAGTAGAAATGTTTTGATCATTCAGATCATATATAGAGTAGCCCAATGTCTGTGACACTAACGCTGAAATGCTGGCTGTTCCCTCTAGGGGGTGCTGTTGCCTCCTGCTGTGGCGCTCGGCTGAATCCTGCGCCGCTCAGCTGGGCTGCCACGTGGGAGGAAGTGGCACAAGCAGCCGTTTGGGGTCCACGCTCCCCATGCAGCATGGGGAGCACGGGGCCCAAATGGCTGGTTGGGCTGCTTGCTCCTGAGCAGCGCAGAAGTCAGCCGAGCGCCACGGCAAGAGTCAAAGGGGGGTGGGGCGGTGACGTGCGGCGTGACAGTGGCTCCAGGCCCCGCCCCCCCGGCTGTGAACATCACCGCCCCGCCCCCCTTCGCCTCCCGCCGTGGCGCTCAGCTCACTTCTGCGCCGCTCAGCCAGGCTGCCATGGGGGAGCCCAAACGGCCGCTTGCTCCCCCGTGGTGGCCCGGTTGAACGGCGCAGAAGTCAGCCGAGTGCCACGGCAGGAGGCGAAGGGGGGCCGGGCAGTGACGTGTGGCGTGACAGCAGCTCCAGACCCCGCCCCGTGGCCGTGAACAGACCCTGGCTGTGGGGAGGGTGGGGAAACGAGGGGGTGGGGGAAGGGGAGATGGAGGACAACTGGGAGGCTGCAGGATCAGTGCTGGGGTGAAGGGAAATAATGCAGGGGGGCAGCTGGAGGTCATAGGCAGCTGCTCAGCTGGGCTGCTGCACGGGAGCAAGCAGCACAAACAGCCGTTTGAGCTCCGCACTCCCCCTGCAGGAGGAGGAGGAGAAGAGAAAGAGAGAGTGAGAGGCAGGAGGAGGAAGAGAAGAGAGAATGAGAGGCAGGAGGGGGAGAAGAGAGAGATGGAGAGAGAGAGGCAGGAGACAGAGGAGAGCTGAGAGAGAGGGGGGGATGCAGTAGGAGGAGGGGAGAGAGAGAGAGACGGAACGAGAGTCCGGAGGCTCAGGAGAGAAGTGTGAGATAGAAAGGGAATAGGACATGGAGGAGAGACCTGAAAATCCCATTTTATGACAGGCTAATTGGCTAGTATTAATAGAACGGCCATTGGCTTCAAATAAGAGAAAAAAGAAACCGTTACGCTTCCTTTACAATATCAAATCCCCACCCAGCCTCTTCCTCGCCACCACTCCCAGGCCCGTCCTGGTCTTGCTCCTTCCCCTCCCTCCTGGCACATCCAGAGCCTATGTCCCTTCCCCACTCTGCCCCTCCTTCTCAGAACTTGACTGCCACGAATCAGCTGACTCACAGCACTCGGGAAGTGCTGGGAGGGAGGGGGAAGTAGGTAAGTGTGGGTCCCCTAGAACACAAGAGGCATGGGGGGAAGGGATGGGAGGGGGTGTGTGAGATACACATGGAGCCCAGATGGGCTGGGCTGTCGGTTGCCCACCACTGGTTTAAGGCGTTCGGTTGGGAGCGGGAGCTCAGGGACAGACAATGGAAGGAGAAGACAGCTACCCTCCATCCCATCCGCACTCTACAGCACATCGCCCTGCCTAGAAAGTAAGTCACACCAGGGGTGGCACCAGGAGGAAGTGCCTCTTCTGTCTCCTTAGCTTGCCCACCGTCATGGCTGAGAGGTCTCAGGTTTCCAGTGCACCCTCCCCGTGTGCCACTCGTCGGTACCCCGAGCCTAAGTATTGACTGGCCACCTGATTGGACAATCCAGAGCCAGGTGATTTTAATACAGGTCAGACTATCGCTTTGGTTAGTTCTTCAGAAACGATTTGAATCGTAGGAAGAACATTAGAAGGCCCTTTCCAGAAGGCGACCAATGAATCTAGCATCTTCTGGAAGAATTTTTATGTTATGAAGTGAATGTCTTGGGGGATGCCTTGAGTTTCCCTTAAAGACCATATGAACAGAAAACTTGCATAATAAGAAGCGGCTCTGAAGCGTTAAAAGTCGGGAAGTGATTATCATTATCATAAATCAGGGGTGGGGAACCTAAGGCCTAGGGGCTGGAAGCAACCCCCCAGCTTGCCTGGATCCGGCCCCTGAGACTTGGGGCTTCCCCCCAGCATTGGGGAGACAGTGCTGGTGTTCCAGCTCCCCCCTCTGCAGGGCCGGAGCACAGTGTAGACATGCCCTAAGGTACCACAGAACTACTCATTGTTTTTAAAGTTACGGACTAATACAGCGACCCCTCCGACTTTTAGAAACGTGGTTATGTTTCCATTCAATAGGAAGGGTCTCTCTTGATCTCTGCACATTGTGCATAGCTGTTGTGTAAGTACTAGGGAGAAATCATGCCCAGAGCTTCTTGCTTTCAACTAATTCTTTGAGAATGAAACAAAATAAAATAACACGGGCATTTTCTTGTAAAATCTGGGAAACTATATCGTTCAGCATCAGGTTGGTTGGTCTTGGTTCCCAGATTAAGGAATTAAAGATCGACTAAACTCTTCTCAAGTATTTAAGAAACGAACCATCTGTATCAGAATCTAGGACAGATTACACTTAACCTTATTCCGAAGCAAGAGATTACAATGAGAACAGCTATTGTAATTAAGATGCTGCAGATGCTGTTGGCTAAATATTGAGCAGGAAAGGAGATGCCAGGGTCATGTCACTGGGGTTGGGGGGGAACATAACCCAGGACTGTCCTAAAGGACACTCCTTTTCTGTGCAAAATATCCCTCTCCAATAATTTACCGAAACCGTTACAATTAAGGTCAATGCCTGCTGTACTAATGCCAGTGACATACCCCATCCACAGCTGGCTGATTGCAACGGTATTGAGGAGATCTCTGTGGGGGAAGAATTGAATAGCTCTGAATTTCCTGACCGTTTAGGGGAAGCAAATGTACAACTGGTTGCAAGAGTAGCTCAAACTGCAGACTGCATCTGCCGGGGCTGGAAAAGCTCTGCCATTATTTTCCATTAAAGGAAGACGTCTCTTTTCTAGTCGGGCTTTCACCAGGGAGGCAAAGGGTGCTCTCTGTAGCACAGCTCTGAGCAGCGGGTGTCAAACTTTTTTCCTTATAACCCGGTTGAAGAAAATTGTTGGTGCCGTGCCCCAACAGAATGTGACTGGAATGTGGGCTGAGGAGAACTTTGGGGTATCTGAAGGGGCTCCAGCTTGGGGGGGAGGAGGGGCTTGCCTTGAGCAGCTCCCAGTCAATGGAGCAGCGGGGGGCTAAGGCAGCTTTGTGCCTCTCCTGGCACCACAGTCCATGCTGCGCCCCAGAAGCAGCAGCTTTCCAGCTAATGGGGGTGCAGCTAGTGCTCGGGGCAGGGGCAGTGTGAGGAACCCTGTGTGCTCTTCCCCCCTGCACCTAGGAGCTGGGCCTGTTGCCGGCTGCTTATAGGGCGCAGCGCAGTCTGCGGTGCAGGACAGGCAGGGAGCTGCCTTAGCCCCCACACTGCTCACCTGATTCCCCTGCAGCGAGAAAACCCAGCGCTTGGCACTCCACTACCCAGCATTGGGTTGCGACTCACCGTTTGCAAACCCCTGGCCTTTAGCGTGTTACAGGGAGTGACTATCCCCGTGAAGGATTCCAACTCAATTGAATTCTCAGTTCAACACAGTGACAATGCACAACGCATCACACACTTTTGTGAGCCTGCGGACACGTTTGCCGCCTCGCGTCCTCGAGCAGCAAATGAAACACGGAATAAACACAAGGTCTGCCCCGATTCTTTCCCCGCGGAGAGAGCACTGACCTGCCTTGTGCAGCTTTACCCTGGCTGAGCAGATGACAGAGGGCCATGGAAAGAAATTAGGGAGCTAGCCTTGAAATCTGTGCAGAAGGAACAGCTCTCGAGAGTCTTGTCAGCCTTTCTGGCTCCTAAAAGGTCCTAAAATTGCTGGTGGAATGTGGCTAGCATGGCCGACGCCAACTGAATTCCACTTATGGGCGTTCTTTGCCTTCCCCATTCTTCAAGATGGCAGTTTCGGATTTCAAAGGATGGTGATTGTCAAGCCAACCTTTGTGGTGTCCCATATGGCCCCAAGCTCATTGACAGCTGTCACCTCCAAGACCAAAGGCTGGAAGTTGAAGCCAGACAAATTCACATTGAAAATAAGGAACAGATTTTGGACAGGGACCGTAATTAACTATTGAACAAGGTAGCAAGGGATGTAGTGGGTTCTCCGTCACTTGCGATCTTTAAATCAAGATTAAATGCCTGTCTAGAAGGCACGAGCTTGCTAAATGACAAGTTAGTCCTCAGGTGCAGGAATCACGGGGCGAAATTCTCTTGCCAGCATTCTGCTGACAGTCCAACTAGATCACCTCTTATGAAAGACGAGAAGGAAAATCTAGGAGCTCTGCTGAATCACTCCCACTGAACTCCAGAATCAGATATTTGGGATCCTTCCTATAAGCAATGCTTGTCTGTACATGCGGGAGGTGTTTGTCTTTGTTTTAAAAGCAACGTCCATAACCGTTCCAAGTATCAGGCACAAACAGAGAATATAGGAGATTTAGGGCTTGTCTTTGCTATGTGGTAGATCAACACTGCAGCGATCGATCCACCAGTGGTTGATTTAGTGAGTCTAGTACAGACCCACTAAATCGACCACGGATCACTCTCCTGTTGACTCTGGTGCTCCAGCAGAATGAGATGAGTAAGAGGAATTGACAGGAGAGTTTTTTCTGTCCCTCTTCCCCCGCAGTGTGGACCCTGTGGTAAGCAGAGCTAAGTTACATCAGTCTGAGTTATGCTGCTAACGAAAGTCAAATCTGCATAATTTAAATCAGGGGTGGGCAATAATTTTCTCAAGGGGGGCATAAGGAATTTTGCTATGTGGTCACAGGCCGGCTCCACCCCCAGAAAGGGCAGGGCCTGGGGAGGAAGAGGCAGAGCTGGAGACTCGTCTCCCCCCAGAGTTGTCTGAGGCTGAAGGTTTTTAATTAAAAACATATAAAGGGCTCGTGGCTCCTGGCCCTGCTGCTACCGCATTGCCTGGCAGCTGCCCGGGGTTGCTAGTTATTTAAAAAGGTCACAGCTCCGGCCCCTGCCAGGTAGCGCCACGACTGTGAGCCATGAGACGTTTAAATAGGATCCGGCTGCCTGAGCCTGGAAATTCGGTGGCCCAGGCAGCAGGATATAAATAGAAAGTGGCCAGATGCAGTCGGCAGGGCAGATCAAAGTATTAGGCGGGCCGAATCCAGCCCCTGGGCCGTATCTGGCCCAGCCCTAGCTTAGATCGACCTGTCTTTGCAGAGTGGCCCTGCCCTAAGATGATGGTGCCCACGCCTTGTCTCACTCAAAGGTTAGAGGAATCAAAGGACTGTCCAGAAACCTTTTTCCGAGGAGAAAGAAACGAACCAAATGACAATATGAAATACCGTACATGGAGCATACACTCCGTCAATCTTGTGTTTTGCCTGAAAAAACGAGTCCTTGGCAATGCCTACATAGTGCTTTCAATCCCGACTCCTCCCCGAACCAAAGGCTTTGGCATCTCGGCATGTAGGTAGATAAATATTGCCAATTCAGGTTGCTGGGGTTTTTTATGGATACATGTGAAAGTCATTTTCCTTGTGACCTTTATGTCTGGCAGTTAAGAAAGATTTTTGGCTATTGTGACTCTTGGGCATAAGATAAAATACCAGTGCATTAATCTAACTGACGGCCTTAGGAAAACCGGAGCAGCGATTCAGTTCCCATTGGGAAGCACTTCTCTGGACAGACGCGAAGCTTTTCCAAGTGTTCATCTGTATATCTTGCCATACAGTGTCCGTCTGATACAAGGCTGAGCTATCGCCAAGTGTTTGTTAGACACAAGTTTCTACATAGTGGCCGTAGCTGGGCTCTAAAAACCCAGCTGTGTTCCAGCCCAGCAAATTTAGGAATGGTACAGAGAAGAACAGGGGTGTGAGTTTTTAAAAAAGTGTCGTCCTTGTGCCATTTCATGGATTCTTGCCCTGAACAAAAAGCAGGATTTTCCCCCAATAAAAACATATTTTAAAAAAAAAACCCTGCAAGAATTGAAATTATTTGGCCCCACGAGTGTGGAATTCAGAATGCTCCTACAATGTTGGTGAAATAAGACCTTTGGCAGAGAATAAAATCTCAGGTCTGGAGGAAATTAATTAGGGCCCCAATCCTGCTAATTACACACAACTAACTAAACAGCTAATTACACACAACTTACCCGGTGTGTCCCATTAGAGGATTTTTCAGGGAGTGGAGGGTGAGGAATAGTGATTGCTCCTGATTTCCCACTAAAACAGCAAATATTGGTATTTGTTATCATCAGGTCAATCAGTTTTCTGGGTGACATTCCCACAGAGCAGGCACACTCAGAAAAGCATCTTGTAATGAGTTTCTTTGTGCAGTCCGTCGCCCTGTAGTGCTTGGACGGCATCCACAGAGAATACTCACTCAACCAACCACCACTGAAATGCATCTACCTCTGGAGTGGAACACGTCACCAGTTTAACAGCACACACCAACGCCACTGTGTAGTCCCCCAGCTGCCTCACATCAAAGTCGTTGGAAAAATAATTGTGAGTGGCATTGATCCTGTAGGTACTGCATGCGTGTTCACACAGCTCTGGCGAGACTCCTGGACCGTCGTCCGCCTCATGCATGGGGCTGTAGCGGAGTCTCTAGAGGCAGTCTCTTGTTCCAAAGGCCTGATCAGAAATCAGGAGGGGGAGATCTTTAGAGGACTACCCACGGAATAGAAAATGTCTCCAGAAATAAACCTGCATTCTATGAACAGGGGAGCGCGTAGCTAACCTCCACGGCCCTCACTTTCATGGCTTCTCTTTCTTCCCTCTCCCCAGGCAGGCTGGGGAGTCACTGATGAATAAAAAACGGATCACAGGGAATTGTTAAATCTTGTGTGCATAAGTCTAGTTATTATTCAGATACTCCAACGCAAGGCAGCGAGACCCAGGCATACTTATGTGGACGCATTTAAATACAAAAGCTTTGCATTTCCATCCCCAAACACATTCTGCAGTCTGCCAACAAATAAGGCTCTTCCTGGAATACACATAAATCACCTTGTTTGTGACAAATCCCGGAGAAGAAGGGAGAAGGAAAAGAAGAGCATCCCAGCCTCATTCCCCCCAGCTGCTGTTTATTGAAATTTAGGCAGCCAGGATAAACTATAGCTGGATCAATAATGATCTGTCTAATATAATCAAGTGCCTCCTAGGAAAGTCGGCTGGTTAAGCACAGCTCCCCGGCCAGCCCCTCGGACAATGTTTTATGGAATGAGCTATGCAAGGGATTCGAATGACAGGAATGCAAAGCAAGCTGTCTCTAGCACAATGGAGACATTTCTGGCAGGAAAGGGCCACGAACGGTTGCCTGTTTGGTTCGGGGTGATGTTTTGATAGCTATTATGTATTATTTGCATGATGGCAGCGGAGTGCAATCACACAGTAAGAGGCAGTGTCTGCCCTGAAGACCTTACAGTTTAGGACCTCCATCCTGCAGCAAACTCACTGTGAAAGCCAGGGGCCCACATTGATACTCACAGCACATGCCGAGGCCCGCAACTTAAGTGTGGTTGCATAGACATGCAAATATATATGCAAATATATGCAAATAGCTTCTTTAACACTGACTGGCATGAATACAGAGATTAAGGCAAGACTGCACAACACACAGGCCCCATTTAAGTCAGTTCTGCTAATATTAATAAAATGCAATATTTCGCTGACTTCCACCCATATGACAGCACTTTTAGGCTATGTCTAGAGCGCTCACAGAGTTTTTTTTAAAAAAAAGTGGCCTTTTTTTGAAAAAATTTCACCTGTCTAGAATACCGTCGCATTCTTTTGAAATTAAATCAAAAGAACGCGGCGGTTTTTTCGACAGCAGTAAACCTACATTTTACGAGGACGAACGCCTTTTTTCGAAAGAGCTCTTTCGCAAAAAGGCGTTCTTGAACGCAAACTGGGCTTTTTCGAAAGACAGCGTCCAGATGAGCTGGATGCTCTCTTTCAAAAAAAGCAGATCGCTTTTTTGAAAGTGTTTTGTTGTCTAGACGATCTCTTTCGAAAGATGCTTGTCGTCTAGATGTACCCTTAATGAGCAATGACAGGCCAGGAATTTAACTACTAAAATGCATCTCAACAGAACACCATTATATTGACTACTTTTTTGTTTTGGCTCTGCGAGCCACAAACAAACAGGCCGTGGGCCGCATGCAGCCCGTGGGCCATGTGTTGAGTAGCCCTGGCCTAAATGACCCTTCCCACCCGATCCATAGTGCCAAAAGAGATGTTTTTTGTACCTCATTCTGTGCTGTCCATTCTGGCTGAAAAGTGGGACCTGCCAATCCTGCAAACGGGTGCTCAAAACACGCCCACATTTTAAAGTAAAAATAAATATTTGCAGGACAGAAGCCTAAAATGGTAACCGCTACTTTAAAACCCACTGTGCCATACTCTGCAGACAGAGCCATGCAACTGTAAACCACTGGATTTCTCACCTAGATACTAGAGGGAATAGCGCTTTAGAAATACTTATGATTAAACAGAGCTAATTTATGGCCTCTGCTGGGAATAGAAATAGAAACCATTCAATTAGATTTCTCCTCTAAAAGGCATTTCATGCATTTAGATGTCAATTATGAAGTGTCTTAAATTTCACAGGTTTCTCAATCTGGCTTTGAAGTTCCCCCTCCAAAAGCTATTTTGATAGATGTCCTAGTTAAAGTGCAAATTAGTCATTTACAAGCAACTTTTCTCTGTTTCTGCAGTTCGGCTGAGGAATATTAAAGGCCGGGAGGTGTTACTGATGGTCATAGATTGCCACCATAATGTGATACACTGCTTTGAAATCTGCTGCAGAATTCATCCGTTCCATGACACGCCATTCCATGTGCGTGAATGTAAGTTCGCCGTGGCACTAGAGTCAGGACTAAACCCGTCCTACTGAAGGCAATAGAAATAGATCACTTCGCGCGACCAGCGTATGCTTCCCAACCTTCCCACAAAAATGTCTATTTGAAATACACCCGGGCGTTGGCAAATTTACACAGTTTCTGGACCTTCCCGCCCCACGGAGGCTGCCTATGTCCTTGATCCTAGTTAACGACATCTATAATTTATGATCTTCTGATGCTTTATCGTTAAGATGCATCCTTCCTCCCCCCATTAGATACAGAGCGTTTTACAGATCTGTCCCTTTCTGCCATGCCTCCGCTTTTTAAATTAATTTCCTCAGCTTGCTAGAGGAATCTACAATGAGAGGTCATGTGTGAAACTGACCTAGAGATCTGGCATGGTTACCAAGAGGAATTTTCTTTTTCTTTAGAAACTTCACATTGTTGATGAATGGCAAAGTAGATTATTATCAAAAGGCGAAAATGAATTACACCAAGACAAACAAACAACCGACTCCAATATTTGGCCTCGTAGCCTCTTTCTGATCATAGCAGGGCAGTTAGAAATGAGGAATAACTGAACAGGAGGAATCCAACAGCACTGTGTGTATAAGCAATTCTTTCTGAGGTTGATGTTTTGATGTGAAAGCCGAGCCCTGATCACCTGGAGTCTACAGTCTAAGCTGTCAGCTGATTGACTCACTGTTTATCTCTCAGGCTAGTACGTCTCCATTGACTCCACTGGAGTTACTCCAGATTACAGAGAGGGAAAGGCAAGGCCACAGATTCCAGAATTACTCATAGACTCATAGACTTTAAGGTCAGAAGGGACCATTATGATCATCTAGTCTGACCCCCTGCACAGTGCAGGCCACAGAATCTCACTCACCCCTCTTAGAATAATCCTCTCACCTATATCTCAGATATTGAAGCCTTCAAAGGCCCCAAGATGCAGAGAATCCTTCAGCTGTGATCTGTGCCCCATGCTACAGAGGAAGGCGAAAAACCTCCAGGGCCTCTGCCAATCTACCCTGGAGGAAAATTCCTTCCCGACCCCAAATATGGCGATCAGCTAAACCCTGAGCATGTGGGCAAGACTCACCAGCCAGACACCCAGAAAGTTCTCTAGAGTAACTCTTGATTCGCATCTGCAAGAGAGGTTTCAGTTCTTTCTAGAGCGCCCTGCATTATTCCTGAATGGTGTGCAAGCGTGGCTACACTGGAATGCTGCTCTAGCCTCGTTGTCACAGAGAGATATCCGATCGTCTCCTACACCTCCCCTGCCTTTTAGGATTTCCATGTTGCATCCTTAGTGAGTGGGCTTTCTACATTCAGTCTTTTCCTCCTCACACTGTAAGACTCAACCTTAAATGCTACAGATTTTTTTTTCTTTGTATCCCGGGCTGTAAGTCAGATATTAGCAACAATAACATGATCTACTGCCACAGAAGTGGACGGAAACGTCACCCATCCCGGCATGACATAAGAACGGCCACACTGGGTCAGACCAAAGGTCTATCCAAGCCGATCCTGTCTTGTGACAGTGACCAATGCCAGGAGCCCCAGAGGCAGTGAACAGAACAGGGAATCATCCAGTGATCTCTCGTCTGTCACCCATTTCCAGCCTCCGATGAACAGAGGTTAGGCACACCATTCCTGCCCATCGAGGCTAAGTAGTATTGATGGACCTAACCTCCATGGATTTATCTAGCTCTTTTTTAAACACTTTTTTAAAGTCCTGGTTTTCACAACATCCTCTGACAAGGAGTTCCACAAGTTGACTGTGTACTGCATGAAGAAATATTTCCTTTTGTTTGTTTTAAACCTGCTACCTATTCATTTCATTGGGTGACCCTTATTTCTTATGTTATGGGAACAAGTAAATAACTTTTCCTTATTCACTTTCCCCATACCAGTCATGATTTTATAGACCTCTATCATATCCCTCCTTACTCTCATCTTAGGGCGTGTCTCCACTGCATCGTAAGTTGAAATAAGATACGCAATTTGAGCTACGCAAATTGCATATCTTATTTCGATGCAATTTCAAAATGGCTTAAATGCTGTCTACCCAACACCAAATTTTGAAATAAAGCGCTGTTCTAAAACGGCCTTTACTCCTCGTAAAATGTGGTTTACAGGGACGTCAGAATAGCGAGTCTGAAATAACAGGCTTGCTGTGAAGATGTGGGATAGCTATTTCGGGATTCTCCAGTATTCCAAAACAGCATTGCAGTTTAGATGTAACCTTAGACTCCTGTCATACCCATATCCTCTGGCATTTTAAAATCATTGTGTAGCACCCCCCACATGCCTCACCGGGGCACAGAGCAGAATGAGTAACATTTTGTTCCTCCTCTTAGTGCTAGGTTCCGAGAAGCATCAGGTCTCCATCGTGGACTATTTATTTCTCGGGATGAAACCAAATATAAATTCAGTTGGAATCTTCATGGCTGGAGGAGGGAGTCTCCCTTCAAAATTCGCATCGCTCCATGACTTCCTGCTCTACGATGTTCCTCTACTATCTGAATCATCACATCTGCACACATCACAACCTGATGAGTGTTTGAATACCCTGCTCAGCTCTGCTAATTCTGTCCCCTGGACTTATGCCTCTTGGGAAGCACATGTGCTGCCCCAGTTGCTTCAAGTCCCCTGGGTTCTTCTGCATAAAGCAGACTCCAGTTGTATCAGAATCACTGAACACTAGAACTGGAAGGGAGCTCGAGAGTCAGCAAGTCCAGTCCCCTGCCCTCACGGCAGGACCAAGCACCATCTCGTTCATCCCTGTCAGGTGTCTGTCCTCCCTGCTCTTAAATATCTCCAGTGATGGAGATTCTACAACCTCCTTTGGCAATTTATTCCAGTGTTTAACCACCCTGACAGGAAGTTTTACCTAATGTCCAACTTAAACCTCCCTTGCTGCAATTTAAGCCCATCACTTCTTGTCTCTTCCTCAGCCTCTCTCTTCAATTTTAGTCTTACACAGTCCAGTTCTCAGGGTGATAATTATGGACCAGGGTAAAATGACACTCCTAAACTTTGTAATTAAGTGCTCCAAGTCTTAAACTGCAAAGTGTAGAGTGAGTGAGCAATTAAAACTAGCCGGCTAGAGTTATTTACCGCAGAATGCTGAATAGAGATAAAGACTGTGAGAAGTCAGCATGTATTCATAGGTGTAAGCAGCAAGGAGTGAAAGGACTTTGTTAGGGTGATACACTCCAAGGTGTGGCTAAGAGTCCTGGGATGACACCAGGAAAGTGGACGTTTTGGTTGCCTACGGAGGAGAGTTTCTTGACGGCAAGATGTGCAGTGCTGAGCAAGAGTCTCCCAAAGCAAGGCGGGCACACCCCAACAAGGGGAACTTTTAAACTTAGGGATGATCTTCCAGTGGTTCCCAAACTTTTCAGCATCACGCCCCCTTTTTGATTTTTGAGAAACTCTCAAGCTCTATGCCATTTATATAACCGCATTGCGCAAGAAGGGGCAGTGTAGACAGCTCCTTCTGGCACAAGGGCCTCTTCTGCAAAAATGGCAGCTTATTAGGTATGCAAATGAGGCTCAGTGATATTCCATGCTTAGCCTCATTGGCATATTGCTCGCGCAAGAAACCGCGAGTGAAGACAGCCTTGGTGTGACCCAGTGTGGCCGGTCTTAGGTTCTTACTTGCATAAGGCTGCAGCTTTGGGCTTTCCCAGCATGGCGCTTTCCCCCCGTGAGCAAGCTGCCCTGTTACAAGTCACTTTTTCAGGAACAGGAATTCCCACCAGGCTTGGTAGAAACTGACTCTTCCCTTGCTCCTTCTCCCTGCTTCCGGCTGCTAAGTGTGGCCTGCCTATGTCAAGTGTGTCACGTGCAAAGTGGGACATTAATTAGTCTGCACCACTGACCTTAGGAGGCAAAACGCTTCCTGAGTGCTAAGGAATGAATTCAGTCCTACGAAGTGGCTTTTAATTCGGTGCTTCTGTTACTGACCATGACACAAGCAGGAGCAGCCATGGGAGTTTTCAGACTAAACCCTCCATTTTTAGTTAACTTGGAAGCGTTATGGGCCTTCCCTGAATTCCTTGCAAAGTACCCTGTGAAACCCCACAGAAACAGCTCAGACACCGGGTTTGGGCCAGCTGAGAACTCAAACACACCCCCCAGGCTAGTGTTCCAAATAAAGCCCAAAGTCCTCCCTATACTCCAAATACACTAAACTAAATCATGAGAGCATCTCGCCACACACGCCCCCATCATCCCAGCCCCACTGAGGAAAGCGGGCCCTGCAAACGCACTCCTCTTATAATCTCTCAGCTGAGTCCCATTGGCCCACTCATGGCCAATTTTATATAAATGGTAGCTGCTTCAATTAGGAAGGGAGGGTTTGCTTAATCAGCTGGTAAGCAAAGGCTGCGAGTCCTATTCTTGATAGAGGTATGGTCTGGAAAATGCTCCCTGAGAATCTGTTCTCTAATAGGCCCAATAGGGAGGAATATTCTTATGGAAACTTTTTCTGAGTTTCTCTTCCAAAAAAAGCACAGTAAGTAGCTTAGATAAGAACCAGCTTAGCAGATCAGGAGTGAGGAACCTGGGGTCTGGATGTGCCCTCCTGCTTGTCTTGTTCTGGCCCCTGAGGCTCAGAGGTTTCTCCCTGGCATTAGAGAGCCTATGCTGGTGCTCTAGCCCCTGTGGTGCCCCTCCCCACCCCCCCTGGCTATTCCTTTCTCTGCTGCCCCACTTGGGCAAGATGTTGCCCAAGGCTCTGGTGGGCAAGGAGAATGTCTTTCTTCTCAGTTGGGGGCCAGGCCAGTGAGGGGTCGGGTGTCTTGGTTTGGTTTGGTTTTTGCTTCTCATTTGTGTATGGCTGCTGACTGATTGTTCTGTGAGTCAGGGGCCCGTGACCCAAAAAAGGTTCCCCATACCTGTGGTAGGTCACGCTCCCTCCCAAGCATATGTAGAAATCCCAGCGGCTGAGCTGGGGTGGAATTTGTCCACCAGGAGAGCGATTTTCCTGTCAGAATTCCTATGACTGCAAAGCTTTGAATTCAAAGAAAGGCCTGAGAATGGAAAACCTCCTGAGACTCAGAGGAAAAATCCGCCCTCAGCTCAGGGAGCTGGCTGCTTAGAGCTAGTTTTCCAGGTGGTTTTGTTAAGGGATAGGAACAGTTCCAAGCACGTTTGCTGGTGTCAGATACAATAAGGTGAATCAGCAGCATGATGCCAACTGGGCCCAAATGTAAGTGAGATCCAAATTTGTCCCTAAGTCTGTCCAAGTATGAAGCCACAGGAAGCCTGACAAGCGTGATTGCAACAATTGTGCTCATAATGAATTCATCTGGTGTTTGTGGGGCTGTCACAGGCACTTTTCTAAGTGTTCTGTTATAATTTAGCTTCAGCGACGAGAAGCCGTAGCTGCAAAGAAGCGTTTAAATCTGGATGGGCATCTCCTGATTAAAAAGAAATAGGATTATAAAAAGGCAATTTATTCCCAGGGCAAAAAATAAACTTGGATCACAGAGGGGGGGGGGGGAAAAAAGCAGTTGAACTTTGTAGTGGCCATGAAACATCATGGAAACCTCAAAACAGTTTGTAGTATGAACATTGGGTTCACACACCTTGGATTAAGGTATGTGGTCCTCCAAGTGGTTCAGAACCCAAGTCAAATTCTACTTCCCTTTCTCATGGAAGTAACTTCCCTGGAATCAGTGGGATGACCCATGAAAGGAGAGAAATATTTAGCTTCTGAGTAGTAATTATTGCTATGCTGAATCCCCTTGTTATCTCTCTCTGTAAGTGGTCTTAAGTGCTGCTACATGGGACAGTGAGCCACACTAGGGTTATGTCTACAGTCATGGCTTCTTGTGAGAAATATGCAAACGAAGCTAAGTGTGGAATACAGGCAATCCCCGGGTTACAGGGATCCGACTTACATCGGATCCCTACTTACAAACGGGGTGAGGCAACCCCGCACTAGCTGCTTCCCCCCAGCAGACCAGGGAGACGCGAAGCTAGCGGCCCCCCCAGCAGACCAGGGAGACGCGAAGCTAGCGGCCCCCCCAGCAGACCAGGGAGACGCGGAGCGGCTTTTCTCAGCAGACACCTCAGCTTGAGAATAAAGGACTGAGGGAAGTGAGGTGTGGAAGAATAAAACTGAGCTCTGGAGAAATGTTTGGCTAGAGTTTCCCCTACAATATGTACCAGTTCTGACTTACATACAAATTCAACTTAAGAACAAACCTACAGTCCCTATCTTGTACGTAACCCGGGGACTGCTTGTATTGCTGAGCCTCATTTGCATGCCTAATGAGCTGCCATTTTTGCAGAAGAGGCTCTTGCGCCAGAGGGAGCTGTCTACACTGCCCCTTCTTGTGCAAGAAAACCTCTCTTGCGCAATGCGGTTATTCTTGAAAATAATCGGTGTAGAGGCCTTGCGCAAGTCGCGAGTGAAGACATAGCCTAGGCGTGGGGGTTACACATAGCAAAGCTTAAATTTGTTTAATGGGAACGTATCAGGATGGGAAACCAACTATGGAGCAACAGGCTGTAAGAAATGCATTACATTAAAACCAAAGATACAGTAACCCAGACACACGGGGCCTGATCCTGACAACCTTTCTCTGCACTAGTCACGTTGATTTCAGAAGTAAGTGAAATCAGTGGGAATATTTGCATCGTTAAACATGGCTTTTAAAGACTGATGCTTCCATTTGTACTCTGGTGAACTCACTAAATCTAATGGGTATTTGACTGAGCATGCAACAAGTAGAGGAGATTGGGGTTTTTGGCTCATTGTCCTTTTAAGTTCATTTCCACCTTCTATTACTCTCCACTAGTGTTCCCTGTAAGCCGAGAGATTCCAGTGCGCCCCCCCCCCCCTCTGATTGGCAGAGTGTCTGCAGCTAGGTTTGTGTCTCCTGGTGGTGCACATTCTCACATGCCTTTGTGCATAAAACAAAATTTATTCTACACGGGGATGGAAAAGATTAGAGGGACTGTTCAGCTACGTCTACACTGGCAGCTTCTTGCACAAGAACTCTTTTGCGGAAGAGTTCTTGTGCAAAAACTCTTCCACAAGAGCGCGTCTACATTGGCATGTGCTTTTGCACAAGAGCATCCATGCCAGTGTAGATGCTCTCTTGCACAAGAAAGCTCTGATGGCCATTTTAACCATAGGGCTTCTTGCGGAAGAAATTCATGTTGCCTATCTACACTAGCCTCTTCTGGAAGAGCTCTTGCACAAGAGGGATTCTTCCTGAGAGTGCGTGTCAGAGTTCTCACGCAAGAAGCCCTGATTTTCTACAGTATAACATCAGTTTTCTAGCGCAAGAACACGTGGCCAGTGTAGACAGGTGGCATGTTTTTGCACAAAAGCGGCTGTTTTCACGCAAGAATGTGCCAGTGTAGACACAGCCGTCCTATCCACGTGTCTAGACAATAGAAACCAAATACCAATGTGGGTCTCTTTTCAGGTACCCTCATCCAGCTCAGTTATTGATTGCCTGGACTTAGCAACTGTGTGTTTGCAAATAACCCTGTGCATACGGCTCCGGAGCAAAAGCTTTGTGCCAAGGAAACCTCAGAGGCTGAGAGTCCATATCTAAAAATGACACACGATGGTGGTGTGTTCAGAATACAGAGTAAGCACTTCCAATAATGGCCACAGCTGTTGCTTTGCTTCTTTTTGTTGTCGGCAGCAGTAATATGATGCCCATTAAATGGGGAAATTCCTCACAAATAGATGCTGTGTGATGGTAGCCATGTCAGTCCCAGAATATTAGAGACATGGTGGTGAAGTGATACCTTGTATGGGACCAACTTCTGATGGAGAGAGAGACGAGCTGATCTCTAGCTCGAAAGCGCTTCTTGCTAAACAAGCCAAAGTTGATGTGATAAAACATATTACCTCCATCTTGTCTCTCTCATATGAAGGGGAGCTTTTCAACATACTAGAAATGGACCCTATGTTCTTTCTCTGAAGCAAACGTGCCAGGGAGGAGGCTGTATACCAAAGGTGGGGAACCTTTTTTGGGTCGGGGGCCACTGACCCTCAATAAAATCAGTCAGGGGCCTCATACAAGTGAGAAGAAAAAACACCAACCAAACCTTCACTGAGGCTATCTAGACTGCAAAGAAAAGTTGGGAAAAACCCCACAAATTGCGACCCGCTTTCGAAAGAGGCTTTTCTGAAATTGGGCCTGTCTACACGGCGCTACATTTCAGAAAAACCTCCTCTGTCGAGCCAGCCCTCCTTCCTCGTAAAACAAGGTTTACAGGGATGGCGAAAGAACGTGTCTGCTTTTTTGGAAATTGGTCCTTGGACGCAGACTAGACGTAGCCCGAGGCGGCCTGTGACTGAGAATGAGAGACGCTCCCCGCATTCCCCTCACACACCAGAGCCTAGGGGGGTCCAGGCTAGTAGATTTTGTGTGTTCTCACCATGTGGAGGGTTGTGGGGGGCTGGAGTGCCAGCCTCAGGGCCTGGATCCAGGCAAGCTGGGGCCACATCTGGTCCCTGGGCCTTAGGTTCCCCACCCCTGCCTTAGTGATCAGAGTGCCAAAGTGGAATTTTGGAAACCTCCTCACCCCTGTGACTCCACTGTCCCTTCTATAAAATGGGAATAAGGATAGTTCTGTCTCACTAGGGAATTGCAAAGCTCCACCCTTTAACATTTGTCAAGCATTTTGAGGTGGTTGGTGCTAACTAAAATGCTGAATTCTCATGTCCCTGATATTCTGAATTCCCCCCCGATGCGGAAGAAGAAGGTGGGTCCAATCCCCCTCTCTCATTTAGTAGTAAACCGGCTCTGTACGTGAAGCATGTGGGCTGTGTCTAGACTGGCCAGTTTTTCCGGAAAATCAGCCACTTTTCCGGAAAAACTTGCCAGCTGTCTACACTGGCCACTTGAATTTCCGCAAAAGCACTGACTTCCTACTGTAAGAAATCAGTGCGTTTTGCAGAAGTACTATGCTGCTCCTGTTGGGGCAAAAGTCCCTTTTGCGCAAAAGGGCCAGTGTAGACAGCTGAGATTTGTTTTCCGCCAAAAAGTGCATCTAGATTGGCCATGGACACTTTTCCACAAAAAGTGCTTTTGCAGAAAAGCGTCCGTGCCAATCTAGACGCGCTGTTCTGAAAATGCTTTTAACGGAAAACTTTTCCGTTAAAAGCATTTCCAGAAAATCATGCCAATCTAGACGTAGCCATGGAGAATTCCAGTGGCAGGTTTTGGATTCCTTGACTCCATAGATCTGGGCAGCGTTAGCTACCCCTTGCTTCTGTGGTGTGTGAGTGCCGCTCAGTCATTATGGACTCTACCTTCCCAGCGCTCACTGAGCCAGAAAAGCATCACTCCGGTGCCACCAGATGGGAGCTCAGCTCTAGATCCGAGCAAGCCATTTGGCAGTTCTCACACATGACATCAGAGGGACGAGGACTTGAACACAGGTCTCTGCAAGCCAAGGACGCGGGCTTAGCCGCCCGACCAGCCTCCCTCCAGCGTGCCTGTGTGCTAGTGAAATAGCGAGGTAATCACGAGAGATTTCCGCCGCCACCAGGCTCCTGCTCTTACAAGCACTTAAGCACGTGCTTAACTTTGTGCCTGTGAATAGTCCTGGTGACGCCAAGGCTCTGGGCCACAACCAATGGCCCATCGGGTTCTTCGTGTGGCCCAGGAGACGTTTCGTTTCCCGTTGCCCATGTGCAGGGCTGCCGGATTCTGTGGGTTTCTGTCTGTGCAGGGTTTTTTCCTACCGGTATTATTAAAGTGACACACAGGTAAAGCAAGGGCAGGGGATGTGAGGTGCGGGCTGATTGCGCGCAACACTGAGGCTATGGCCACACTGCTGTTTTTTTGCAGAAGAGGATATGCAAATGGCATGCTCATTTGCATATCTTCTGATTCTTTTGGCGGAAGAGGCGTTGCCGATAAAAAGTCCTGTGGAGACGGGACCGTTAATCGGGGAAAAAAAGCTTTTTCACAAGTTCCTTTATTCCTCAAAAATCGAGGTTTACAGGATCTTGCGAAAAAGGGTTTTTTTTCCGACAAATGGCCCTGTCTCCACGGGGCTTTTTCCCCGCAACACCTCTTCCGCAAAAAGAAGCGGAAGAAGATATGCAAATGAGCACTATTTGCATATCCGATTCCGCAAAAAACGGGCAGTGTGGCCGTAGGCTGAGAGAGCTGGGTGTTTCCTCGGCGTCCAATCCAAGTGCTGCTACGGCTCCATCGGCACCGCCCACAAATTCTAGGTATGCCAGCGCCGGGAGCAACGCTGCCCTGTCCCAGGAGCCTGCCTTGGTTCCAACAATCGTGCAACCCACTGGGATGAAGAGGGGCTGTTTCTGTGGCCCACTCGCTAGCCTAGGTTGCCCATTGCTGCTCTACAAGCTTGGGACCTGGGATTCTTTGGCTTCCTCAGTTTTCCAGGATGCACTTGACTGGTAGCCAGCAAATATTTGTTATTCCGCCTGACACAACCTCTCCCATCAAATAACCGACAAAGGGCGGGATGAGAGCTTTATAATCATACATAAAGATCAGTTTGTGTTGTCAGTGCTGCTAATCCCTTGCCTGTGGCATTGCTTGCTCCTCTACCTGAGCAACAAACCCTGCCAGGAACCAACTGGGATGGAGGGGGGGAGGGGAGCCTTGCCTGAAACTAAAGGAAATCAAAAGCAAATTATTTTCCAGATTATGGCCCTCCGGTGCGGCTGTGCTATTGCCCATTTTTCACAGCAGACAAAAACATTTTCCTGGGGATCAATTTAGCTTCCAGAAGTCTGCTCCTTTCAGCCCATAATCCATCATATTTCCCCATTTGCAATCTCTCCGTGTCTCAGTGTTTTAAGCTGCCGATGAATTATTTTATAAAGAGTATAAAGAGTCCTTTCTTCCTGCCGAAATGAGGGAGTTGTCTCTCTGCCCTATCGGGTCAGATACCATTAGGCTGGTGAGCAAGGGAGTCTTCCCATCCATGCCTCCGTATTGGCAACTGCTTTCCTAAGCTCATCTGTCAAAGAGATCTAGTAATCAATCACCGGGGTGATCAATATGCAGCGTGTGCATTCATCATCCCTTTGAGGAGACTAGTAGGATGAAGTTGTCAGGAGCGCGGGAACAAAGGAAGAAATGGCCAGAGTTGTGGGTGCGGGTGGGTGCGTGTCTTAGGGGTGGGGAGACAAGAGGAAACACAGCCCCGTGGAAAGGGAAAGCCTTCGGCATCCTCAGGAAAGAAAGTTTTTGACAGATTTATTCCGCTGCCCTGCAGTGTGGTGCAGGAGGTGAATCATCCTTCAAGCGGCAGAGCGGCGTAAAAATTTCCAGACCTCTTGATTGGTCTGTCAGCATGATTTGTGGGCTGCTCTGCCAAGGTAATGGGTGAGGCTAGCGACTGGGCACGGAGAAGCCACGTCGGAGCATATTGCAGGCAAGCATGCAAATGAAGCTACCGGGACTCTGTGGGGCTGCAGGATACGGGGACGGGGGGAAGAGAGGAGGGAGATATTTATTGCTGCCTACCAGCTTCTTCCTACCCTGTAATCTGAGCTCTGAAATTATTGCAACCCCTGATGATGTCGCCCTCTAGCTTACGCAATGCACGGGCTCTCACCAGATCTTTCAGCCCCATACGCTCGGACGCAGTCCCACACGGAGCAAACACTGTGACCACATCCCTCTCAATGTGTGCGCAGAAAGGACCAACTGCCCAGCATGGCCTTCCCAGGGCTGGGCTGGGAGTACGTGCTCCTCACCGAGCTGGCTGAGTTCCTGAGCATATTATATTGCAGATAGGATTTTTGTGACCGAGTGAGTAGAGGGCAGGGTTCCCTGTGAGCTGAGTGCCTGGGCGGCCGGCCAGGAGAGATTCAAATACTGCCCAGCTGGCTAGCAGAGTGCTCACAGCATGTGTTTCTCTTGGTGGTGCACATCTGCACATGCCATGGTGCACGTAACCAATTTATTCTGCACATGGATGGGAAAACATAGAGGAAACAATGCTAGAGGGCCAAATCATGAAGACATTACTCAGGCAACACATCCAATGGGAAGTTGACCCAGAGTTTATTAAATGATGCCTTAGTCTGTTGGTTCTGCCTTTCTGCTGCGCTGGTGCCGAGGCATTTGGGGGAGTAGCCATGGCAGGGCTAGAAGAGGAGGGACTCCTAATTTGTCTGTGCATCATGCTCCTGTGGGAGGCACGTCCCTCTTTGCAAATTGCTAGTGCTAACTCAGACTGCCTGGCACTTGAATATCAAGAACAAGGCCAATGCATGTACCCCTCTGCCTTAAGAAAGGCTGCTTTTGCCAGACAGAATTCCTTTCGCAGAGAGTGCATTGGGTGTTCATCTTTCCACACCCCTTCACCTCACCATCCGGGGAAGGATTTGGCCTTTACTGACCTACGTCCGTTAAAGCTCTTCTGATTTTATTGCCATGTTCAGCCATAACACTTCAGGGATTCCTGGGGTGTGTCTACGATGCAGGCTAAACTCAAGTTTAGCTCCACAACTTCAGCCACGTTAACGGCGTAGCTGAAGTCGAAATAGCTTATCGACTTTTGGCGCTGCCTCCACAGCAGGAAGTCGAAGGAAGAACACTCTCCCTCCGACTTCCCTTACTCCTCGTGAAATGAGGGTTACGGGAGTTGGAGCGAGAAGCCCGTTATTCTGAAATTATTTCGAAATAACGGGCTTGCAGTGTAGACGTGCATTCTATTATTTCGAACTAATGAGAGATATTTTGAAATAAGCGGGCAGTGTCGGCATAGCCCCAGGGTTTAATCTTTGAGGAATACCTGTCCCCAAGCATCAGGTGGGATAGAAAGAACAGCAAATTCAGGTACATTCAAAGGATGGCTCAGCAGATGGAAACATGGAGGGGCCAGATGCTCTGCTGGTACAAACTAACACACTGAAGTCAATAGCGATTCACCTCAGATAAAGACCTCACCTGGACTGTTAATAAACTAGTTTAGCAACAGCTGAGAATCTTGAGAAAGGCTGACGGAAAGGGTAGATGTTGCCCATGGCTAGTAACTATGAGCAAGACCATGTAGAGAACTATATGGACCTGAATGCACTGAAATATCACTGCTGACACTTACTGGACTGCGCCTGAAACAGTCTAACTGTAGCCTCCCTGAAGTCAATGGCAAAACTCCCATTGACTTCATTGGTACAGAATATAAAATCATGACAGGTATGGACAGAGTTAATAAGGAAAAGTTATTTACTTGTTCCCATAATGTAAGAACTAGGGGCCACCAAATGAAATGAATAGGCAGCAGGTTTAAAACAAACAAAAGGAAGTTTTTCTTCATGCAGCGCACCGTCAACCTGTGGAACTCCTTGCCTGAGGATGTTGTGAAGACCAGGAGTTTAACATGGTTCAAAAAAGAACTAGATAGATTCATGGAGGTTAGGTCCATCAATACTTAGCCAGGATGGGTAGGAATGGTATCCCTAGACTTTTTGTCAGAGGCTGGAAACGGATGACAGGAGAGGGATCACTTGATGATTCCCTGTTCTGTTCACTCCCTCTGGGACATCTGGCATTGGCCACTGTCGGGAGACAGGACACTGGGCTGGAAGGACCTTTGGTCTGTCCCAGTATGGCCGTTCATGTTCTTAGGATCAGGCCCGTAAATGGACAGATAGCTCCTGCTACTAACCGAAGGCATTTGGCAGAACCTGATGCGAGTTTTGCTGGAGTGAGAAGAACGTGAGGCCTCCAGGCCGATATGAATTCACCTTTCCGAACAGCTTGTCTTTGAAAACACTACTGTCCCCGTTTGGCTACGGTCCGAGGGAGCGATGAAGGGAAAGGGTTAATTCAGCACGACCCTCAGGAAATTACAGGTTCACTTACAATTATTCCCTCACCCGCATGGCTGGGCCGTTGTTTAGACACCACCAAAATTTCCATTAATTGGATGTAATGCATAACAAATTTATGAGACTGGGGCCAGGCCTCACGTTAGCACGAAACTCATCATCGTGACATGCTGACTGAGAACAACAGGCTGAAATATGCCCGTCTAGGCAGGCTGCCTTGGCACACACTCAGCAGGGTACAGAATGTTCCGGAGGGATACCTCTACACGGCAGGCTCTCGGTAGGCCTTCATGGGTAGGGCCTTCCCTGACGAATACGGATCAGCAGAGGTTGGCCCAGCCACTCTGGAGAACGCTCGCTGCACTTCTGCAGGCCAATACAAGTGGCTGCTTCAGGTGCACTGAAGAGGAGGGTAACCCCAGCACCAAGATGAACAATGTCTATGTAACCTAGTGGGTGTGGTTCACAGTCCCGTGCAGTGGAACTTAGACCTCTTACAGTGAGAGAGAAGAGTAAGTGAACTCTGCAGCCTAATAAACTGAGAACCGGCTGCTTTATAGCTCAAGCTGTAGTGTAGAGGCTCCTACACTAAGCTCCAGAGATCCCTGGTTCAAATCTGCTGACCTATAATAGTTTGCTTGTGTCTAGGAAACTCACAGAACTTCATATGGATGACCCAATCTGCTCTTTCTAGGTAGGTAAGCATTAATATTCCCATCTTAGAAAAGGGAAATCCTAGAGAGATTAAGTCATTAGCCCAATGTTTGTGGAAACCCTTTAAAACAGCATTTCTTAAAGTGTGATCCAAGGCAGTCAGAGGTGTGATATGGGAGAACAGAATTCAAAAAGGCCGCCCTTAAAGGGACAAGCCTCTTTTTTTTTTCTCAACAATTTTTCCCTGGGGGCTTTTTTTTTCTCAACAAAAAAATCTTTGGTGTTCCCCATAAAAAAAATTATTGTTTGGTGTTCCTCAGTCTTAAAAAGTTTAAGAAACCCTGCTTTAAAATCTCAGGAAGGGAGGGGATGTATGGAAGTTAGAATTAATATGATTCTCAGGGTTCCCCAATAAGACCAGAGCACTCAAGCCCTGGTCTACACTAAGGAGTTATTTTGGAATAATGCCCCCTTATTTTGAAATAACAAGCGGAGCATCCACACTACCAAGCCCGTTATTTCGAAATCTGAACTCCTGCTTTCCTTGGGGAGTAACGCTTATTTCGAAATAGTTATTTTGGGAATTATTTCTAATGTAGTTATTCTGAAATAATTTCCTAGTGTAGACATGCCCTTAGGGTGCGTCTACACTAGGTCGAAATAAGATGCACAATTTGAGCTACACAAATTGCGTATCTTATTTCAATGTTATTTCGAAATAGCTTATTTTGAAATTTGGCGCTGTCTACACAGCACGGACTTTGAAATAAATCGCTGTTCCGAAACTCTCCTTACTCCTCTTGGTATGAGGTTTACAGGGACGTTGGAATAGCAAGCCTAGTTTGAAATAGCACTGCAGTATAGATGTAGCCTTAGAGACTAACAAAAATATATATAGTATCATGAGCTTTCATGGGCAAAACCTAGATGAACGTAACCTTTTTTTTCTCTCTCCACTCAAGCTCATCTGAAGAAGTGGGTTTTGCCCACAAAAGCTCATGATATTAGATCTGTTTTTGATAGTCTCTATGGTGGCACAGGACTACTCGTTTGTAAATTACAGACTGACATGATGACCCCGCTGAGACTAGTAAGACCGTGGAAGACTTGAGGCAAGTGCCCAGAAGCGTTGATTTCTAGGGGGTTTAAAATTAGGCACACTCTGTTAATACACCAGGACTAACTCTGAAGGCATTATTTGTTGGCAGTAGCATGGAGAGCATTATATGTGGCCAAGCAAAAAAAGTGGCAATGTGTAGGTGGAAAAAGTGAGGGCAAAGACTGCAGACAAAACGTCCCCCTCGGTCATCTTGTTCCGATGATTGTTGCTTTCTAAACCCAAATCATTTAAAAATCCTAGTTCTCGTTTCCCTTAGGCTGAGTCGACCATAAAAAACCGATCCCAAGAGAAAGGGCAGTAACTGCATTGTAATCTGGACGCAAGCATGGAATTCACACTGTGAACAAATTCCATGCTTTTCTCAGCTATTAGTCAATTACACGGAGTGAATGTATCACCGTTGCCACCTGTTTGGGTGGGAAACAATTAGCGGCATTTTCTTTGGGTAAACATAGGTGCTTTTGTTGCAAACTTAAAAAAAAAAAAAGAAAAGAAGCAAAACTAGAGGTAACCTGAGCATTTGCTGTAAGTAAGGAGGTTTCTATCTCAGCCCATGCAGATAATTTCACACCCCTGGTGAGCTTAAGGCTGAGATCTAGGGGGCTACAGAATTTTCGAACAAAGAGAACAGGGAAAAGCCAGCCACTTGATCCCTGCTGCTAATTAGTTTGACCCCAGCAGTAGTGTCTTAAAGTAACACCGATGACCTTTAACCTTGAGGTTCTTCAATTATTATCTAATAAAAGTTTCTGAGATGAATTTTGCCTTTGCATGTGGTCCCAGGGTATTTGCATCAGTGAACTAATGTGAGAGGAACCTGGGAAACCCAGGAATCATGACGTTAACCTTAATTCCCTTACTTTACAAGATGCGGATGCCCTCTGAGATCTACTGACTGTTAACAAAACATCAGTCACCTCTGACCTAGGAGTCTTGTAACTAGAGGACGCGCACAGACAGAGCAGGTGCTACAGGGTGCAGACCGAATGGACAAGACAGATGCTCCACAATGCCACCCAGACTAAACTCCATTGTTGTGCGAGGGCCACGTTTTGCTACCCATTTTATTGGTTGCAAACTATTTCCTTCATTCCATTTTGAGCATTGACTCCCTGGGGGAACTGTGAGCACGATTCCGGCACAGTTTGTGTAACTGCAAGTGGCTCTTCCTTTAACATTCACGAGGGCATGTCTACACTAGGAAATTCTTTTGAAATAACTAAATTCGAATTCATAACACCCAAAATAACTATTCCGAAATAAGCTTATTCCCCGAGGAAAGCAGGAACACAGATTTCGAAACAGCGGGCTTGGATGTGTGGACGCTCCATCCGAAAAGGAATGTTGTGCCCTCTACTGCCTGCTGGATAACACGGGAGGACTCCCTGCTTCGAAAATGAAACTTTTTTTAATTGCGAGAATGATGAAGAGAGATGCAGTTCTCATTCGAGCCAGGTGCCCACAGATTCACTTCCTGGCACCTCCTCCAAACACAGCTTGCACTCTGTGCTCCTGCTGCAAAATTCCATCCCAATTGTTACAGCTTTGCTTTTCCTTTTCTTTGCGTCTTTGCTGACTTGACAAAGTTAGGAGTTACTCGGACAGAGCCCAAGGGCATGGCCTTTATCACCAGGCCATTGTGGCTTCGTAAACCACATTGTCCTTCAAGTCTGCCTGCTCGTCTTTGAACTAGGGATGTGAATGTGTAACCGAGTACATCGGGGCTACTCACCTTTGGAAGCCACAGGGGCCACAGTGATACCCACAGCACATGCCAAAGGCCGCCACTTAAGTGCGGTTGCACGTACATGCAAATATATATGTAAATATATGCAAATAGCTTCTTTCACACTGACGGGCATGAATATAATGATTAAGGCAAGACTACACAACACGCAGGCCCCAGTTAAGTCAGTTCTCCTGATATGAATGAAATGCAATATTTATCCAATGTCCACCCATATGACAGCACTTTTAATGAGCAATGACAGTCCAGAAATTTAACTAGTAAAACACATCTCAACAGAAGACCAATATATTGACTAGTTTTTTTGTTTTGGCTCCCACCCACAGGCTGCGTGTTGAGCCCTGCGTAAACCAAACCGCACCACGGGTCACAAACAAACGGGCTGCGTGTTGAGTAGCCCTGGAGCACACGGTTAACCAATTTTCAGCGGTTACACGTTTACTTGATTAAAACACATTTTAACATCCCTACTTTGAACCAGTCCCCCATTTCTTCTTTCTGTTATTGCTGTGGATGGAAGATTTGTTTACACCCTGTTGCTGCCTTTATTCTGTCCGGTGTGCTGTTCTGTTGTTCCACTGTGTTGTTCGTACACCTTGTTTCTCCAGCATCTCCTACATGAGTCCAGCTATTGTGTCAGGTGTTTTCTAAAATCTCTGACACACCTCGGAAATCTTCCCCCAATATTTTGTGTTGGTACCTGCATTCTATATAAAGTAAAGAAAGAAAATGACGCAGTTAGCAAGCAACGTCGAGGAGTGAACATAACCCGTTTGTTGGCTCACTCTAGATAGTTTGACTTCAAGAACTCAGAGAAACCCTCAGTAATAGTGGAAGCCGTTCTGTGATTTCCTACACAGCAAAGCGATGTGGCTCCTCTATTCAAAATCAAGTCTGTGCTGAACCTGTTTGAACACAGGAGGAGGGGTAGCTCAGTGGTTTGAGCATGGGCCTGCTAAACCCAGGGTTGTGAGTTCAATCCTTGTGGAGGCCATTTAGGGATTTGGGGCAAAAATTCATCAGGGATGGTACTTGGTCCTGCTGTGAAGGCAGGGGACTGGACTCAATGATCTTTCAAGGTCCCTTCCATCTCTAGGAGATAGGTAATCTCCAACACACAACTCAATGGAACAAGGGTATAAACATATGAGAAACATCGGCAAAGGTTCCAGCAGAGGTTGAAGAACATAGTCCCAGTAAATGGGGCAGAGTCCAAAGAAAACCTCCTATGCCCACATTCTTTGGCTCTGTCCCCCAGGGTGCAGTGTGTCTTAACCCTTCATCCTGATAATTTATTACCAAATTAAGTGTATTACACAGGGAATGTGCCAGTAACGCTTTGCCAGTCCATGTACAATACTTTGTTAATTAAAAGTATTAGGTGATATAGGCTCCTTTGTTGGGAATTAATCAGTTTAATTATGGGGAGGATTAAATATCATAATTAAAATAATAGCTTGTGGTCATATACCAAGATGAAAGCTTTAGCAAATTGTTTTTTAGCCCTAAAGGACAGACCATTACTGGGCTTGGTAGGATCGCGGAAAGAGTGGGGCATGTGGATAGTGCCGAGGCAAAATCAGTGTGAATGAGGTGCCAGCTTTCTCCCACGGGGAGCCCGTCAGGGCGCAAGGTAAGTCTCTTCCATTCTCCTGAGGCAGCTGTGGCACTCGGCTGTAAACTAGCCCGATTTGGCAGTTGCTCTACATCAGGTCTCCTGGCTAAGGCCTACAGGACCTGACGCCAGTTGTGAATTGCCATAGCATAAGGGCACCTGTGTCCACATTCCCCAAGCTAAGGGTGGGGAGTGGGATAGGCAGTTGGCACCCGAGCCAGTGACGCCATTTTATGCCCGCTCAGAGCTCCTCCCCACATCCATTGGCCAGTGAGAGCTGGATTCCACCATTTTGTATCACCTGAACGGCACAACGTCGCCAGAACGGTGGGAAATCTCACCTTGGATGTTGGGCGTTTATGGCAGTTACATGAGATGGGCCCAAACTGCTATTTCGGATCCAGAGCTGTGTTTTGAACTCCTGCAAATCCTGGAGTACTGGGATGTAGAGTTTTGGTTCAGATTGTTATCGTGGGAGAGGCAAAATCCAGATCAGACGTAGACTTGGATGTCAGCCCTTCATCCCCAAGGCAAATAGTGTTTGAACCCCAAGTCTGGGTGAAATCAAAGTCCTGAGAGTCCAATTGTTTAACATAAGATTTTTTTAGATGAAAGTCTAAGTAGGAATATAATAGTAAGAAAGCATCTGGGTTTCTTAAGCATGTTTCCAAGCATGGGTATTATGCAGAAGACATTTGGCTTGGTTAGAGGCCAGTTTTTTGGGCTTCCTTTTATTCCTTTTGCAATTTTTGAGGGACAGCCTGCAGGGCAAAAGGAAATTCTGGTTTTAAAATGAAAATGTTAGACTATTGCAGGGGCTTGATGCTCTGAACGTCTGCTGGATGTGATGGTTCTTCAGCTCTAGTCTGCCCTCCTCCAAATCCAGTAAGAATGACCAGAGACTTTTTGTTTAGTGGAAACAATGGAAACGTTTTCACTCCAAGATGAAAAGATCAGTTCACGCTCTTCCTTTAAAAAATGATGGATTCCATTTTTATTCTCAGTCGTAAATCAAAGCCAGTCAAGGCTGTGTGCGGGGAGGCCAGGATAAAATGCTGAAGTCTGGAAATGTAAATAAAAATTGCATCTGAAGCAGGTTCAAACCGTCTCCTGGAACAGAAGATTAATTTCAAAGAACAATAACCAAATGGACTCAATTAAGGGTAATGACACACTCTCTAGCCTATGGCTGGCAAGGGGCTACGGTGGAGGGCCTGTTTTGGCTGGGACCAGGTTCCGGTGTATCTAAAGCTGTAATGTTGCTGCTCCTATCTGCTTGCTGGTTATCCCACCCACTGATTGCCCTGGCTCTCCCAGGCCTGTAGGAACAGACGGGCCCAAACCAACTCCCTGTGAGGTCAGTGGAAAGGCTCCTGTTAGTTTCAGTAGGAACTGGCTTGAGCCACTTCTATTCCATGAATTCCTCTGGAGAGAAGCCACCTTCAAGCCGGGATGATGCCTACGTGGGCTGTTGTCTGCCGTCAGGCTCAAGGGAGCAGACTCTCCTGGCCAAAGCACAGGTATGAGGGCAGAAAGTGACTCCACTCCCCCCCAAAGGGAACCTCAACTCCTTTGGCAGATGTAGAACAAGGCCGCATTGTGAGGTATCTAAAGGACCATGTATTCCCTGTAGAAACCCTTAGGTGAGTGCGACTGAGGGCCAAATGTTTAGCGATGGGAGGTCTAGTTGCACATGTAGCAGGCACATACAATTGCACGACTACGTTCCCCGGGGATTTTACCACAGCTTTGCACGGAACTCCCTGATTTGTTGAAGAAATGCCTGGTCGGGGCCCACACCTATGAGGACACGCAGCTGCAGAAACATTTCTACAGGCAAAAGTGGGCCATTGGCAATAGAAGACGATTTAAAAAAAGTCTAGTATCAAAAAGTCCTGTTTGGCAATGCAGCCTCTGATCCCAGCAAAGGTGCCAGAAAGGTGAATTGGGCAGGAGCATCCCAGGAAACAGCTGCAGTTTGGAGTTACGCTAAAACGGCCAAATGGGATGAGGAAAAGGGCGGGGAGAGTTCGTGCTCTGGCGAAAGTGAATTTTGTGCATTCCTGACCCATGGCTTTCGTTTTGCAGCACGGCTGCGTTTGGATGGATGCGCGTGAGCCAGGCTCCCTGCGGCGTTTTTTTTTCCGTCTCGGGGGCTCTCTGTTTTGTGTTGGTTTGGTGGGAGGTTTTGTGGTTGGTTCTGTTTTGTTTTGTGCGTCCCTGAACAAGCGTGAACCTTCACTGAGGTTAATTGCTGGGCTTTGTGTTTCTGTCTAGCGCGGCTCCGCTTAAAACCCAAGCTCATGTTACACCAGCAATGCCATCTGCTGTGCACAGGCCCTGTGCATAATTCACTAGCTTTGCGCCGTGAAGTTCGTATGAGCAATTGTGGGCTATTCAGGAGGAGGTTACCTCTGAGGCGAGGATCAGGTGACTGGTTATCCGACACCCTTCAAGACTGACTTCTCCTCTGTTGTCCTTTTGCCCTTGTTCCTGTCTCAAGATTGTGTGAGTAAATGGGGACTAAGGAGCTGGGGGAGGGAGTTGACAGATCTTATAAACCACCTGGGTGGTCCTGTCTCTCTCTCTCTCTCTCTCTCTCTCTCTCACACACACACACACACACACACACACACACACACACACAAAGGAGAAATACCAACCATATCCCCAGTATGTCCTTTTTCCTATAGGATAAACCAAAACTCCTCCTTCCTTGAAAGTTCCCCAAAAGTCTCCTGTTTTTTCCCCCCTAGGAAGAGGAGATGAGGTAAGGTGTACACAGTATAACAAAATGATCAACTTCAGCCAATGAATGAACCCCATAAAGTTCAGAGGTCTGGAAAATAAGACATGTATAGAGCTGCTTTTCATAGGAAGGGTTTTTTTATTCATCGCATCCTGCGGAAATGCAGTCACCTCTGGGGTGGAGGTTGGCCATCAACCCTACATAGCACTGAGGAGGTGAGATAATTTTGGTTCAGAAAACCTGGGTAAAAGTAACTATGTTTAGAAAGGGCTGCAGGATCTCATTGTTCATGCCAGTCAATCTACAATCATATCTGAAAAAATCGGCCTAAAATTCACATTCACATTTGGTCTAGCGTTTAGCTTCTTGAGCCTGCCAATCTGGTACTGAGTGTGGCGTCCTTTCCTCATCCACAATGACAATGAACTTTTAGCTTGATTCTCCATGACTCTATTCCTAAAGTAGGGGCCGGGTCAAAGAGGACTCTAAAATCACTTCGATTCTGGGGCCGTGCAAAATGCAGGTTTATCTGAAAGGTTCCCCTCCCTCTCAGTTTTCTTCTTAGCCAAGTGACCTTTAACCTGGTCCACAACGTGCGTGTAGATCCATTCTGTAGCAGAGATGGGAGGCAGTGACGAACAAGGGGGTTCAGTTATGCTCACTAGACAGAGGGCGTCCATAGTGAAACTCAGAAACAACTCACGCTTCTCTTTTTCAATGCCCAGAAATAGACAGCAACACGCTAGGTCTGTTGTTGCTGGATCACATGCTCTGCATCCAATACACATGCAGTGTGGATCTCATATTTTATGTCAGAATATATGGCTCAAGAGAGGCCACTGCTGTAGAAGTGTAAAGAGAGCTAAGATGTGTGCTGTGGAAGGTTATTAGGTCTGTTCATTCGCCTTCACATTAGCAGTTGGGTTACAAGTGAGAACTTTATATATATATACACACATCCATCTGTCTCTCTGTGTGCTTGTGAGTCCACTTGTTCAAGGTCTTCTCCTAAATGGTAAGAGCTAGGGTCACCAAATTTGCTATGCAGCTTCCTCTGCTCCTAACTTGAAGCAAGGCCGGGGTTGGGTTGTGCCAGGAGAACCAGAAGCCCTGGGAAAAGGACTGGTTTCCATAACATGCAATGGGAAGGGCAGCTGATCAGAGGGATGCAATATGAGAATGTCCACTGGGGACAGCGAGCGCAACAAAAGCACGTCTAGACGCGATTTTGCACAAGAAAGCCCCAATCGCCATTTTAGCCATTGGGGCTCTTTTGCACAAAATGGTTCTTCCCTGTCTACACTGGCCCTCTTGCGCAAGAGGGCTTTTTCCCAAGCGGGAGCGTGAAAGTATTTGCGCAAGAAGCTCTGATTTTGTACATTACAAAGTCAGTGCTCTTGTGCAAATTCAAGCGGCCAGTGTAGACAGCTGGCAAGTTTTTGCGCAAAAGCAGTTGCTTTTGCGCAAAATCTTGCCAGTCTAGACGCACCCTGTTTGTCTGGCAAATTCAACTCAGGAAATTTCATTTTAGTTTTCAATTTCTATATGTGTTCCCATTTCAAAAGGAAAAGCCATTTCCTGAGGGGAGCAACACTGTAGGTGTGAGCTGGATCAGGCTTGTGGGTCTGTGTCGGATGCTTATTAATAGAAATGGACTTTCATAGAATAATAGAATCCTAGGGATGAAAGAGACCTCAGGAGTCACCAAGTCCAGCCCCCTGCCCAACTGCAACTCAATCACCCTAGCCAGGGCTTTGTCAAGCTGGGACTTAAAAACCTCTAGGGATGGAGATTCCACCCCCTCCCTAGGGATCCCATCCCAGTGCTTCCCCACCCTTGTAGGGAAATAGTTTTTCCTAATATTCAACCTAGACCCCCACCCCCACCCCCATAGCTTGAGACCACTGTTCTGCCATCCATCACTACTGAGAACAGCCTCTCTCCATCCCCTTTGGAATCCCACTTCAGGAAATTGAAGGCTGCTATCAAATTCTCCCTCTTCGCTTCTGCAGACTAAACAAGCCCAAATCCCTCAGTCTCTCCTCATAGGTCATGTGCTCCAGCCCCCTAATCATTTTGGTCGCCCTCCGCTGGACCCTCTGCAATGCGTCCACATCCTTTCTATAGTGCGGGGCCCAGAGCTGGATGCAATATTCCAGATGTGGCCTCATCAGTGCTGAATAAAGGGGAATAATCACTTCTCTGGATCTGCTGGAAATGCTCCTCCTAATGCACCGTAATATGCCATTAGCCTTCTTGGCTACAAGGACACCCTGTTGACTCATATCCAGCTTTTGATCCCCTGTAATCCCAGGTCCTTTTCTGCCGAACTGCTGCTCAGTCAGACTTTGGACCTGGGATGAAAATCTCAGCTGTCATTTAAAAACCAGACAACCAGCAGGTGTCTAGCCCCTTTTTTTTTAAGTGAAAAGAGAACTTGGAAGACTGAGGCAAGTTGATTGCAAAGGTTGGAGACAGATTGGTTAAATTTCTATAACAAGAGGCTTCTACGGCACTGAAGATCTTTCCAACACACCCCCATGCGTGCACACTTTTAGTGTCAAATGTGTCCATTATCTGAGGCGTGTTTCCCAAATAATTCTCCCCCAAATCCATTGTCGGGACACTCAGGTTAGGATTTACAAAAGGGTCTAAGGAAGTCAGGCTCCTCACTGCCACTGAAACACAATGGGAACCGGCCACCTCACTTCCTGATTCATCCGTGAAGTCATGGAGCAAAACTTACTTTCGACCGTGCACAGTAAGGTAGGGAGCAATGCCACGAGGTTCCGCTGGGCTGTAACCAGGCTTCACCAAAAGTCACCTAGAAAAACCGTTCTCCTGAGGTGGTGAGCCTGGTTTCTTAGAATGGAGTTTCCTGGGCTGCGTACTGTGGATTGCACCTTAGCAGACAAATTTAGACCAACAGGCTCAGATCTCTGGGGGTGCAGGGCTGTTAGCAGCTGAATTATCACATTATACAGGATTCCTCATGGCTCTTAGCAGCAACATGAGGCAGGCCATTCCAGGAAGGATTTTCCACTCTGTGGTAAGCACGGCAATTTATTGGTGTTAGCCGGGTTAATGTACTATTACTTTGCATATTTATAACATCTTAGTACATCTGTTCTTAAGAGTGGTATCGTGCTGAGGCAACTAGGATTAATGGTGCCTCTGTAATATTTACATATTTACATGATTAAAAAGCAATAGATCTTTCAGACAGCCTCGGGAACGGGGTGTGCATGGCAAAGCCATTCCATCACCTTCCCCTTGCTCTGAACGCTGGGGTTCGTCATTGGCAGTGACTGAGTTTAGCCTGAATCAGGGGATTTTTTTCTAAAGGCAAATCCTACACTTCCTGAACTACCTGGGATGCTACAGAGCTCATCATCATCCTCATAGAAAATCTTAAAAGGACCTGGTTTCCTGGTAGATTGAGTACCAGCTGGATCCATCTCTAACTATATTTTGCAGGTGCTCTGGCTTGATATTCGATTTAAGTCCCTCGATCTTATGCCACTGAAGCTATGAATGCCCATGTGATTGCTGACCATGTAGTGGCATCCCATGGCAACCACCCATCAAGCTGTGAGAGTCTCCCTTCCACATGATGTGTCCATACCCAGAAAGCATCCAAAACCAAATCAATGCTGAAGGAGGCGGTTGCTGGGTTCTGCACCGAATGCTCATTCCTGGGCTTGTCCTGTCACATAATGTGGTTTCTGCAATCTTAATAAAGTACAACTGAAACCACTCTTGAGAACAAGGCGGGTAAGTAATATAGTAAAGCGAGGCAGAGTGCTGCTGTAACTTGACCAAGGACATCTAATGAGTTAGTGGCAGAGCTAGAATTAGAACAAGGCTACTCAACATTTGGGCCACATGTGGCTCGCGGCCCGTTTGTTCGTGGCCCACGGGTGGCAACCAAAACAAAAAAGGATTCAATAGAATGGTCTTCTGTTGAGATGCGTTTTAGTAGTTAAATTCCTGGACTGTCATTGCTCATTAAAAGTGCTGTCAGATGGGTGAAAGTTGGGTCAATATTGCATGTTATTAATATCGGCAGGACTGACTTAAATGGGGCCTGTGTGTTGTGTAGTCTTGCCTTAATCTTTGTATTCATGCCCATCAGTGTAAGAGAAGCTATTTGCATATATTTGCATATATATTTACATGCATATTTGCATGCATATGCAACCACACTTAAGTGGTGGCCCTCGGCATGTGCTATGAGTATTATTGTGGTCCCCGAGGCTTCCAAAGGTGAATAGCCCTGGACCACATAAAAAGCAGCAGCGAAGTCAGTCCAAAGCAAATCTTCACACAGACAATGACTTGTGTAGACTGCACTGTGCTCTGCACACTGAAATGCAAGTGCAATGTGAGTATTCCAGTTGACTTATGTCAAAACTATATGCTTAAAATGAGACAATCAGCCATTTTTCGGTAACAACGGTTACCGAAAAGTACTTTGTATTTTTATGTCTGGTTGCGTAAGCAAGGCGAATTGTGGGGTACGCAAGACAAATGGGATTCCTGAAAGGGGGACAATAATCTGGAAAGTTCGAGAGCCATTGGTTAAATCATCTAAGACAGTTAGAGCACAAGTCCCAAACCTAAAAGGTTTTGGAAAACCCCACGCTCCAAAGCTAGTAACGTAGACCAAGGTTTTCTAATGGGAGCAGGTGTCATCTGTATCTGTCCTTTTCAAATCAGGCCCTTCAGAGGTGTCAAGTTGGGACCCCCAAAACAGAGGCAACCCAGCTAGTAATCACTTCTGAAAATCTTGGTGTTAGGACTTGTTTATACTTACAGGCGCCATCAATCGACTCCAACTAAGCAAACAGCGTAACTGAAGTCGACATACTTGCTGCAGCATCTTGTGTGTGGTAAGGTCAGTGGGGGCTGCTTTCTCATCAATGCTGGCTACTCTTTTCGCCATGGTGGAATACCACCAGTATTGAAAGGAGAGCGCTCTGAGATCGATTCATCGCATCTAAGCAGACATGACAAATCGATGGCTGGTGGATTGATCACTGCGGCATCAATCTGCCGTGTAGTGTAGACAAGGCCTTAGTAATGTCCGTTTCTCTCTATCATTTCTAATCTTTCAAATGGAGCAAATCCCCTGAACTCTTTAACCCCGCCAGAAATCCAAATTCTGATCCAGATCGGAACTTTTTAACTGGACCCGACATCCATTCACTCCAGATGTGAACAGCTCCAGATGTGGAGTGTTGCTTAGACTTCTTCAGTCTATGGGTAACTAGAGAGAATTAATAAGATTTTAAAAATAATAGCTAGATGATTCTAATCCATCCTTCGCATCGACCTCTTAGCTATTTTCTCCATTTTCTCTCTGCGTTTTAACGTATCTCGACAGATTCTCACGTCTGAACTGGAGCTGTGCCCAAAGCGACCCATGGGCCAGCATTCTGCTAGTAAGATTAATGGCAAAGGCTTGTCAATAAATCCATAAAGACCCAAAGCCCAATGATGAACATTCAGATGGAAAAAGCAATGGTTAATATCTTCAAAATAGGCCCCAGAGCCTTAGAGTACAGAGAAAGAGCAAAGCAACAGTGACCCTTGTTAATCTTTTTATTGGCTCTAGCAGCTATTGGCACCTCCCGTCAGCCTAGAATTTGCAAGCCTCCTGGGACCAATGATTGCACAGTCAGGGGTCTCTTTAAAAAAAAAAAAAAGCAAACAAAAAGCAAAAACCTTTCACTCCTAACATGGGACCATTCTCCCAAATGAAAATTGACATTTTCGTTTGAACTTCACGACCTCTGGTAATCACACTAATGGCCGTGGCTGGGTGGGAGAGAGGGAGCTGGCTGTACCAGGGCTGCTAGGACCGCACAGATTCCCAAAGGCTAGGGTGGGAAGGAGGTTTTGAGGTGGCTAACGTTGTTCTCTCCCCCGGACAAGGTGCGTTATTTCTGGAAGCTCCCTCCATCTTTCTTCTGGTTCAGGAATATTGGCCAAGCCATTGGGAAAGCTAACATAGAATTATAGAACTGGAAGGGACCTCAAGAGGTTGAGTCCAGTCCCCTGCCCTCACGGCAGGACCAACCACCATCTAGACCATGGATTCCCAAACTGGGGGGGGGGCATGAAGAAATTCCAGGGGAGGCGTGAGGTGACCCCCCCTTCCCCCAAGTTTTGCTGCTATTTTTGTTTTTCAGCCCCGGTCAGTTCCTTTTTTTTTTCTTTTTTTTTTTGCCCAACGAGTTTTGCTGCTACTGGGGGGGACGGGGGGGGACGTGAAGGTTTCTCAAAAATCAAAAAGGGGGCGTGATGCCAAAAAGGTTGGGAACCGCTGGTCTAGACCATCCCTGACAGGTGTCTCTCCAACCTGCTCTTGAATATCTCCACGGATGGAGATTCCACAACCTCCCTCGGCAATTTAGTCCAGCGTTTAACTCCCCGGCTAGTTGGGAAGTTTTTCCTAATGTCCAACCTCAACCTCCCTTGTGCAATTGAATCGCTGCAGGCTCCCTCCCTCCCTCCATCTGTAAAAGCTAACGAGTACAGCCCCGATCTGTCTGATTAGCAGAGAGGGTGTCAGGCATGGGTAGCCGGCAGCAGCCTTGGAAGGAGGAGGCCATGGATTCATTCTCAGGTGATGTGAAGACCAGGACTTTACCAGGGTTCAGAAAAGAACTAGACAAATTCATGGAGGTGAGCTCCATCGATATTTACCAGCCAGGCTGGGCAGAGGTGGTGTCCCTCGTCCTCTGTTCGTCAGGGCTGGGAATGGGCGACAGAGGAGGGATCACTTGATGATTCCCTGTTCTGTTCCCTCCCTCTAGGGCACCTGGCGTTGGCCACTGTGGGCAGACAAGAGACTGGGATAGATGGACCTTTGGTCTGGCCCAGTCTGGCCGTTCTTATTGAGGGAAAATACAGGGATCTGGGAACCCATTCTTCTTCTCTCAGGCGGGAGGGACTATTCTACACGGGCAGCTCCAGTGCTGCTGCCAGTGAAAGTCCTTTTTATGGGGCAGGTGGAGATCAGCAAGATCATCTCTCTGATCAGGTCTCCATTCGCCTGCTGTCTCCTCCTCTCCCGCTCTGTGTGCTCTCCCTGGAGCCCAAGCGGGCTGGTTCTAGCTCAGACCAATCACCCATCAGCGGCACCTGGCTGCCCACGAACACGCCGTGTGCGCAATGGGAACCGGGGCAGTGGGCTGCCCACGAACACGCCGTGTGCGCAATGGGAACCGGGGCAGTGGGCTGCCCACGAACACGCCGTGTGCGCAATGGGAACCGGGGCAGTGGGCTGCCCACGAACACGCCGTGTGCGCAATGGGAACCGGGGCAGTGGGCTGCCCACGAACACGCCGTGTGCGCAATGGGAACCGGGGCAGTGGGCTGCCCACGAACACGCCGTGTGCGCAATGGGAACCGGGGCAGTGGGCTGCCCACGAACACGCCGTGTGCGCAATGGGAACCGGGGCAGTGGGCTGCCCACGAACACGCCGTGTGCGCAATGGGAACCGGGGCAGTGGGCTGCCCACGAACACGCCGTGTGCGCAATGGCAACCGGGGCAGTGGGCTGCCCACGAACACGCCGTGTGCTCAATGGGAACCGGGGCAGTGGCCCGCCCACGAACACGCCGTGTGCGCAATGGGAACCGGGGCAGTGGGCTGCCCACGAACACGCCGTATGCGCAATGGGAACCGGGGCAGTGGGCTGCCCACGAACACGCCGTGTGCGCAATGGGAACCGGGGCAGTGGCCCGCCCACGAACACGCCGTATGCGCAATGGGAACCGGGGCAGTGGCCCGCCCACGAACACGCCGTGTGCGCAATGGGAACCGGGGCAGTGGGCTGCCCACGAACACGCCGTGTGCGCAATGGGAACCGGGGCAGTGGGCTGCCCACGAACACGCCGTGTGCGCAATGGGAACCGGGGCAGTGGGCTGCCCACGAACACGCCGTGTGCGCAATGGGAACCGGGGCAGTGGGCTGCCCACGAACACGCCGTGTGCGCAATGGGAACCGGGGCAGTGGGCTGCCCACGAACACGCCGTGTGCGCAATGGGAACCGGGGCAGTGGGCTGCCCACGAACACGCCGTGTGTGCAATGGGAACCGGGGCAGTGGGCTGCCCACGAACACGCCGTGTGCGCAATGGGAACCGGGGCAGTGGGCTGCCCACGAACACGCCGTGTGCGCAATGGGAACCGGGGCAGTGGGCTGCCCACGAACACGCCGTGTGCGCAATGGGAACCGGGGCAGTGGGCTGCCCACGAACACGCCGTGTGCTCAATGGGAACCGGGGCAGTGGCCCGCCCACGAACACGCCGTGTGCGCAATGGGAACCGGGGCAGTGGGCTGCCCACGAACACGCCGTGTGCGCAATGGGAACCGGGGCAGTGGGCTGCCCACGAACACGCCGTGTGCGCAATGGGAACCGGGGCAGTGGCCCGCCCACGAACACGCCGTATGCGCAATGGGAACCGGGGCAGTGGCCCGCCCACGAACACGCCGTGTGCGCAATGGGAACCGGGGCAGTGGGCTGCCCACGAACACGCCGTGTGCGCAATGGGAACCGGGGCAGTGGGCTGCCCACGAACACGCCGTGTGCGCAATGGGAACCGGGGCAGTGGGCTGCCCACGAACACGCCGTGTGCGCAATGGGAACCGGGGCAGTGGGCTGCCCACGAACACGCCGTGTGCGCAATGGGAACCGGGGCAGTGGGCTGCCCACGAACACGCCGTGTGCGCAATGGGAACCGGGGCAGTGGGCTGCCCACGAACACGCCGTGTGCGCAATGGGAACCGGGGCAGTGGGCTGCCCACGAACACGCCGTGTGCGCAATGGGAACCGGGGCAGTGGGCTGCCCACGAACACGCCGTGTGCGCAATGGGAACCGGGGCAGTGGGCTGCCCACGAACACGCCGTGTGCGCAATGGGAACCGGGGCAGTGGGCTGCCCACGAACACGCCGTGTGCGCAATGGCAACCGGGGCAGTGGCCCGCCCACGAACACGCCGTGTGCGCAATGGGAACCGGGGCAGTGGGCTGCCCACGAACACGCCGTGTGCGCAATGGGAACCGGGGCAGTGGGCTGCCCACGAACACGCCGTGTGCGCAATGGGAACCGGGGCAGTGGGCTGCCCACGAACACGCCGTGTGCGCAATGGGAACCGGGGCAGTGGGCTGCCCACGAACACGCCGTGTGCGCAATGGGAACCGGGGCAGTGGGCTGCCCACGAACACGCCGTGTGCGCAATGGGAACCGGGGCAGTGGCCCGCCCACGAACACGCCGTGTGCGCAATGGGAACCGGGTCAGTGGCCCGCCCACGAACACGCCGTGTGCGCAATGGGAACCGGGTCAGTGGCCCGCCCACGAACACGCCGTGTGCACAATGGGAACCGGGGCAGTGGGCTGCCCACGAACACGCCGTGTGCGCAATGGGAACCGGGGCAGTGGCCCGCCCACGAACACGCCGTGTGCACAATGGGAACCGGGGCAGTGGGCTGCCCACGAACACGCCGTGTGCGCAATGGGAACCGGGGCAGTGGGCTGCCCACGAACACGCCGTGTGTGCAATGGGAACCGGGGCAGTGGGCTGCCCACGAACACGCCGTGTGCGCAATGGGAACCGGGGCAGTGGGCTGCCCACGAACACACCGTGTGCGCAATGGGAACCGGGGCAGTGGCCCATCCATGCTCTTTTACTCTCTAGCTGGTACCGACCTGACGTGGAATTGTTTGGTTTTTAATGGCTGGCCTCTCAAATGTTACACCTCAGTCCAGCCCCTTGGCACAGGGAAGCCAAAATCAGACCCTTGGTTGCCTCTCTGCAGGACTAGTGGAGCATTATGGGCATAGACTCGTGATGGCAGCCACAAAACTCAACCCTGATAAATCTGAACCCTTATCTCCCCAGGGGCTCTGACCCAATTCCCACTGTTGGTCGCCAGCCACTGGCGCTTAGGTCAGCGGGTCTCAAACTTTTTTCTCATGACCCAGTTGAATACAATCATTGACGTCGCGACCCAACCTCATGGGACTGGATTGGGGGCTCTGGGGTGGGGCGGGAGATGAGAGCTGTGGGGGTGGGGCAGGGGCTTCTGGGGCGTAGCTCAGTCTGCGGTGCCAGGCCAGGCAGAGAGTTGCCTTAGTGCCCCCACTGCTCACCTGACCCCCCGCTTCAATGAGACCCAGCGCCCGACATTGCACCGCCCAATCCTGGGTCACGACCCCGAGTTTGAAAACCCCTGCCCTGAACAGACAGTGCTGCAACGAGCCACTGTGCGGTGCCGATTCCCCCAGTTTCCAACTGGGACAGGCTCCCTTCCTGCACCTTGCAGTTCTCACCCCAACTATGCTAGTGCCTGGCACAGCGGGGAGCTGGGCCGGCGCTTTCCAATTTACACAAACCTGCCACCCATCAGCAGCCCCCGTCAATCAAGCCCGTGAATACAAAGGGCCGATTTTTAAGCAGTATTGAATACATTTCAATGAAGTTGTGGCTGTCTCGAGGTCTTATGCATCGCTCCTTAAACCAGTGCCGCTAAATCTCCTGATGGACAGCTGTGACGGCACAGGACTGCTTCAGGAGAGTTTCCGGTCAAGCTTACATGAAGGCGTCTCCTTCCTTCCATCAGACTGAGAGGAAGGAGGGCCTGGCAGGTAGAACAATGCACGGGGACGCTGGAGATCAGCATTCGATTCCTCTGGTGCTTGGGAAGTCACTGAGGTTTTGTCTACACGGAGCAGCATAGAGCGCAGCCACGGCAGCTCTCGAAACAGGAAGTGTGGCCGTGGCAGGAGCGCTGGGAGAGAGCTCGGCATAAACCACCTTTCTGAGGGGAGTAGCTAAGAGATGGCTAACAGCGCTGTAGCCTGGTTCACACTGGCGCTTTACAGCGCTGTAGCTTGCTGCAGACCGTGCGGCTCAAGGGAGCGGCTCAAGGTCAGCCCCTGCCCCACCCCCACAGCTCTCATGCCCCTGAGTCAGAAAGTTAGAGCACAGTAAAGTGCCAGTATAGACTCTGCCTTAATCTCTTTGTTGCTGAGTTCCCAAGCGGGGTTAATAGCGAGGGCTTTCTTCTTGCTTTCTTCTATCTTGTCTATATAGAATGCAAGCTCTTTGGGGCAGAGACTGTCTCTCAGCTGCCCGGACAAATGGAGGCAAGGTGGGGTCTTGAGGAGCTGGTGAAAACAATTAAATAATAGCAGCCACACAAAGGGAAACCAGGCGTATACGGAAAACCTTAAAAAAACAACAAATAATCTAGTAGCACCTTAAAGACTAACACAACATGGAGATGGTATCGGGAGCTTTCATGGGCAAAACCCACTTCTTCAGAGTATGGTAAGTCTGGGGAATGGGAGGGGAGGAAGAAAAAAAGAGCCAGTGAGTAGGTAGTTCAAATAGTTACAAGAGGCTGTTAAGAACCGTTCTACGGTTATGCAGGTGAGCCAAACAGACTGGCTGGGATTCTGGGGAAGGGAGAGGAGGCCCGGTTCCATGCTCTTGGAGGGGGCGGGGCCTCAGCGTTGACCGGACCGTGCTGTGCTCCCCCTTTAGTGCTGTCCAGAGCAGGCTGACTAGGCCCCAGTAGCCTTTAAAGGGCTTAAGGGTCTGGCCAATGCTGCTGCTGCAGTCGCAATGGCCAGGACCCCTGACCTCTCTGAATTGCCGGGTTCCAGGCAGTTGCCATCTTTTCCCCACCACCTTTTGCTCCTCCCCTTTTTGCTCCTCCCCATTTTGCCCCTCCCTGCTGACTGCAGGCCTGCAGTTCTGAAACAGACTATCTCTTGAGGGTACAACTTTCTGAGCCTTTCAGTATCTGGCCCATTATTAATTATTGACCCAGACTGAGAATATGGCTCACATGGAAACTAAGACAAGTTGGCAAAGAAACCTCCCTTCCTCGCTACCCCACCACCAAATGATGTTGGGATGGGCTGGTTGGTGTCAGGAATGCCCTGCTCAGTGCTAAAACTGGTCCCTTCTCCATATCACAGGAGAACCTCTCTGACGGCCCTTGTTAGGTTTCACCTTCATTTTCACAAACTGGACGGATTCAGAGAAAGTGATAGCGCTTTGATGCCCTGTGCGCTAGTGAATAAGGAAACATTATTTACTTGCCCCCCCTAACACAAGAACAAGGGGTCATCAAATGAAATTAATAGGAAGTAGGTTTAAAACAAACAAAAGGAAGTATTTCTTCACACAACGTTCAGGCAACCTGTGGAACTCCTCGCCAGAGGATGTTGCGAAGGCCAGGACTTTAACAGGGTTCAAAAAAGAGCTAGATAAATGTATGGAGGAAAGATCCATCAATACTTATTAGGCAGGATGAGTAGGACTGGTGTCCCTTGCCTCTGTTTGTCAGAAGCTGGGAATGGATCACTTGATAACTCCGTGTTCTGTTCATTCCCTCTGGAGCATCTGGCATTGGCCACTGTCAGAAGACAGGATACTAGACTTTTGGTCTGACCCATTATGGCCATTTTTTTGAACTATGTGCCAAAGTAAGGGACAGAGCATTCATAATCAGAGAGCGCCTCAGATCCAAATTGAACCTTTCCCAAAATCTGGGGCTGTCCCAAGCTGGAGTTTGAATGGAGTCCCTCTCTATTTTTAATATGCCTTCAAATTGCAAACTGTAACAGCTTCAGAGTCTGCAATCCCATTATAGGTTAATTGTGTGTTTGTTTCTCTCAACCAAATGTCAAAGAGAGGAATTAGTTGTACAAAACCCTCTTGTTTCAGATAATGGGCAAAACTCAGACGTGGTCCAAGCCGCCGGAAGGCACTCCAGTGACTCCAATGAAATTGCATTCATGACAGTTCTGACGTTCGCCTATTGTGTGGGAGTCAGAACTTGGCTAGTAGTCAGAACTCGGCTCTAAAACACCTGTGAGCTGTAAACTTTGTCGGATTCATGGTCAGATTCTTAAAGGGACCACTCATGCTGTCCCATGCTGCTAGCCCAGAGTAAAGGCATCGGGGTTCTGACCCTTAACCCCTCTCTGCTTCACTGTCCAGGTTGTAAAATGGGGCTAACACTTTGTTTTGTGAGAGAGCTTCAAATGTAAGTGCAAAGGGTTATGATTTTGAGTGTATTATTATAGATGTGTCGGGAAGAGGCTGTAGCAAAAGATGCAAGATGGTTATTTGATTATTATTTTTAAATACCTCCTTTAGTAGGTTAATATTCTGTGTTTATTTTAGGCAGCTTTTTTTGCACGCATCTGTCACCCAAGCCGGTACAGATGTTTTAGGATGCTTTAATCCTCACAAAGGACTTAGTGTTAAAGAAAAATAGGTTACATAAAGATTCTTATCTCCTTAAGAAATAAAGCATGTTTTGTACATATTGTACACAAAACGAGACTAAAATAGAGACACAATATTCTGGGGCCACTTACCAGATATCCATATGGGCCTTCTCTTTTTGTTGTTAGAAAGGTCTCTGCCAATGTTGCAAACATGACTGATGCTCAAATTTGGGAGAATAGTGAAGGGACTGTGACTAGTCTGAGAAGAGAGAAAATGGCCCAGATGTGACAGATAAATTGTTAGCAACAAATGCTTGGACCAGTTCTGCTCACTGGTGCTTTGCACCCACGAAGAAGCCAACCCTGAATGTTTAACAAAAGAGAAACATTTTCCCTCCGGCACTGCTCTGGAATTGTTTTTCAGAGGCGCCGAATGTCTATTGGCTTCAATGCCTGTAGTTTAGTGGTAGCTGTTTCAGGCCCCGGATATTGGAGAGACAAGGTGGGTGAGATAATATCTTTTATTAAACCAACTGCTATTGGTGAGAGAGACAAGCTTTTGAGCCACACAGATCCCTTCTTCAGGTTTAAAGTACTTTTCCCAACGTGTGTGTCTCTCACCAACTGAAGTTGGTCCAATAAAAGATATCACCTCACCCTCCTTGTGTCTCAATTGGCTACAGTGGAAGTTATAGATGTGTATTTGATGAATGAATCGATTCCTAACTAATCAACTCCCACAATACCTTTATAGATATAATCCCTGTGTTACTGGCGGGTAAACTGAGGCACTGACCGATTAAATGGCTTGCCCGAAGCAAGCTCAGCAAGTTAACAATGAGCCCAGAGTCCTGAAAACACTTCTTCACAGCTGTTTAACAGCAGGCAGCGAAATTACCAGCTGCAGTGTAGCATGGATGAATAATTAAGCACATGCAACAATATACCTAAAACCAAATAAAGTAACATAAAATTGGACCATTGCGTTTCCCTGTTCTCGGCCTTACTTTTCTCCTGGAGAACAGAATGCCGTTCTGAACCATGAGCCTCTTCTGCTAGCAGCTCACCCGCTCATGTTACGGCTACGTCCACTGGAAAGAAAGGCCTGGCTATTGCTTGCTGGTTGCAAGCTAGGGCAGCGCGTGCAGCGGCAGAAAGGAGGCGGGGTTGCCATGGAGCCCTAGGTGCTGTCCCGCAGGCACATATTGAGATGGTTAGACATCTGACTTTAAGACTTTAATAATAAAGGATCTCCAAGGCTTTGTCCGGTCGTATGATCCGCTCTGCCGCAGATGCTGCGGGACATTTTAATCCAGCCCGTGACCTCAGAGGCATCTCGAGTCCAGCTGACGGTAACGACAGCAATATCCCGGGCCCGCTACATACGGGGGAAGTATGCTTCCTGTCTGTGGCCGGGCTGCGGATGATTGGATTTTCTCTCACGCTTGAGCCAGTGGAATCTCATCCCAGAAACAACACGGCCGGGGTTCCTTCCAGTGGGGAATCAAGCAAATGGAGAGGAAGTCGGGATTTCCCACTCTCCAGGGAACAGGAACGGAGAGCTTAACCGAGACGCCCAGAGGAAAAATGGGAAGTTGCTAGAATAATGATGATCCCTGACAGCCTGACTGTTCCCAACTTCAGAAGAATATCTCCAAGTGGCCCAGTGTGCTCCATTGAGGGGAGCCGAGGCCAGAAAATTCTGGAGGGCAGGTTTTGAAATACATCCTTCCCCACAAAATGAAGGGATGCCCAAATTCAGGAGTGGGGTTGGGTTAGGCCCCGGGGTGGACAATAAAATGGTGGTGGTTCACCAGGGTTAGCACCTGGCAGCCACATCTGGCAGCCACCCCTATATTTACCTGCACCTCCGCAGGAACCAGCAATCGCAGCTCCCATTGGCCACAGAGTGCTGTTCCTAGCCAATGGCAATGGCAGGAAGCAGCACGGGCTGGGATACCACTTCCTGCAGCTCCCATTGGCCAGGAATGGTGATCCATGGCCAACAGGAGCTATAGTCGCCTGTACCTGTGGCCATGCAGGTAAATAAAGCGGTGGGGACCCGCTGGGGCTAACCCTGGTGGACTAGATCCAGCTCATGGGCCAGTATTTGCCCACTCTTGGTTTAAGCCCATATCAACATTCCCTGCCATGTATATGCAATATATGAAACACAGATGTGCATCATTAATGTACTTATCTCTCTATGAATAGGTCCTTATGCTTCTCCCTCATTTACACTTACCAGACCTAGTTCTCAGAAGAGGGCTTTTAAATAATCAAGTGCTGTATATCAGAGACACACGAATTCTGCTGGGGTTTTAGTTCAGAGACTGCGTATGGATGGCAACTACTAAATCAGATTAACTGGCAATGGAGAAAGTTTTTGACGAGATATTCCTTGGTGCTCCTCTTCTTTTCCCTCTGGGCTTTTTGTATCATGAACAGAGCACCAACCCTGGAGATAAATGTCAAAGAGGATAGAAGTGTTATGTGCTGGACAAGAATGGGAGTCACATCTCTTTCTTTCTTTTTCTTCTTTTATAATAATAATACAGTAGACTTCCGATAATCTGGAACCTTTGGGATCTAGGTGGTGCCGGATTATTGGATATGCTGGACTATCAGGATATACTATAAGATGGTTTTATATATATATATATATATATATATATATATATATACAGTACATGCTGTATATAAAGTGTTTTAACCCTTTTTCTTGTACATATTGTAATGCATAAATTTAGTCATAGAAGGAAAGAATAAATGTACAATACAGTACTCACCATTATTTTTGTGAAGCCTTTGAATACGGAAAGCAGAAGATACTATGTACAGTAGTGTGCAGCACTGGCTAATCACTTAAACTATTAATCACTTAAACTATTCATACAGTAACTTAAAACACTTAATACAGCACCTTATTCACTTAAACACAAAAATTATACACTTTCACACTAATACGGTCTGTAAATTATTCACTTAAACACTAAAAAACCCACGACTTTAAACAAAACACTAAAACTTAAATCTAATTTTGTTTATTTGCCATGCTGCACAACTACTCATCTGATGAAACCCGTGCTTCGTCATCTGGGACAGGGTGCTGGGGCGGGAACGGTGTGCCAGTGGGGACAGGGGATAGAGTGCCAATGGGCGCTGAGGCAGGGGACAGGGTGTTGATGGGGCAGGTGGCAGGCTGATGGGACAGGTAACAGGCTGCTGGTGGGTACTGGGGCAGGGAACAGGGAGTCCCCAGAACACGCCTCCTCCCAGGACTCCTCCCCGCCACAGAGGAGGGAAGTCCACATGTGCCTCCTTCAGGGACTCCTACTTCCTACCCCCCCTCCGCCGCAGGGGAAGGACATCCCTGGCACACCACAAACCTGGCTTTTCAGATACCGCACCAGCTGTCTGGGGAAGGGGGAGCAGCCAGCGCACTTCCTGAAACCCTGGAAGTGTTGCGCAGCTGCAGGACTTCCGTCCACCCCGCGGGAAGCCGGCGCTACCTCCATTGTCGCTGGAGGTAGGTAGTGGGGCTTCTTGGGGGAAGGGGAAAAATGGGGGGCCCTGAACACCTCGCGATCAATTGATCAGGGCCTTCCGATGGACCAGTCGATCTCGATCGATGGGTTGGTGACCACAGCAATAGGCTCTTGCCATTTTGATGCCGGACTATCAGAAGTGCCGTTTAATTGGACACCAGATTATTAGAGTTTTACTGTAATAATAATAATTATTATTATTATTATTTATTATTATTGTTGTTATGGTTATTGTTGTTATTATCTGGAGAGAGATTAAAAAGACTTGGACTTTTCAGCTTAGAAAAGAGAAGACTGAGGGGGTTATCATAGAGGTCTATAAAATCAGGACTGGAGTGGAAAAAGTGAATAAGGAAAAGTTATTTACTTGTTTCCATAATATAAGAACAAGGGCTCACCAAATGAAATTAATAGGCAACAAGTTTAAAACAAACAAAAGGAAGTTTTTTCTTCACACAACGCACAGTCAATCTGTGGAACTCCTTGCCAGAGGATGTGGTGAAGACCAGGACTTCAACAGGCTTCAAAAAAGCTAGATATTCATGGAAGATAGGTCCATCAATGGCTATTATCCAGGATGGGTAGGAATGGTGTTCCTAGCCTCTGTTTGATGATGATGATGATGATGATGATGTTGATTCTTATTATTCCACTATTGCCTAACTCCACCAACTGCAATCAGGACTCCTTTGAACAAGGCACTGTACATACATATAAGAAGAGACAGTCCTTGTCCCAAAGAGCCGACAATTTAAAAAGACAAGACAGACCAAAGGTGGAGAAGAGGAATGTTTATTATCTCCATTTTATAGATGGAAAATGGGGTCCAGAGGAAGTAAGCCACTCGCCTAAAGTTCCACAGGGAGTGAGTTGAATCTAGATCACCTGTATCTGCATCCAGTATTTTACCCACAAGCAGACCATCCTTCCTCAGCGAGTGGGAGTTTCAAGGCACCTAGCTAACTAAACTTCCTTGAATTCAGGTATTCTGCTTGGGACATAAATTTTCCTCAGGAACTGCCCAGACTGATGAGTTTTGTCTTGGTGTGCAGAGGGTAGCAAAGGTCACCCCAATCCATATTGCTCTTTCAGCGATGAATTGTTAACGGCCCTGCATTGACGTACAGTATTTCATCCTGTAAAACTGACAAACTCTTCACATTTCTGTGACTCTCTGATTGATCCAGCCCCATGCAAGTTCCAGAGCCTCCTGGGCCTGACGCAAGAGCATCAAATGAGCACATGCTCTTGCTGCTTTAATTAAAACTCCATTTAATTAAAAACCGTGAAAGCTTTATTAGACACCAGTAATTGATTTCATTTTCTTGTGGCATTCTATTATCAAATACTGCCCACGCATTTGCTTCTGAAGCCCAGCACCAACAAAACATGCCACTCGGAACGTCTCTTTCCCTTTCCAAGGAGTGCAATCAAAGGAATACTTGGCCAGGAAAGTACAAGAGCCTGCAAGGACACAACGGCTACGTCCACACCGCAGGCTTTTTCCGCAAGAAGGTTTTTGTGGAAGAGATCTTCCGCAAAAACATCTTGCACAAAAGTGCGTCTACACTACAAAAGTGCATCGCCAAAGCAATGTGCTTTTGCACAAGAGAGCGTCCACACTGCATGGACGCTCTTGCACAAGAAAGCTCTGACATCCGAACACCTGTGCTTTTTCCAATAGGCTCTTTTTGCGCAAGAAACCTCTGTTGACCATCCACCCACACCTTTTTGTGCAAGAAGGAGGAATACTTACTCCAGAAAAAGCCCGCTGTTCTGCCAGTTTCGTGTAAATTTTCTTGTGCAAAAACACGCTTGAGGTGTGGACGCTACATGGGTTTTTGCACAAAACCCCTGGGCTTCGTCTAGACTGGCAAGTTTTTCCACAAAAGCGACTGCTTTTGCGGAAAAACTTGCCAGCTGTCTACACTGGCCGCTTGAATTTCTGCAAGAGCACTGACTTCCTACTGTCTGAAATCAGTGCTTCTTGCGGAAATACTATGCTGCTCCCGTTCGGGCAAAAGTCCTTTTTGCGCAAAGCTTTTGTGCAAAAGGGCCAGCGTAGACAGCTCAGATTTGTTTTGCGCAAAAAAGCCCCGAATGCGAAAATGGTGATGGAGGCTTTTTTGTGCAAAAGTGCGTCTAGATTGGCACGGACGCTTTTCCGCAAAAAGTGCTTTTGGGGAAAAGCGTCCGTGCCAATCTAGACGCTCTTTTCCGCAAATGCTTTTAATGGAAAACTTTTCCATTAAAAGCATTTGCAGAAAATCACGCCAGTCTGGACGCAGCCCTGTAGTATAGACGTAGCCACCCAGAGGTGTGTGAACTTGGGGTGGGGGGGTGGGGGGGAGGTTCTGCCGCACCCCCTGGCTTGAAGAGGTTTCCACTCCCTGAGTTACAAACCTTCCACTTACAAACATCCATGCGTGCAAACCAAAGCTCACCTGCAGCCTCGGGGGCAGGCAAGAGGCCCAGTGCTGGTGAGAAGTGCAAGGGCTGGCCGGAGGAATCCGGAGGAGCAGGGGGCAGTCGCACAGCCAGCGGCTTCTGCTGATGTTGAGTGACTGAGGCACGCACTGCCCAGGATAAGATGTATTTCTCCCCTGAGTGGCCAGTGATGAGTTTATCTCTGAACTTTCCCTTTATGGGGAATGGTCTTCAGCTTCCAGGTACAAGAATCAGCCTCTGGGGATGCTTCAAATGACCCAGAGAGTTGTGCTGCTTTGTTGTTGTTCACATCTCGTCTGCCAGGGTACGTCTAGACTACATGGCTCCGTCGACGGAGCCATGTAGATTTGTTTGTTCGGCAGAGGGAAATGAAGCAGCGATTTAAATAATCGCGGCTTCATTTAAATGGCTGCCCCGCTCTGCCGATCAGCTGTTTGTTGGCAGATCGGGGCAGTCTGGACGCTCCCCTGTCGACATGAAAGCCCTTTATCGATCTCCCCGGTAAACCTCATCCTACGAGGCATAACGGGGAGGTCGATAAAGGGCTTTCAGGTCAGCGCGGGAGCATCCAGAATAGCTCACTGAGCCGACAAACAGTTTGTCGGCTCAGCATGGCAGCCATTTAAATTTAAATGAAGCCGCGATTATTTAAATCGCAGCTTCATTTCCCTTTGCTGAACAAAGAAATCTACATGGCTCCATCGACGGAGCCATGTAGTTTAGACACACCCCCAGTGAGCAGCAGCCAAACGTGACCTCTCGGCTTTGACAAGCTAAGTAGGGTTTGTGTTGGGACAATGTTTGGAGGGGAGCCCTCCACGGAGCACCCAGGCTGGTGCCTTCCCCAGAAAATGATGGTGAAGTTTAGTGAGCAGTCGTCTTCCGAGTGAAATAGAGCCCGGTTCACCCTGGCCCTAACTTTCACTCATGAAGAGCCTCATTAAGGTCAACGGGGTTACTCACAGCAGGGGCAGCCCAAATCCAGTCCAGCAAGCCTCTGGATCTAGCTCATGGCCAGCAGCTGCCTCTAGATGCCGGGCAGAGAGACTTTGTGTGCTACCCCTGCCCCAGCTCAGTCTCTGCCGTACCTATTGGCGGGAAACCGGCCAATGGGAGCTGTGAGGATTGTGCTGGGAGTGGGGAAGCGTGTGAAGACTCCTTCCCCAGGGCATGCGGCAAAGAAGGGCACATGGCCCCAGCAGCTGGCCACTTTGAGCTGGCTTGGACTGCGGCACCCAGCCTCCATCCCAAACCCCACAAACCTCACACCCCAGTCATAGAAAAGTGCAACCCTTGGACTACTTCCCAAAATCTCAGTGTGGCCCCCACATCAAAATTATTGCCCACCCCCTGACTCACAAGGTTATAGTTAGTGTCTCCATAAGCCCCTTGCCAAGTCTGTGACTTCCTGCTCAGCCAATGTCCCAGCAAGATGTTGGGTGGCTCTGTGGTGCCGAGGCCGGTGAGATCCATGAATGAAACCCTTACCCCCACCGCCGCAGATTCGCTAGAACTTTTGGAAAGAACGGTGAGTCCACACCTTAGCGTTGTAGGCAAATATCATGGAGCTTCACTCTTCTGTCTCGCTGCATAACTGCTGCTGTTAACAGGTGGCTTATTTCACCAGAGCAACGGTTGCATTTCCATGGCAGGTGAAACGGTCCCAAGAAGAGTTTAGAAACACAGCGCTCTGGCATTTTTTAGGGTGAATGGTGCTGTGTGAAAATCAGGGACCGTTCATCTCCTTATGGGCTGCATTAGCTGGATACTGTAAAGTCTCATGCCCCACCGTTCAGCCAAGCACTGAAGCTTGTGCTTACATCCCATTGGCAGTGGTGGGGTTTAAGCATGTGCTTCAAGTTAAGCACATGCTTAAAGACTGGCTACAGCCAGTTATTTAAGGTTACACCTAGGTTTAAGCATGTGAGCAGTCTGGGCTTAAAGCTAAGCATGTGTTTTGCTGAGCCTGGGCCTGGTTGGAAAACCTTCCTACCCCAGCCTCGTGGAAAGCGGCTGTCTGGAAAGAAGTCCTGCAGAAAGGGTTCTAGGGGTCAGAGTGGGTCACAAGCTAAATATAAGTTAACAGGGGGACACTGTTGCAAAAAAAACCCCGTGAACATGATTCTAGGAGACATTCACAGGAGTGTTATGAGCAAAACACGAGAAGTCATTCTTCCGCTCTACTCTGCACTGCTTAGGCCTCAGTTGAAGTACTGTGTCCAATTCTGGGCACCACATTTCAGGAAAGATGTGGAGAAATTGGAGAGGGTCCAGAGAAGAGCAACAAAAATGATGATAGGTCTAGAGAGCATGACCTGTCAGGGAAGACTGAAAGAGCTGGGTTTGTTTAGTTTGGAAAGGAGAAGACCGAGAGAGAACATAATAGCAGCCTTCAAGTACCTAAAAGGGTGTTACAAGGAAGAAGGAGAAAAATTGTTCTCCTTGGCCTCTGAGGATAGAACAAGAAGCAATGGGCTTAAACTGCAGCAAGGGAGGTTTAGGCTGGACATTAGGAAAAACGTCCTACCTGTCAGGGTGGTTAAACACTGGAATAAATTGCCTGGGGAGGTTGTAGAATCTCCATCATTAGAGATATTTAAGAGCAGGTTAGATAAACATCCATCAGGGATGATCTAGATCAAGGCTAATCAACTTTAGAAGCCCCAGGGACCACAGTGATACTCATAGCACATGCTGAGGGCCACAGCTTTGGTGTGGTTGCATATACATGCAAATACAGATGCAAATATACGCAAATACCTTCTTTCACACTGCTACAAAGATTAAGCCTTAAGCCGTGGCGTTGGACCCAAATGTGGCCAGCGTGAGCCAGTCAGCACCTCTCAGGCTCTGCCCAGAAGGCTAGGCAGCCAGCACTTCCCACAATGCCCAGGGGCTCCTGGCACCCTCCTCCCTGTGGGCTAGAAACACCAACATCCTGTACCCGTCTGTTCCAGCGAGCCTGTCCGCTTGTGAGATGCCTCTCGATTGTGGATGTGTTCCCAGCGGAGGCCACATTCAAAGGACCCCATCCACAGGCCACGTGTTGAGCCGTGTGTAAACCCAAATCACACCGTTGGCAGCAAACAAACAGGCTACGGGCCACGTGTTGAGTAGCCCTGATCTAGATGGTGCTTCGTCCTCCCGTGAGGGCAGGGGATTAGACTTGATGACTTCTTGAGGTCCCTTCCAGTTCTAGTATTCTATGATTCTATGATCATCATGGCCCTAGCAGGCAAATGCATTAGACTCTGTCAATGTGATGCTTCACAACATAAACATCCTGGCTAGGACAAGAGGAATCAAATTGTAAAATAAAAATAAAATAAATAAATAAATAAAAACACCCTCCTGCACACAATCCCTGTGCTTGATCTATGTTTATTTCATAACCTCCAGATTTAATAGGATCCAGGAGTTAAAGCAACCATGGCAACTGAATGCAGAAAGGGTTGTCCTGGTAAATAAATGAATTCATAAATAACTCACAAGTGCCGATAGGAAAAGTCATGGGAACCTAATGCAATGCTAATGCAATTCAAGTTTTCCCTTTTTTGCATGCCGTAGTATAATATTAGATATGCCGTGATTTGCTCTGTACTACACCTGTCATCCCTAAGATAATAGAACTTGCTAATTGTAACCGGCGCTGGGAGGATGATAGATGACAGCTTTGGGGTTTGCCTTCTCCAAGCTCTTGCTGACAAAATGTTGCATTTTAAGAGTGGATCTCCTGTGAACAACTGCAAGAGAATAAGTGAGACTCGGATGAGTAAACCTCCTCTGGCTGGGTGTTTGACATGAGGATGTTATACCAAAAAGGACGTTTACGAGCAGCAAGCAGGAGTCTACCTGAAGTAGCTTATATTGCTCTGCATCACAGTGACAGGGTCTAAAGCCGGGGAGGGTAAACTCAGGCAGGAGGGCTAGATCTCTCTGTCACTGTCACACACACTCAGGCTGTGCCACCCTGTCCCTGTGCCACACACACACAATCACTGTCACACACGGCCGCACATGCTCTCTCTGCTAAACACACTCAAGCTGTCAGAAAGTCTGTGTCTCTCACACAGTGTCTCTTCTCTCTCTCTCTCTCTCTCTCTCACACACACACACACACACACACACACACACACACACACACACACACACACACATACTTTTTCTTTCCCTTTCTAGCTCCAGCCCAACCACTTCTTCCTGAGGCACCACCCTTTCTGGGGGGCACAGAGCTGGCCCCCAACCACATACCAAAATTTGTGAAGTGGCCTCCTTAGCAAAAATTATTGCCCAACCTTAATCTAAAGCATCAGCTTGCTAGTGCCATGGAGACGCTGTGATGTGGGGCAAGGTTTGACTGCCAGGCACAGGTTCAGCAAAGAATATGCTTAACATTAAGCCCATTAAGCTGGAGTTGCATACCGTAAGCTGAGCTGCCAGGTCTAGTGTAGACCTGGCCTAGCCCTCTGAAACTTGTTACATATGTGAGTTGTTACACTAAATTCAGCAATATTATTTGTGAATAAAGCCAGACACTTTATTCACAACACCTGCTTGGGTTTGCAGGATTCAGCAGTTGGTATTAAACCCAGGTGGAGAAGTTTTGTCTTATAAACGGGCTCACTGAATCATCTATTTCCTTTTTCAGGACAACTTGTATTATTCTGTAAGGACTTTGCAAGTGCAGTGAGGATGCTGAAGTGTCTTCTCCCCCCGTCCCCATACAGAAGTTCTGCACATAAATAATGTCAAAGAGACTCTGAAATATGTTGAGTGACAGAAACGTATTCTGTTATTTGTGGTGTTGTAGCTATGTTGGTCTCAGGCGATGCCAGGATCCTGGGTAAAGGTGGGTAGGTGGGCTTGGGAGGCAGAAACAAGCTGCAAGGTTGAAAGTCAGTCTCAGTATAAACAGTCAAGATGAACAGCAGAGCTGTAGACAGGTCGGGGGTCACTCCGAGGGTCAACACCAAGTATCAGGGTCTGAATGGAGGAGCTACAGTTTGACTTGGGAGTTCAGGAACAGAGACTCCAGGATGATCACGGCAGCTAGCAGCTGGATACTTCTTGGAATGCCCCTTGGGTTTATCCAGCAAATCAGGCACCACAACACTACTGTCTGTCAAGCCTCTTGAGGTGGGACTTCCTGTGGTTTGTGCCCACAACAGGATGCAGCTAGGAGTAGGCAAGCTGGTTATAGCTGGTGGTGGATGCTGCCTCCCAAAGCTGCAGGCCTAGATTCAAAACCTACTGTGTCTTATAGGCAAGGCTGGTGAAGTAATAACTTTTATTAGATCAACTTCTGCTGGGGAAAGAAGGTTTCAGGCTCCGTAGATGGTCCAATAAAAGACATAATCACCTCACCATCTTGCCTCTCAGAACTGTATGAGGTTCCTTACGCCAACCAGCACAGCATTTGTCTAATCAGCAGGTTGAATGCTGCTTGTAGCCTGTCTAGATTTCATCAAAATGTAGCCTGCCAAAGGGACTAAGGATTAAAAATAATTTCCCCAGCAAGAGCTCTTTTCACCTTCCTAATACCATCCCTCTGGGAATGACCTGTGGGCATTGTTGTAGCAATCAGGGTTTAGCAGGTCTAAATTGATTTCTTAAGCCTTGCATCAGACACAGGGAGAAGGCGGCAGACAGGTAACAATATATGTTGCTAGAAAAGAGAGACAGAGGCTAATTTTGTATAAATAAATGGGACTGCTGATATGGCCCACTGTGCTCCAGTTGAAATCTGGCTAATAGGAGGCTCCTGGAGCAAGCCGAAAGTACCAAGCGATGTTGAATGGGTGGCTGTGATACTGAGGACATAGTCCATATGGTCCACCATGCTTCTGGAGATTGCTCAGAACAAGCGAGGGGTGGGAGGGTAAGATACAGGCGACTGGAGTGCTCTGTAGGAAGGCTGACAGGCCTCCATTCTGCTTCAGAGACTCCATCCTAGAAACTTGGAGGAGACTGAGGCCACATCTCCACTTCCCATGCCGAAAATCGATCTTCTGGTGCTCAATTTAGCAGGTCTAATAAAGACTTGCTAAATCAAACACAGAGAGTGCCTTTGTTTGGCACTAATACTCCTTGCAGTCATGAGGAGTTAGGGAAGTCCATGGGAATGTTTGCTCCCATTGACCTTCCACTGTGAAGACGGTGCCAAGCTTGGCTTAATGTATGTCGACTCCAGCTAAGTTATTTACATAAATAGAGTTGAGTACCATACGCTGACCTTCTGGGTTTACTATAGACCTGGCCTCAGAGCTATTCAATCTTCAATGTGCATGGTAAGGACATTAGACCAGCAAGGGTTTGCTGAAACAAGGTACAAGTGCAGATACGTGGTTCCTGCTGTGTTTTGCATCCCTTGTATGTTTCTCTTCTGCCTCCATTATTTTCCTCCTGTCTTCCCTTCTCAGCTACTATTGTGACCGCAAAATCTCCAGGTCAGGGAAGCAAGACGGGGCTCAGATTCCCTGCCTCAGTTCCCATGAACAGTAAACGGAGAGGTGAATCCTCCCCCCCTTTGCTACCCAATTCCCTCATCTCCTTTGTGTCCATACATCTATCAAAAAAAGTACTGCCCTTAAACAAGGGACTCTGAGTTAAAGATCCAACGAAGTGTTAACCTGTTCTCTTCCCCACAAAGAACTGTTTAATAAACAAGGGTCTCTAATATATATCCACGTGCTAAAGAACTTTGCCGCACCTTGGACAAGATGGTCTGGCTTGAATTCCTCTTTGTCCTGAACTGCCAATGTTTCATACTGAGTTTTCCTTTCTTCTGCCTTTTATGGCTAACAAACTTATAGACACTTGCAAGAATTTTGCAGCACATTCACCAAGGTGACTGAGCAAGCTAAAGTCTGGGCCTGACAACTTCCCCCTTCCCCCACCACATTTAATTGCTTACCTCTTGTTCAGCAACCCCTGGACTAGCTGGCCCCATTTTTAATCTGTGTTGGCCGCTGCTTTTCCTAGAATGGCGCATCTTTTTGGCAGGAGCACCCCCTGGTGGTTCAATATTAGAATGTTTTCTAACCAAATCATTTCCGTAAAGTATTGTACATTTGAAGGGACTGCATTTCTAAATGAATTATGTCTTATACACTTGGTGATGCCGCCTTTTGAAAATAGTTATGCTCTTGGCAATGTAAAGATAGCGATCTTGGAGAAATCAAAAGGGGAGAAATTTACATATGGAGGGAGAATCTCTGCCAAAAGTCATTGGTAGAGTATTTGTTCTGCATTCCTACATCCAGGCACAAAGGTTACATCTAGACTGCACTCTAAAGTCAAAAAAAGATATGCAATTTGCACTATGCAAATTGCATATCTTTTTTCGATTTAATTTTGAAAGAGGCTGTTTTGAGATTTGGCGCATCTACACAGCTCCAAATTTTAAAATAACGTGCTTTTTCAAGCCACCCCTTATTCCTCATAGAATGAGGTTTACAGTGATGGCAAAAGAGCGCATCCATTATTTAAAAAAAAATTCAAAATAGTGAAATTCCTAAGACGCAGCGTTGCTATTTTGCGATTCTTCCAGTATCCCGAAATAGCAATGCAGTCTAGATGTATCCAAAGGCAAATGTGGTGTTCTGATAGGAAAGGGACCAAAACCTAGGATCCAAACAACACCAAATTTGAGAAACCAAATTGCATCTAGATAGAAATTTTGTAATCAGCCCCTTTAATGGTTTCAACGATAATGGTTTGAAAATCTTAGACCCAAGTTTGAGACATGTAAAGTTTATCTTAAATTGGATATTACTGATAAAATAACAGTGGCCTTTTGCCCCAGGGGACAAACAAACTTCAGTCAATGCAAAGCAGGCTTGAAAGAAAACTTTCCCATGAACATATATTTCAATGGCAAATGGTTTTTCAAATGAAATGTTAAATTTCCTTTGAACATTTTTAGGAAAAAACAAACACAAAGTTCAAACTACACTGTTCCAAATCTGAATTTGAGGTTGCCACACCCTTTTTCTCCACTAAAAAAGTTTCATTTTTTAAAAAAATCTCATCTGTTTTTGGGGTTGGGTTTTTTTTTCAAATTTTCCTGGGGAAAATTCACTTTTTTTGCCCAGTCCTAAACAAAAGCCTTCTTCCAGTTCCTGAGACACTCAAACCTCCAGCACTGAAAACGATGCTCCCATGAGCAATAATGGCACGGGGCAAGAGTGAGCACTGAATGATGCTCTTCCATAATGATGCTCAAGAAATATGGGCGAGTCCTGCTTCTTATTGATCTCAGGAAAATTAATGTGATCTCTAAATTTGACATTTCTCCAATGCAGAGCAGATGGCCTTATTGATCAGCTTTGGGTGGAGGAGAATCAGAGCATCCTTACGTTTTAACCCTTGTGAAAATGCATTTTTTGCAATCCCAGGAGGTTTGTTCTAGCTCTGACCAGTCTCTTTATTTTGCATGGGGTCCCGCCCCTCTCCAAAGGTGAATGGACTGATCCTGGAAAAGCAGGATGTGCCCGAGCATACAGTGGTGGTGTGATGACAACCCACAGGGCCATCAGAAGGCCTTCCAATGAGACAAACCAAAGCCAGGACTTGCGGTTTCTCTCCACCATGTATAGCTGACAGGAAGAAAACCAGATATTTGGGACGTCTCTAAGGCTTTGTCTACACTGCAGGGTTTTTGCGCAAACCACTTTTGCGGAAAAAATCTTCCACAAAAATGTCTTGCGCAAAAGCACGTCCACACCTCAAAAGTGCATCGCAAAAGCAATGTGCTTTTGCGCAAGAGAGCATCCACACTGCATGGATGCTCTAGTACAAGAAAGCTCTGATAGGCCCTTTTCGCACAAAAACTCCTGTGGAACATCTACACATGCCTTTTTATGCAATAACTGTAGTGACAGGCAAAAGCCCTCTGTCCTGTCGATTTACTGTTTTGGGGGGGTTTTGTGTGTGCAAAAATGCACTTGAGGTGGGGACTGTCCTCTGGTTTTTGCTCAAAAACCTTGTAGTGTAGACATAACCTAAGGGTACGTCTACACTGCAATGCTATTTTGGGATACTGGATTATCCTGAAATAGCTATCCCATGTCTTAACAGCACGCTCATTATTTTGGACTCGCTAATCCGACGTCCCTGTAAACCTCATTCTTCGAGGAGTAAGAGATGTTTTGGAACAGTGCTTTATTTCAAAATTTGGCGCTATGCAGACATTCCCAGGCTAGAATCAACCTGAATATCTCGGTATCTGGGTTTGTGTTTCTCACTGGTTGTTTTTTTGTCATAGGGAGACTTTTATAAGGACAAAATAAAGTAAGATCTGGTCACCATGGAGTTAAAACTGCCGGAGAGCACCAGATCTCTTATGATTTCATCACTATATGTGACTCCCAGTGTGATCATTAATTATAATAATTAGTTAGCTGCTGATTATTTATTTATTTGTGTTCTATTAACATCTACGAGCCTTGCCCATGAACAAGGACCCTCTTGTGCTCAGTGCTGAATATACACAGAAGAAAAAAGCAGACCCTTCCTCAAAATGTTTCCAGTGTAAGCACCAACCCCATTCTGGGCACGCTCCCCTAGGCATAACAAAGCCTGTGGAAAATGTGAGCACAGACAGGAACCCTGGACACACCCATGCAAGCACTTAACAGCCTGGATGTCCCTACTAGTGCAGGAACGGGGAGGGAGCACCCAGTGTCAAGCCCCAGTTCTGCCATTGTCTCTCTGGGCAAGTCATTTTGCCAAGATGGATCTAAAAAGGCATCTTTGAAATGGATTAGACAGCTAGATCTATGTAATGGGAACAGAGCAGTTCCTATGCAGAGTTCAGGGAGGCTGAATTGATGAATGGCTGAGGAATGAATGGAGACCTTCCAATGAAAGGTGCTTTCAAGTACAGGTTGGAGCTCTCTAGTCCAGCACTCTCTGGTCCAGCAACATCCATGGCCCAGCATGATTACAGTTAGCCGGATGTCCCCTTATCATGGGTGTGGCCAACTTTCCCACGATTCTATAAAGTTTGTTTACAACCACCAGTCCTGGCTCTCAGTGCTGTGGGCTATTATTTAGCTCTAACTGACCCCTGAGTGTCTTCAAAGAGCCCAGGAAGCACTGGAAGTGTTGGTAATGCTGCTAGACAATAGCGACCTCCCGCGGTCCGACAAATTCTCTGGTTCGGCACCGGTCAGGTCCCAAGGGTGCTGGAATTGAGAGGTTCAACCTGTACTAAAGTATAGTTGCTATTTGTTCTTTTGTATTTGAGTGTGCCTAGTTCACTCACTGGGAAATAGTTCTTAGAGAGAAACAGGTACCAATAAAAGAATATTTCCTAGTGCAAACAGCCTGGCTCACTGCAATGGATTTTCCCAAAGGGCTCATCTAGACTACACTAAGCATCGAAAGAGGATATGCAAATTCCACAGGAATGTGCATATCTTCTTCTGATCTCAGTCAAGACACGTTTTTTTTCCAGCAAACCCTCCCTTTTTCGAAAAGCCGCATAAACCTCATTTTTTGAGGGAAAGCGGCTTTTCGAAAAAGGGATTGCCGAAAAATGCATCTTGACTATGCGGAATTTGCATATCCTCTTTCAAATCTTCTCCATAGTCTAGATGAGTCCAAATTCCCCCCCGGTTGCCCTACTGACAGGTTAGCTCCACCGATGGTACATGAAGAGTGCTGGCCCGGCAAAGCAAAGGATGCTAATTCCAGGAACAATGGGCACTACAGAAAACAATGCAAAAACCAGAGTGGAGAAGGATGCAAAGGGAGCTGTTGGCGAGAACGGAGGGAATAGTATGGAAAGGAAGTGGAGATGTCGGCAGGATAGCAGGGAATGGAGCCGGGTCTGTGAGGACAGGCAGCTTGTGACTCTGAGACAGGCTACATTTATGAGCGGGGAGGGGGGCTCCTGATGACTTCAGCTGGAGTTGCTGGATTTCAGTCCTCCCGAAAATCAGTCTCTGGTTTGGGCAGCCAAAAATCAGAGGCCACTAGGGAAAATGTTCATCTTAACATCTCCATTCCTCCCCCTCTCACTCGATAAAACGAAGAAGATAATCCCAGAATTGCTGGGAGACCTAGCCCACGAAAGCTCGTGATACTAGCTCATGACTGTTACTAATCTACTTTTAGATCCATGGATGAAAGCCTCATGCAGAGCACAGGAGAGACTTCTGAGACTTTCTTGCAGTACCATAAAGTTTATTTACAGCTGCCAGTCTTGGCTCTCAGTGTTCTGTGCTGTTATTTAGCTCTAACTGACCCCTTAATGTCTTCAAAGAATCTAGTTAGCAGTGGAAGTGTTGGTGATGCTGCTAGACCAGGGGTCTTCAACCGATGGCTCTAGAGCCGAATATGGATCAGTACGGAACCAAATATGGTTGTTTTGTCACTCCCAAAATACACACAACTTTTTAAATTGAAATGAAAAGTATATTCAAAATTTTGAAACTGCATCACTACACATGTTAAGATGGTCCTTTTTGGTTTATTTCACCTTTAGTTGTTCATTTTAATAACCACCCAGTCTCTCCACTCGTTGCGAGTTGTGCATATTCTCTTTTTATTTTGATTGGTCGAGAAATCTTTCCATCATTATACGTGATGGTGACCTCTGTGGCCCCCTAACAGCAAAAATGGCAAAGAGAAAGAGAGAAGATGAGGACTGAAATTTTCAAAAGGAACAGACAGGCTTGTATGCATTTGTGGCTAGGTCTGGATCTCCACAGTCTCATTTGTCGTGCAAGACTGTCCTCAAACAAAGAAATCAAATTGAGAATGGCAGTTCATGACAAAACATGCAGCATTTGCTACAAAATTCCCTGAGGATGGCATGCAAACAAAAGCCTGAGAGGAGCTGCAGTGAAAAATGAACATTGGGGCAAAATAGCCTGCTGGCATGGTTAAAAAAAAAAAAGGTAGAGCTTAAACTCTGCAAGTTTTGTAGGATCATACAGCATTTTTCAAGAGGGGAAGCCTTTCACTGACGGGGATTATGTGAAGAGATGCATGCTAAAAATCGATCATGAGCTATTTTATGAGTTTCACAGTAAGGACAAAACCTTAGAGAAAATTCAAGACATGCCATTATCAGCAAAACCAGTTCATGACAGAGCTGTGAAAGTGGCCCATCAATAAAACAAGGAACAAATGCAAAATTTGAGTACAGCTACTTATTTTTGTTTGCTTTGGATGGGACAACCCACATATGTGACGTTCGTCAGTTTGTATATTGGGACGATATATTTGTGGCAATGCTGTGCATGAAGAAATGACTTAGATATTACCAATGAAAATCAAACAAGGGGCGAAGACATTCTTAAAACTGTGATGAACTTTGTAAACAAGAATGAGATACAGTTGGATAATCTTGTGTCTGTGTGTACGGACGGTGCACCAAGCATGATTGGCAAATACAAGGGATTCCTTACTCTTGTCAGAACAGCTGAACCGCCCGCTTTTGAACTTTCATTGCAATTTTGTAGAACCGAACTCAGAAATGTAATGGGATGGGTTGTTCGCATTGCCAATTGGATTCTTGGCCGAGCTCTTAATCACTGTCAATTTCAGTCACTGCTCGAGGAAGTAGATTCCAAATATCCCGAACTAATAATGCACAGCAATGCTCGCTGATTATCTCATGGCAAAGTTTTGTCTCATTTTGCCACCTGCATTAATGAGATTAAGTTTTTTTTTTAGATGAAGGGTATGAAACACTCTGAGCTATCAGACTGTGACTGGTTGCTCAAGTTTTACTATCTCATCTACATTCCTAGTCATTTGAATGAGTTGAATCTTAAGCTCCAGAAATACAGTCCTGACTGCAGCAGGCAGTTTATGGATTTGAGTCAAAATTGACTGTCTTCATCAGAGATACTGAGATGGGCAGACTGGCACATTTTGAAAGATTGCAAATGTTTTGTGATTCATATCAGAGAGAGAATCCAAGTAACAGCCTCGAGTTGCAGCAGCTTGCTGGGTTTGTTTCTGAGCTCCTGATGGCATTCAAGTCTCGTTTTGTTGACTGTTGTAAGCACAGCGCTCTGTTTAAGTTTATGATTCATCCACATAAAGCGTCTATTGAAGAACTGGATTTGACAGTCATTCCAGGCATCTTAGTCAGCGATTTGGAAATGGAAATAACAGATTTCAAAGAGTCGGATATCTAGGTGAAAAAATTCATCAAGCTGAATTCTGATTTAGAATGCCTTGTTTGACAATTTGATCTGAGGACGTGGGTCTGGCCCATGAAAGCTCATCACCTAATAAACCATCCTGTTAGTCTTTAAAGTGCTATATAGTCCTGTCTTTTGTTCGACAACGTTAAGAATTGGCAAAACTGCACATATTGGCTGACATGAAGAAATTGGAGCACGATGATAATCTGATTCTGCAAACTTAGAAAAAGCTTCCTGTCACATACAACACCATGAAGAATGTAAGCCTGGCCTTACTTTCAATGTTTGGTGGCACCTATATGTGTGAGAAGGCTTTCTCTCCTTTGAATCACATCAAAGGTAATTTGCATTCAAGATTGACAGAAGACTGCCTGAATGCGTGCAGGAAGCTGTATTTGACCAGTTATGATGTAAACTTCAAAGAAATAAGTGAAAAGATGCAGCAAAAGAATTCCCATTAAATAAAGTCATTGAGTACGATATTTCATTTATGCTATTATTAAACATCATGTAAATTATCAATAATATTAAGTTGCATATTTTCAGTCATGCAAATGAGCATTCTTATACAGCTTTTTGTTGACCACTTGTTCTGAATTTTGATGCAGTTTGGCTCTTTGGTTTGAAAAGGTTGCCAATCCCTGGTCTAATACATTTTATTATATTATTTATCACGTGAAAATCTCTTCCAACTGATTAAGGCTGACATTCAGGCTAAGGGCTGGAGTTTGGAAAACAATAATAAAAGAAAACAAAATTTGCAGACTCTTACATTTTACATTTACAGGGAGGATCAATTACATCTAACACTTATGCTCCAGACTCGCCCCAAGATACCTTTAATTCAAATTCCTTCATGTGTTATATTTCACCTGTATAGACAATGTATTTTCAATACAATGAAGTTTAGATGAGGTGCTGCTGGGGTTCATTAGGGTGCTACTTCCAGTCTCATTGACCTTCCCTGGTTTGGCAAACATCCTCGCTCAGGACCGGTCTGGTGATTGAGGGTGCTGGACCAGCGAGGTCCAACCTGTATTTGTTGTTATTGATTTGTTTTTAGTTATGCCCACAATGTGCTGAGTGCTGTACAAATGAACAAGACACGATCCTTACTCTGAAGGAAAGAAGGAAAAAATTAAAGGTGACCATCAGAGAGAGTATATTTCATATTAAAGTATTTCACAAAGATTAATTAATTCTCAAAACACCTTTGCAAGGAAATATTTTACAGATAGGAAAGCAGGCAAAGAGGTTAAGGACCTGGCTTTCAGAGGTGTGAGCAGCCATAGAGTTCTCCCTTCTGCCACGTGAAGCTGCAAATGCTTAGCACCTCTGAAAAAGAGTGCCTAAGACCTTGCTTACAGTAGCAAAAATCAGACACATCTGTCATCAGGGTAACACAGATGGAAACTGTTATACAGAGAAGGTCAAGTCTGTCACCATGTGGCTGCAGCAGACCTCCATCGATTATGAGTTACTGGTTCAAATTTTGACACTGTAGGTGCAGCCTAAATGACATGACAAAGGCAAAAGTGAGAGATTATCAGAACCAGAATTAGAACTCCAAAGTTCTTATCACCTAGTCTGGTGCTCAGACCATCAGGCCACCCCCATAAAATCATTCAAAAACAGAAAAAATGCAGAGCAAATCATTCAAAAACAGAGCAACACTGGTGCATGAAGCATTTTGCTTTTAATTCATCCTTAAATAAAGACAACCATATAGATTAACATACAGTACAGTAATTTATCTAAATAGCGTGTCTCCTTGATAGACATTTGAAATCTTCAGTGGAAAATATTTCCAGAAGAAATTATAGCAAAGAAATTGTTTCCATTATAAAAGGGTTGTGCCAGCTTAGCTGTTACTTTCTTTACTCTCAACCTCGAAAGCATTTCTTGCATTCTTGTCTGCACTACCTTAACGTTCCTTAATGTGCAGTACCATAGTAATTCATCATTACCCAGCCTCCAAATTATTCTAGTGTTGATTAAATTAGTAAATGCAATCACAATCTGAAGCAAGTTAATTGAGAGAATTTATTTGGCCCTGACAGTTTTATGCATGTTTGATTAAGTATTATAAGGTTTGTTTTTGATTTTGCATAATTTAACTTTAAATCCTCCACTTGAGGAGGGGGCATCAACTATTAATGACCAAAATAAACTCTTTTAGGATGCATATATTTATGATTTATTTCTAAATGCAATATCTTCCAGATTTTTTTTTGTTCTGTTGCCAAAGTGACAAATATGTTTAAAGTAATATTTTGAGCCATTCAGTTCACGCTATAAATCTTTGGAAACATATACAATTCATTAAAAGTTTTGAAAGAAGTACAAGTTAGCATTTATATTGCAACAAGTGACATATAAATGTGTATGTTTGTCTTCTAAGCATGCCATAAAATATATCAGTGATAGCCAGCCATTCTGACTAGTACTAATGGCCTGCTCCTGTGGCCGATGATAAGTTTCATCACAAATCTTCAATTCTGTCAACACAAAACTGTTCAATCAACAGGAATATGAGTTGTGTCTTTAGTAAAATTAGCACAGGAAAGAAAAACAACCAATAGCCTCACCAAAGCGCCCGTGGATGGGTTCTCTTTGGACTGAATTTACAAGTGTTTGAGATCTGATCTCTTATCTCTTTGAATGTATTCTTCAATTCCCCACTCGGCCCTAGGAGGTTACACGTATGAGAACACTCACTTGTTGAAGCAGCAAAGTGGCCAAAATCCCCCAAGCAGAAAAGTGGAGCCTATTGCCTGCTGTTTGTAGCTGAGACCTGAAAAATAAAAAGTTGCATTTTAAACACATCACTGATGTGACATCTACATTACCCCCTTCTGCCTTCATTCCATATTGAAGCAATTCCTGTAGCAATTCAGAAGTGGGTGAGGACTGGACTTTGCTAAGACTTACCAAAACTGTTCCTTGATCAATCAGAGGGGCTGGTGTTGGATATCAGGAGGCACTTCCCTAACCCGCCCCCTTCCAGCAGTTGGGTTCTGTAGCTGCCCCAGCATTTTCCAGACCAGAAGGTGGGAAACCAAGACTGAGATGGGAACAAATCAAGTTTCAGAATATTGTTGTTATGCACCAGCTTCGCTGAATTTTACGTCTCTTATTCCATCACTGAAGGCTCCAATTCCTGAGAGTTAATTCCAGGGGATGACCAAAGGAGATAAATGAAAGGCTGTTGCTTGGCTAGTCTTAGTCATTTAGCAGATGTTTCCAGTTCTGTGCTATCAGAAAAATCTCTGGACTTGCACCTCCTCTTTTCTCTCCCACCAGAAGGTTTGTGGGAGAAATAGAAAGGGCAATTTGTTAGGAATATAACGCTGCCTATTACCCTTGCTATACCTTTGTCTACAGCATACATCAGGAACCTTTGTCACTCTTCCTATATGCAGAATCAAAATACCCTCCAGTGCAGACATAAGCTAGAGAGAATATTGCAGTAACCCACAAGGCAGTATGTGCGTTAGTAAGCTGTTGTACACTGCTACAAAGAGTATGGCCCAATGCTTTCAAATGCCCATATAGTGTGGCTGTAACCTCTAATGATTGGTATGACTTATAGGTATTAGCAGGTGGCTCAAATTTTTCTTGTTCTTTGAGGTCAGTGAATATTGTTCTTTGTCTCCAAGTGCTCTTATCAAGGGAGTCTTCCAAGCTAACACCAACCTTCTAAATGTGCTCCTTCACCATCTCAAGCCACCTTTTTCCTGGTCTTCCTCATGACTACTAGATCTTTTATTCTCTGTCCTGCATATCTGCCTCTCGTTGTCTCCCATGACCCAGCCATCTTAGTCAGTACTCCCTCAGCTTTTCCATGATCATGACTTGCGCAGGGCTTAAATTATTATTTAATGTTTACATTGTGGTAGAGCCTAGAGACTAACCAGAGCAGGGAACTGATGAGAATTTTGTATCCTTCCATTTTGGAAAGAAGTTCCTTTTTCAAGGCTAGAGAAAATAGTAAGGAAGAAATTTCCTTTTTCTACTGTTTTTAATATAGACATTTCTTCTGACTATTCCAGCTGTACACAGACACCATCTGGAACCTCCACTACAGTCCTCAGCTATGTCTAGGCCACACTCTGTTATCAGAAAAAGCTACACAAATTGTGCTCCATAATTTGTGTAGCTTTTTCCAATTGGTTTTTTAGAAGAGGCTTTTCTGCCATTTGGCCCTGTGTAGACGAGGCCAAATGGTGGGAAAGCCTTCTGTTTTGGAGGAGCCCTTATTCCTCATGAAACGAGGAATACAGAGCTCCCCGAAAGAGTTCATATGTTCTTCCACAAAAAAAAGCGGACGAGTAAACGTGTTCCCTGGACATGGCGGGGGTTTTCTGGGATACCTCCAGTATCCCGGAAAAACCCTACAGTGTAGACATACCCCTACTTCTGCAAGGCCTTCTTCTGGGCCACAGGATGCTGGTTAGATCTTTAAATCACAGGATGAACTTGTGGCTTCACCAAATGTATTATGGTTTAAAGTAGATCAAATCTTGGGCCTAATGTACTAGAAAATAGTTTTCAATCATGATCTTTGTAAAGCGTAAGGTTTCTCAGTGGCTTTGTGCTAGGACAACTTAAGCAGTGGCATCCTACCTAATATTCTATCTAGTTTGCTCCTGGTAGAGCTATGCTTGGTACATAAAAGGCTGTTATAAAGAAGAGGGAACAAAAATTGTTCTCCTTAACCTCTGAGGACAGGACAAGAAGCAATAGGTTAAATTGCAGCAAGGGTGGTTTAGATTGAACACTGAAAAAGCTTCCTTTCAGGGTAGTTAAATACCAGAATAAATTGTCTAGGAAGACTGTGGAATCTCTGTAGTTAAAGATAAATAACCTTTATACTGCAGAGCCCCCAGGATGGAACCTGCGATAGGTGGGGCTGACTGGGCCCGCCACAGACAGGTGCTGTTCCAGCAAGCCCTGTAGGGCTGAAACAGCTCCTTTGGAAGGGACTTGCTCCAGCCCCTACCAGTTAACCAAACCAGTAAGCCTCACCCAGTAAAGATGAGGCTTATCAATTAACCAGTTAACTTTTTACATCCATAGTAAGAAGTGTTATAAAGTTAAAAAGGGAGGGGGGGGGGGGCAGGGGTAACTTACAACAGGCACTATTTGGCCACCTATAAAGTCATATTGTGAATACAAAGACCCATTTTTAAGAATATGAAAGGTCAGAATAGAGCCCATTGGACAGAGATCCATACTTTTTGAAAAATCAAAACTAAGTGTTTTGGTTGGATAGGAATATATTTTTCCTGTCATACTGTGTTTTGGTTTTTTTGACAAATTTAAACGTTACTGTTTTTCTTTACCCTGCTTCACCAAATGCCTGTACAAGATCATAAGAAATACAAGCATGATAAGCAAAGATCCTTGGAAGTCAAAATAGTCACTGATGTGGTATATATTTTGCTTATGCCAAAGTGGGTCTGATAGAGCATTGCATATATCTTGTTTTGATCAGGATCCCTGAGTATTTTTATTTAAAAAACTTCCAAAATAACACTGGCCATCTATCCACATTAGAAAACTTAATATTAATGTTGCTGTTTCATTTGACAATTTCCCCACAGTATGGATTTTGCTAAATAAGCATTTAGTAATGAAACACTTCAAATGAGTAACTGAAACTCTTTTGAAATTGTTCACTGAATGAGGGGGACAGGCTGTGTTGTTTGAAACTGAGAAAGATAAAAGGCTAAGTGCATCTCTGGTGTAACTTCACTGATTTCAAGAAGAAAGATGCAGCCCATTATTTTTGTTACAATGTGTATAACCCAGACCCTAGTCCATAGATATGTATTTATGAAAATCCATTAGCCCGGTGGTGGTGCAACTATTGGGACACGTCTACTTCCACTTTCTGTGCAGGTTTCTAAAAAGACTTCACCTACTGCGTGTGTCCTTGTGAGCGGTGCCGCTCAGGTTCTTACACATGGAAATACACAAAACACGAACGCCACTTGTAAGTTTCACACTGTCCTGTCCTAGCTGCGCTACCGCTGGAGCCGGGGCAGCGCGCGGTAGGCGGGGGCCAGCAGGTGGTGCCGACGAGCTTTCCTGGCGCTCTCCCCGCCCTACCGGGAAGAGAGTCCGGAGAGGGGAGCCAGCGTGGTGGCCCTTTGCTCGCTCGCTCCAAGACACACCGCCTGTGGCTTGTACCGACCCGGGCAGCTCGCGGCGGCGCCACCCCACCCCGGGCAGGCTGCAGCTCCGGGCGGCCGGTCATTCACCCCCGGCGCTCCCTGCGGAGCAGGGACAAGGCGTCTTCTGCCGAGGGAAACGCTGAGAGCCGGGTGGTTTGTACGGAACTGCACCGGCAGGGCAAGACAACTCGCATCCCGCTCTCGCCAGCGCCTCCCCACCACCCCCCGGCTCTGAACCGCCTTTATCCCCCTCTCCCCCAGCTGTAACCCCCTCCCCCACTATTCCCCCCACTCCCCCCGGCTGTAACCCCCTCCCCCACTATTCCCCCCACTCCCCCCGGCTGTAACCCCATCCCCCCACTATCCCCCCCACTCCTCCCGGCTGTAACCCCCTCCCCCACTATTCCCCCCACTCCCCCCGGCTGTAACCCCATCCCCCCACTATCCCCCCCACTCCCCCCGGCTGTAACCCCATCCCCCCACTATCCCCCCCACTCCCCTCCCGGCTGTAACCCCATCCCCCCGCTATCCCCCCCCCACTCCCCCCGGCTGTAACCCCATCCCCCCGCTATCCCCCCCCCCCCTCCCCCCGGCTGTAACCCCATCCCCCCGCTATCCCCCCCCCCCTCCTCCCGGCTGTAACCCCATCCCCCCGCTATCCCCCCCCCCACTCCCCCCGGCTGTAACCCCATCCCCCCGCTATCCCCCCCCCCCCTCCTCCCGGCTGTAACCCCATCCCCCCATTATCCCCCCACTCCCCCCGGCTGTAACCCCATCCCCCCACTATCCCCCCCACTCCTCCCGGCTGTAACCCCATCCCCCCGCTATCCCCCCCCCCACTCCTCCCGGCTGTAACCCCATCCCCCCATTATCCCCCCCACTCCCCCCGGCTGTAACCCCATCCCCCCACTATCCCCCCACTCCTCCCGGCTGTAACCCCATCCCCCCGCTATCCCCCCCACTCCCCCCGGCTGTAACCCCATCCCCCCACTATCCCCCCCCACTCCCTCCGGCTGTAACCCCATCCCCCCGCTATCCCCCCCACTCCTCCCGGCTGTAACCCCACCCCCCCGCTATCCCCCCCACTCCCCCCGGCTGTAACCCCATCCCCCCAGTATACCCCACTCCCCCGGCTGTAACCCCATCCCCCCACTATCCCCCCCCACTCCCTCCGGCTGTAACCCCATCCCCCCACTATCCCCCCACTCCCCCCGGCTGTAACCCCATCCCCCCACTATCCCCCCCCACTCCCCCCGGCTGTAACCCCATCCCCCCGCTATCCCCCCCACTCCCCCCGGCTGTAACCCCATCCCCCCACTATCCCCCCACTCCCCCCGGCTGTAACCCCATCCCCCCACTATCCCCCCACTCCCCCCGGCTGTAACCCCATCCCCCCACTATCCCCCCCCACTCCCCCCGGCTGTAACCCCATCCCCCCGCTATCCCCCCCACTCCCCCCGGCTGTAACCCCATCCCCCCACTATCCCCCCCCCACTCCCCCCGGCTGTAACCCCATCCCCCCGCTATCCCCCCCACTCCCCCCGGCTGTAACCCCATCCCCCCGCTATCCCCCCCACTCCCCCCGGCTGTAACCCCATCCCCCCGCTATCCCCCCCACTCCCCCCGGCTGTAACCCCATCCCCCCATTATCCCCCCACTCCCCCCGGCTGTAACCCCATCCCCCCGCTATCCCCCCCACGCCCCCGGCTGTAACCCCATCCCCCCGCTATCCCCCCCACTCCCCCCGGCTGTAACCCCATCCCCCCGCTATCCCCCCCACGCCCCCGGCTGTAACCCCATCCCCCCACTATCCCCCCCCACTCCCTCCGCCCCCCTCCCTCCCTGCCTGTTCTTGCCCCTCCCCCGTTTCCCAGGCGACAGGCTCCCCCCACGCCCGCGGCCCCTCTTTGCCGTCCAAGGAGGCGGCGCTCGATGATGACATCATCACTCCGCGTCGCCTCCCTCCGGGCCCCCCCCAGTCGCCTCGGCCGGTACCGGTTGGAGGGAGCCCGAGCCGCGCTGGCCCGCACATGCGCACTGCAGCGCTTGACCTCCGGCCCGGGGGCGCCCCGGGCCCGGGACACCTGCCCCCAGTAGCGGCGGCAACTCGGCCCGGGACCATGGGCAGCGCGGTGAGTGTCAGGCCCGGGGGGGCAGCCTGTCCGCGGCCGGTGCCCCCCCCCCCCCCCCCGCGCCGGGCCGTCGGGGGCTGGGCCTGCCCCGGGCCGCGTCCCCGCCCCGCCGGGCCCAGAGCCTCCGATGCGCCGCTGCGGTGTTGCTGACAGGCCGGGCTAGTGCGGGGGGGTTGCTGTGCCTGGGCCCAGCCCCCCCCTCTCTCCTTTGTGGCCCCCTCCTCCTGCAGGCGTTGTCCTTGCTGTGCCCCGGCCAGAGGGACACGGTGGGTGAGGTAACATCGCTGACTGGCCCCCCTTGGGGGGAAAGACGGGCTCTCCCGCTGTGCCCCCTTCCCTTCTCTGAATGGATCTGATGCTGTGTTTGAACCCCACCATGCTTTGTGGCCTTCACCACATCCCCTAGCAGTGAGTTCCACAGGTTGTCTGCCCATTGGGTGAGGAAGTGCTCCTTCGTGGCCTTTTTAAACCTGCTGCCTCTTAGTGTCCTCTGGGGACCCCTGGTTCTTGTGTTATGTGAAGAGGTAAATAACACTTTCCCTGTTTGTTTTCTCCAGGTTCAGGGTTTTATAGACTTCTATCATGTCTCCCCCTGGTTGGGAGTAGGGCAGGGACCACAGAGTGAACAAACAGGAAAGGAAGAGATGGGATCAAGGGGGTGTGTAGGAAGGTAATAGGCAAGGTGTGTGTTAATCCTTCTCAATGGAAGGTGGCACTGCCCACATCTGCTTGTTCTCAAGGTGGATATTACAGTAGAGCCTTCCACCCATGCTGCACAGATATCAGTCTATCACTAGGAAATGTCGTTCTGTCTAGTGTGGTGTTGTGGTTTGTGGTTGTAAGCAGCTGTTTGCTCTTCTTGCAGAAGCTTCTTTGATGATGTGGGCGTTCTCTTCCAAATTGCACATGTGTGTATAGTGTATGGTGTGCATGGGTTGTCTGTCTATGTATATACAGCAAGGTTGTCTGTCTGTGTATGTCTGTCTATGTATATATTTATATGAATATACATATTGCCAGACTAGATCACCCACAGCCCATCTAGTCTGATATCCTGTTTGATAGAGGCCAGCAGCAGTTGTTTCAGAAGAAGATGCAAGAAACCTCATGTGGGAATTGCCCCTCCCCTGCCATTAGATCTCCTACCCTGATCAATTAGAAAAACATGAAGATTAAGATCTCTCCACAATTTTGTTAGCTTGTGATCTACCTCTTTATTTTATATATTTATATCATGTCCAGTTTTTATTTCTAAGGAAAACAATCCGTGTATTGTAAATCCCTTTTCAAGTGAGAGCTTTTCCAGACCATTGATCATTCGCATCTGTCTGCTCAAAACTTCTAATTCCACATTATTCTGTTTTAGAGGGGCTGACCAATGCTGCATATGGTATTGTAGATGAGACTGCATAATTGATTTTTAGAATGACAATATAATATTCTCTGTCTTATAATTAGGGACGTAAAGGGACCCACTAATCATTGCCTTAATGTCATGCTTACTGGAGTAACCAGTTAACTGGTGCCTGACCTGGCTGGAGCAGTCCCTCCCTTCCACCTGTGGTGCAACACAGTGGCCAGTTAACTGATTAAACATGTAGTTTACCTGGTTAATATTTTAAGCAGGATTTTACATTTTTAATCCTAACATTATTTTTGGCCATGGCTGCACACCAAACCATAGTCTTCATTGGCCACAGTGATACCCAGATCCCTTTCCTGAGTTGATGCTCTTAATTTAGAAATAGAGTATAATTTTTCCCTCCAATGCACATTTCTTTTCATTTATCGACAATGAACTTTATTTGCTGTGGTTACCCATTCACCAAGCTTATTTAGGTTCCTCTGAAGTTACTCACAAGCCTCTCTGCTGCACCTGATAAACTTAAATAACGTTGTGTCATTGCACATTTTCCTGCTTCACTGTTTATCTCCCTTTTCAGATCACAAATAAATATATTAAACAACACTGGGTCTGATCTAGTGTGAATCTAGTAGAGTTGTTATTATAGTAGGTAATTTTAGCATTTTCATCATGGCACACATTATATATAATGAGAGAATAAAATGTGCCAGCTAAATTGCCTTGAAGACTGATGCCTCCATTTACCCACAGAATGCGATCTTGGGCAGCACATTCTCTTATCAACATAACTAGCAGTGAAAGGGCAAAAGGGGACTCATTCTTCAATGACATCCAGTTCTTTAGCCTTACACCATGGTAAAGGGTGCCAATGGCGGTGAGGGTTTTTGTGTTGTGAAAGCCTGGAACTAGACCGGCACTGAGCCAGCCAGAGGGGAGGGTGTAAGCCTCTCAGTTAAAATTCCTAGAACCATAATATCAAATCCAGAAAGGGTTGACTGGGCTTTTCATCCTTCTGAGGTCAATATTCCCTTGCAGCAACAGACTTTTTTTTGAGCCAAAATCTTGAGAATAGGGTGCATAATGTTAGGTATTCAAATCCATAGTTAGGTAATTAAACTTGGGTACAGAATCATAATGGTTAATCTATGTCCCGTGTGGTCTGAAATTGGCATTAAACATACCATAGCAAGAGAGGGAAATTGCCTAAAAGTTTTTGGGGAAATTTTCTGTGATTCCTTTTTTTTGTGCAAGGTACCACCTAGTTGGGTTTTTTTTCCACATAACAGCAGTTGTATTTTGTGATGAATGAATTAAGGCCCACATGACATAGTTAAATGCATTGAATAGAACTTTGCACCTGCACTGAACTTTAATAATTTCAGTGGAACTTCCTCCTAGGGGTGTCAACGTGTAGTCGACTACACAAGTAACCAATAAGCCTGTATGAGAGGCGGGGAGAGAGGAGGCGCGATGGAGTGGGAGCCTGTACCAGTGAGGAGCTGGCTTTAACCAGGTTCCCCACAAGCACTGGATCTGCCTGCCTACCCCCATGCTGCTTCCTCTGATAGAAAGGCAGCAGTGTGGAGGGTGAGGGGGGCAGATGGGAGTGGGGAGCCAACTTTGAAGCAGGGAAAGGGAACTGCCATGGGCCAACCTCTGTCTGTGGGGAGCTCCAATCCCCATGGATCCCCTACGTTGCGGTTATACCAACCTAAACCATGGTATAGACAGCACTTCTCCCACTGACATAACTGTGCTTCTTTCCAAGGTTGATAAACCAGGCTGGTGGGAGAAACTCTCCCATTGGTGTAGTTACATCTTCACTGAGGTGCTACAGCAGCGCAGCTGCACCGTTGCTACCTTCCCTGAGAGATGGAGCGCTTAAAAGTCTACAATTTCAGAGTTATGCCCTAGTCATGAAATCATTTATGCACATGCTGAACTTTGAGTGGTTCCTTTGAAGCTACAGCTGGAAGCTTAACATTAACTCTGTTCCTTAATAGAGGTGTCTCTTTATAACCTTATTTGTCAAATTCCTACCACGTTCAGTATAAAATGAAATTTTAGACAGCCATATTTGCAGTAAACTGCAATATATATGTGCCTCAGGCTTGACTTGATCTTTTGTAAAGTCTCAGTGAGATAAATAAGCTAATTGTTTCAGTAGTTTGAATGTTATGAATATTTAAAGTCAGCAAGATGAAACTTTTTTTTAGATGAACTCAAACCTGAAAAGTTGTGGAGCACCCTAATAATTTTGTTTACTGTACCTAATGGATTAGGTGGCACTAGAAAATGTCAAATATTATTTCATTGGAAGTGTTAAATGGCATGCAGAAAGACCAATGATTTATCAACCGTTTGCTGAAAGGATGATTATTCCATTTAAAATGTAATATTCTTCAAAGTTTACATTTCATCTTACAACACCTTCTCCCACGGCTGTTTCAGTGTCAGTGTTAATCTTATCTAAAGAGCATAGACCCATTAAAAGTCATTTATGTTTACATGATGGGCACAGCAGCATGGAAATGAGAACAAGCTGTTGCTGTTAAATGGCCTGGTCAGCTCAGCTCAGCTCAGCTGTTGAAGCAGATCTAAGATTAACCCGATGATTGTTTCATGGGACAGAATAACCTCAATGGCAAAGCTCAGACCTAAAGCCAGTATCTTTACTACACCTCACCATAATAGCATGGAAAGGGGGAGTATTCATGGGTAGAGCAGATAAAGATGTCAGGTTTTTAATGCTCTCACCCTTTTACTTACAAATGTACTTAACAGTAAGGTAGGTAAGTAGTTCAATTGATTTCAGAGAGGCTACTCGTTTGAGCAGAATTAAGTCGCTGCATAACAGTGGGCAGAAACAGGGCCATCAGGAAGGATTTTAGATTGTTCAGTAATGTTCCAATTAAAGGTATTCAACATGAGACTGTATTTTTAAAAATAAAAACAAAAATAGTATATTGTTGATGCTGCCATATCTAATACTTGAATATGCCAAGTTCTAACATTTATAATTTGTTCATTCACAATATTTTCATTTTGAAAAAAATCATTTAAAAGCAGTACAGTTTGTGGGTGCACCTTGTTACAAATATCATGTGTAGATTTTAGTTATATAGTATTTCATCTGTCAGAAAGATACATTTTCTTAACCACAAGATTAAGAATGATTAATAATATAATAATGCTTTGCACCTATATATTATCATTTTACTTTCATCCAAGGATCTCAGAAAACTTTAGAAATATGTGGTTTACAGGCTTCTACTGTAGTGTTTTATATTACCTGAGCACTTTACATTAATAACTAAATTTGTTTCTCTAACACTCTTGTGAAATAGGGATGTATTATTCCCATTTTACATATGGGAAGCGGTAGCAAATACTGGGGAAGTGAATTGTTTAGGGTCATACATAATGCCTCTGATCGACCCAGGAACAGACCTCAAATCTCCCAGTTAACTTAACCACAAGATCATTAATTTTCCTCTCTTCTGTTAAGCCCCTGGGTACCGCTTAGGTTTTTAGGCAGAATTTACTTGGGGCTTTTACCTTAAACAATGAAACAGTACATGTCCCTATGAAATAGCTCAGGATTATTATGTTTACAGGGTTAACTGAGGCAGAGAGTGGTTAAATGACTTGCCTAAAGTCACACATTGAGTTAGAGGCTGTTGTGAGGTTTGTAAAGTATTTTAATATCCTGGCATATAAGGTATAATATAGCCTTATAACTGATTAATAGTAGTCTTGGTATTAATAGGAATTAGTTTCAAAGAAGTCTCTAATAAAGTGAAATTTCATGTTAGTCATAGCATTGACAGTATTTCTCATTCAGCAAAAGAAAGAACTTTCCAGGCTTATGTGTCTGAATTTTCCCTAGCTGTGAGATGCAAAGTGATAACAAAAAGCAGTGTTATGGGGTGTGAAAAAGGCTGGAGAAGTCCCCTGTTATTTAATAACATTGTCTGATTAGTGTATTGTCATCTCATAACTACTGGAAATTGGCACATTGGAAGCATGAGGCAAATCAGAGATCAGCTAACAGACTAATGCTCCACACTGTCACATAATAACAAAGCTGACACGGGAACATGTTTGGATTATAAATCAGAAACACTACATAAGACTAAGGGTATTTCATTTCTTTGTAGACTATGGAGAAACCTTTTTAAACTACAAAGCACAGGGAATTGCGATGACTGTGTGTCCTCAAGGCTCATCCAAGCGGGTGCATCCTATCCAGTGTGCAAAAACATATTGCTTTGTTTTTCTTTCAAAATGTTCCATTGTTTTAATTTTGTTTGTTTGAAATGTCATTCTGGGGCATATTAGCAGGCGTGTTGTAAGCAAGACACGAGAAGTAATCCTTCCACTCCACTCTGTACTGATTAGGCCTTACCTGGAGTATTGTGTCCAGTTCTGGGCATCACATTTCGGGAAAGATGGGGATGAATTGGAGAGAGTCCAGAAAAGAGCAATGAATGGAGCAACTGATGAAGGAAGATTGAAAAACTGGGTTTGTTTAGTATGGAGAAAAGACCTAGGGAACCTTGGTAATAATTTTCAAACACATAGAAAATTGTTTCAAGGAGAAGGGAGAAAAATTGTTCTTGTTAACCTCTGAGGATAAGACAAGAAGTAATGGACTTAAATTACAGCAAGAGCAGTTTAGTTTGGACATTAGGAGAAACTTCCTAACTGTCAGGGTGGTTAAGCACTGGAATAAATTGCCTAGGCAGATTATGAAATTTCTGTCTTTGGAGATTTTTAAAAGCAGGTTAGACAGACATCTGTCAGCGATTATCTAGATTTTAGAGAATATTTAGCCCTTGAGTTCAGGGGACTGAACTAGAAAACAGCACAGGGTCCATTCCATTGGTTCAGTCCTGTGATTCTACAATGCACAGGAAGGAGCCTAGAACTGCCACTGTCTCTACTATGACCTGTATTAATTTGCAAAGTATTTTGAAAGCCTAACTCAGAGTGTTACTTGTAAGTGAATGAAGATCAAATGAAAACCCCTGTTGCACTACCATGCCTTGATATTAATCAAGCTTGCAAAACTGTTGTGAAAGTATACCTGCTCAGAGAAAGTCCTCTTGCTTCTACTCCATTACCATTGTGAGTTTGATGATAGGTTAATATTAGAACCTAGATACAATGCTGATTAGGTGCTTTGTAAAAATCTGGTTAGGTGGTAAAGGGAAAAAACACATGTTACTTACCTATCAGAAAAAAACCTAAGCAACCAAACATTACTCCAGGCAAGTGAGTGAGTAGAGTTTTTCAAGGTGGTTGTAAGTAGCAGCCAAGCTGGAATAGATCCACCAGACTCTCATTATCTCCCTCTGGAGTTTTTTAAATGTGTTTTCCTTCTGTTCCTTCCTGCAGGCCTGTTCCTTCCTGGAAATTCAGCAGAAAGTTTGCATTCATAGGTTGCTGAATCTTTTCCATATTAATGGATGACATTTGGTATGTGCACTGCAAATCCTGCTCTGGGACTCTGTGAACTGTGGGGTGCCTGATGCCTGTAATCCCCATTCCCCGCCGTGTCCGTTCTTTCCACGGCCCCCACACAACATGTCTGCATTCAGCCTGTGGCCCAGTAAGGACCACTCACTTGGTGCGCACCAAGTACAACAACTTCGACATCTATCTGAAATCCCGATGGATGTACGGATTCATTCGTTTCCTGCTGTACTTCAGCTGCAGCCTGTTTACCTCCATCCTCTGGGTGGCGCTCTCTATCTTGTTTTGCCTTCAGTACCTTGGCATCCGGATCTTTCTGCGTTTCCAGTACAAACTCTCCATCATCCTCCTCTTGCTGGGGCGAAGGCGGGTGGACTTCAGCCTCATGAATGAACTGCTCATCTATGGAATTCACGTGACCATGCTGCTAGTGGGGGGCCTGGGCTGGTGTTTCATGGTGTTTGTGGATATGTAAATAAAGTGAGCGCATGTGGGCTCAGGAGGCAACTCTTACTCTACCCCCCAAAATGTGTGATATCCCCTTTGCCTTCTTTAATATACATTTATTTATCAGTGCTGCTTTTTTTTTTTTTATAAAGTCACGTATCTGTCTCAAATTGGGGGCTTTTTAATTTTGTTTGTTTTTGAGGGCTGGGGTGCTGCTTCATTCCAATTCCTCATTGCAAGAGGACAACATTTGATTTTTTTGTTTGCATAGTAAAAACTTAATACATTCCCTTTCAATCCATAGGAGATTGGCCTGCCAAACTATGCCATTTGGCATGTAAGGTCAGTAATTTAGCTGAAGGAGGGAAACCAAATCATTTTGCACCCTCCCCATTTTATCCATCTATATCCTCTTTCTAAAAATATTCAGTGATGTCCTGTGCAAGAAATATATATTTCTATATATCCAGCCTTTTCCCAGTGAGTATTCTGGATTTTGCATTATCCTTTGCTAAACTTATGGGCCAAATCATCCATTATTTCAGTAGAATTACACCAGGGATGTATTTGGACCGTTTGACATTTTATTTACCTCAGTCTTCAGCTTTGAATGACTTACTACTCTTCAGGCATTTAGGATGGGATCTGCAAAATCACTGTGGATCATTCCCCTCATCATTCCCATTTGAAGTAATGGAAGCTGAGTTACATCCAATATTAAGTGTTTTGAAAATTCCACTCTCAGCAGATAAACTACTAGGAAATAATAGACCTACAGGAACTCATCTCCGTTTCTTCCTTAATGCCGATCATATGCGGGCTCAATTCTGATCTTTCTTACTTTGGGTTTCCTTTACGCCTGGTCTACACTATGGAGTTATTTTGAAATAATCCCCCCTATTTTGAAATAATAAGCAGTGTGATTTAACAGGCTGGTTATTTCAAAATCTGTAGTCCTGCTTTCCTTGGGTAATAATGCTTATTTCAAAATTGTTTCGGAAGTTTTCAATTTTACTTATTTCAAAATAATTTCCTAGTATAGTCATGCCCTTAATGTCTTCATGGAAGTTACTCCTGAATTGTACCAGTACAAGTGAGATCAGACTATGGTGTCCTTCATCTAGGGGAAAATTGAAAATTAACCAAAATCTGAAAGTGCAGCAGTGTAAATTCTTAAATATTATGGAAGAAATATTCTGGTTCTGCCACCATTTGAGGTAGTGGAAGGTCAAGTCATTGGAAACTTTTTCTGCCAATTTAATAATCAAGAGACAAATTCTGATTTTAGTCATACCAATCTTAATCTGTGATAATTCCTCTGAAATCAATGTATGCAGCTGACTTCAGAGATTGGCCTAAAATGTCTGTCTGTCCTGAGTTACCAGCATTTCTTGACACATTCTAAGTTTGTTTTGACTTTCCCTGTTTTTTGGTAAGGGATTACAAATTGCTTTCTTGTATTGAGGTTGGCAACAGAGACCAAGACCCATTTCTGTTTTCAAACCATTGAAATCAGCGGAGTTACACTCCATGTTGGTATAACGTTAATGTAAGTGAGATGAGACTTAGGTTACTAATATAACAAAGAACATTTTTGTGATCCAATATTTGTCGCCTTCAGTAGGGTTTCTTTATAGGGTCCAATGCATAACTCATGCAGGAAAAAGATGCTTTTACATTGCAGCTTGTGGGAATGGTATGTTTTGATGGTCAGTAGACATTTTGTTTTGCAGCCTTGTGGATACAGAGTAGGGATGCTTCTGTCTGATGCCTTAATCTAGAACAAAACCAGAAATGATCCATACAGCCTGATATTTCAGTAATACAGACTGATCACATGGTGCTGGTTAAGGCTTGCTCCTGGCAGAACAACCTTAGATCAGCACTGCAGTAATTGAGAAATGTTTCAGTGTTGTGCTACGGACCCATGTTCTCTTGATACTCCTTGATAGTTGTCAGAACTCTGCATGTAACTGCTCCCCTTGGGCTTTATTCTAGGAAAATTCATTCAGCTGCTATGTTTATTACATCTGTCAACTCCTGCATTCATCGCCCCTGTGTCTGAGCACTACATGTTCTTCATTTGTTTTACAAGTATCTTAAGTTTAAGGCTAAGATTTTGTCACGGGTCTCTTTAGTAAAAGTCATGGGCAGGTTGTGGGCACTAAACAAAAATTCACAGAACTTGTGACACAGAACGCTGTTGGGACTTGCAGCAGCTCCTGTGGCAGGGGTTTTTTGCTGCTGCTCCAGACCCAATGCTGGCTAGCTGCTGGTCAGTTGTTCCAGTGGTGCTGGCACTAGCCACTGGAAACCTTGAGTTTTGAGGAGCCCCAGGGCTGACAGCTGCTCCAGACCTGCCCCAGAAGCAGCCTGGAAAATAATGGAATCTGTGACCTCCAGGACAGAATCATAGCCTGATATGTTTCCAGAATCAGTGGGAGGGACGGAGATCCTCTGTGATGCTTCCATTCCCCAGTCTTCCCACTCAGAATTCTGACGTTGAGATTCTGGGCTCCAGTGTGCGGACAGACTCTTTATAGCAAAGCCATATTGAATCTCTGGGGAGTGTGGTCCCCAAAGATAACAATGCCCTTTTATCTCCATTGTGCATGCAGCTCCCAGCCTAAGGGAGTATCTTAGCCTCCCTGACAATCCATAAGGGAGCCACAGCAGGCCATGTAAGTTACAGCAGCCGTGGAACTGGTCTAACGCTAGTGGCCTCACCAGCACCCAAATCATCCAAAACCCCAGAGGTGCAAAAGTCAGGTAAAGCCACTTGCGCTCCTCCCACTACACCTGGCTGGCCCAGCACTGAATCTGGTATGAAGTCAGGTGGAAACTTGGCAGGGAGGATCTATTTCAGTGCCTATTTAAATAATAGCCGAAAGAGGGGTGAGTGGAGTGTGGTGTGTATTTCCCTGATTTCCCCTCACCTGCTCCAACTTCCACGTGTGTTTTCTACAGCAGTCCAAGCCCTTACTGATCCGGGGAGTCAAGCACCAAACCTGGATCCTGGTGTTTCAGTGCATTGTACTGTTCCTAAAGCACCACACTAGCCCTCTTGTGTCCAAAATTGGATATTACATATCAATCGAATGTCCTTCTCTAGGCAAGTAAAAGGGTATTGTTTGCCAAGTCAAGGATAAAAGGTCACACAAGATTAAATCTAGATGAAAATGGTGCCCTCCGTAGGCAAATGATCCCCCAATTTATTCCTTTACACCCAAATGTCTGCTACCAAAATGCCCTAAAGCTTTGCTTTCCGAGACCTGACTTCAGGACTCTTGTGATTCTCCTGCAAAAGTGCATAACTTGGAAGGCTGTAATTGCATGGTGTGATCAGCAGGCGAACAAATAGCCAGACTCCTAGGTTCTATTCTCGGATGTTTTGCTGTGAGCTTGGGTAAGTCACTGAAATGGTCTCATTTTCCACATCTGTAAAATGAAGCTAATACCTACCTTCCTTTGTGAAGTGCTAGTGATCTTTGGATGAAATGTACTAAATTACACAAAGGGCAACATGTCACAGGCATTAAGCCAGTGCAAGTGTCTATATTCTTAACATCACTGTAACCTGTGAATTGTAATCAGCTGCATATGGGGAAACTGACCTTTGAACACCAATATTGGCAGGTAAGAGGAAGAGGGAGTAATTTTCACATCCTTTGTTTTAAAATGTCAATTTGAATTTTTTAGATGTATATGAATAGAATAATACTTGGCACCTATATAGCATTTTTCATCTTCAAAGTGTTTTACAAACACTGGCTAATTAATCCTCACAGCATCCCTAGGAGGTTGCTGAATAAGTAAGATCTTGGTAATGATTTGGAATTGCAATCAGGTTTTCAATACAGGGATTTTGTTGTTTAAGTGCTGATGTTTATTTTTAAGTAAAGGTTTTTCTCGAGTTGAGATGTTCAAGGTGACCTACAAGTTCAAGAAGGTAGGCTGTGAGCAAGAACACTGTTAACCAAACCACGGCTATATAATGGACAAACTAAACGACACAGTAACATATGTGCTTTCAACAAGGAATTTTTTCATATAAAGCTTCCTGCCTTGCAAAAATCCAAATAATAAAATGGGTAGAAGCTAGAGTTTATTCCTATGTCTTTAGGAGTCAGACAAATAGCCAGTGTTAGTTACCAGCAATATTTTAGTCTAAGCCAGTGGTCCTCAACTTTTTTAAGCCCAAGATCATGTTTTGAATTTAAGTGCAATCCAGGATCTACCTCAAACCCAAATCCCCTTGCCCTGTGTCCTTCGTGCCCCTTCTCTGTAGCCCTGCCACTGCTCACTCCATCCTCCCTCCCCCATTCTCCCTCCCTTTCATCAGGCAGGGGCAGAGGGTTGGGGTGCAGGCTCTTGGGATGAGGGATTTGGCATGTGACAGGGGCTTTGAGCTGGGGTAGGGGTTCGGCGTGCAGAAGGGGCTTCATGACTGGGGCAGGAGAACTGAGCTGGCTCCAGCTGGACACTGCTTACCTCAGGTGGCTCCTGGATGGTGGTGCAGTGAGGCTAAGGCAGGCTCACCCTGGCCCTGCACCACTCTCAAAAGCAGCCAGCAAACTTCGCTCCATCCTAAGTCCTACTCTGTTCTGTGGAGATAGAACACAGGGTGGGTGGGGGCACCCTGACATCAGCACCCTCCTCTCCCTCCCCTGCTCTGCACCACAAGCAGGAGGCTCCCAGGGAGGGGCAGCTCCAAGGCAAAGGGCCGGAGATACGCAGGAGGGGGGAGGAGGGGCAGCTGAAGTGCTTGGCTTGGTAGCCTCTTGGCCAAACCAGTGAGGATCACCTGTTAGATGCTCCAAGATCTACCAGTAGATCCCAATCTACTGGTTGGTGACCACTGGCCTAAGCAGATATGTGCAAACCCTATTCCACTGTGGACATCGATTTTTTTCCATAGATTTATTCCTGTTTCCCAAACGCACCAAGACATGAGAGTGACCTGGTCAGATTAACCGTAATTGGGGGATGAGGAGGGGAAGGAGAGTTCATCATTGTTACAAATAACACTGTAGGTAGTTAAAACAATTTGAAAAATGTCATCAGTTTTTCAACCTGGAAAAACGTGCCTCATTTTTCCAATTTCATTTTGGAAAATGAAAATAAATTGGTCCGTTTCACTTTTGGTTTTAGTCAGTTTTTCCATAACCCTCTCATGCTGCCATTTTGGGGCTGTAAATTCTGCAGATTAATCTTTCTTTGGATTTTAAATGCTTCCAGGGAAATGTTTAAAGAAGCCATAGAAGTATTTCTATTTTTCTTGAGCTTGAGTGAGATTGTTTTCACCAAACCTGTTTTTCTGGGCCGTATTTGATCTGACAGTATCTCTTTGGGCCCGATCCTGTGGTCTTTGCACCCCAAAACTTCCTTTGCTATTTCCTTTCTAAGTCATTGAAGCTTTCAGGTATGCAGGGAATGGAAGACCTTTATGTCTTTGAAGCAGGAACTCCTGATCTATTACACAGGGTTAAGGGCAAGGATTATTGTTTGTGTGGTGACAAAGTTGCATTAGCTCTGCCCTTTAACTGATGAATGTACAAACTACAATGCAAAATGTTGATCTGCATCATGTTAACCTTTTGAAACCTGGTTACAACTTAATGTCCAGTCCCTCTAGAGTTCTTTATGAAATGTGCCACCTTCATTAAACCTTCTTTTAAATGTGGATGGATTGATGGATTAAACCAATGAGAAAAATGTTAGAGATGCGTTTTTTGCCACCACTCTGCTCTTGAATTGTTTGACGCCTTCATTGCATGACAGTAGAGTGAGGCAGTAGAATCGGGTGCAATAAAATTAAGCCTCATAGACTTCCCTGTGAGGTGTGTGTAATTGTATTCATTTTTATAACTATTTGAAAGGTTAGTCACCGAGAAGTCATGGGGAGAATTAGGAGTCCTGAATCCCAGTCCCTTACTCTAACATGACTTATGTCTTGTCATATTCTTTGCCGATGTGGAGTAACTGCTGTCCCTCTCCTGTGCTGAGAGGAGGCTACTGTACTTCACTGTTATCACGACTTAGCAGCCAATGTAGGCCGTGACTAATGGTGGGGTTATTGTCAGTTAATGCAAAGACTCCAGAGACTCTACAACATCTACTAGGGCAGGGGTGGGCAATAAATTGTTACTGGGGGCCACTTCAGAATTTTTGAAGGGGCCGCTGGGCCACACTAGAAGGGGCGGGGCCTCAGGCGGAAGGGCGGGGCCAGGATACTTCCCTGCTTCCTCACCCACAGAGCATGATTGGTCTGGTGGTGGGGGAGCACGTGAAGTCTTTGCCTCCCCCAGAGATTCCCCCTAAGCGCACATGCCCCTGGCAGTGGGAGGAGACTTTACGAGCTCCCCCTTCTGCTCCCAGCCCAATCAGGTCTTGGGGGCGGGGAAGTGTGCAAAGTCGTCACCTGCCCTGCCAGGAGCACGTGGTATTTCTAAGTGCTGCGTGCTCCTTGCAGGGCGGGGGCAGGGCAGAGGAAACTTCATGCGCTTCTCCCTGCCCCAGGCCTTGATTGGCCTGGGGATGGGGGAGCGTTAGGGCCTCCGTGGGCTGGATCAATCCACTTGGCAGGCCAGTTGTGGCCCACGGAGGCCTTTTTGCCCACCCCTTTACTAGGGGCATTGTCACTGCTACTGATTTTATGTCAAAGATGCTCAGATGTAGGGTGGTGGGCAGCAGCATGCATAGATCTAAGATAGATACCGACCATGATTTGTGCTGGTTTACATTGTCAGCTTTGTGTAATGTTTTGTAGCCAGTGAAGCCACTGGCTTCAAAGATGCCAAGCATGGAGAGCTATTGTAAGCAGGAAAAGATAAGCTTCTAGAGCAGCATTCACGTGGATCCAGGAACCCAAAATCTTCACTTAAGGGGCACAAAGAGGCCCAAAGATGAGACTTTCAGTCACAGAACGCTTGGGGAGAGAGAAGGTTCCTGACACGCAGCCAGACTACTAGGATTTAGTGCAAGGATGAGTGGTTCTTACTCTTAGTAGTAAATGAAACAACAAAACCAGCCTTGCATGCGTGACTGTTTGGCTCATTGCCTTACACCCACTTCACAAATGGTGTCCCAGCTGCAAGACCTAGCAAATGCAGCCAGGTGGTTGTAGAGGGCTTTGAAAGCTACCATATAAGTGCAGGTCATGGCCTCTCTTATTTCTAGAGGACGTAAGAACTCATCTGCCCATATTCCTAAAACCAACTCAGAGTATCCCGCCAATTTTGATAACATTGTTTTGAAGAAGCTGAATGAAAATGATAGGAACAAAACATCAGTGAACTGGCATCAGAGTTCTGTGTGTAAACATGACAAAGAGAGTTCTTGTGCTCCATTTGGAGTCATATATTGTGCAAGGTGAGTAATGTAAGTAAAATGAATGAGCGTATTCTAAGTGTACACCACAAAGCTGAGCATTTCACTTCTCAATCAGTACATTTTAAGAATCCGGCTGCTTTAATCGGCAATAATGTTCCAATTTGCATAAGGGAACAAGCTCAGGCCAGATTCTGGCTGAGTTACACCAGTGGAAATCCACAGAAACTCCACGGAAGGCACTGGAAAAATAGTCGTGGAAGTAAAATCAGTATATGAAGCCTTTGTTAAGTGCATTAATTGGTGAAAAGCTAATTTAATTCCACCCCATGTTCTTAGACCAAGTCATAACAACTTGTATTTATACAGCATCTATCATCCTAAAGCATCTGACAAAGTTAACTAATTGATATGCAAACTGTACACTGGGGACCACGTCCTCGCTGGTGTAAATAGGAGTAGCTCGAATGAAGTAAGTGGAGCTAAACCAATTTGTACCAGCCCTTGGATTACTTCAATCATCTCCTTGCTGTATCCAGCTGCTTCATTGTATTAAAAGACAGCTAAAAATACATGAACTATTTTCCTAATGTTGTTCATCTATGCAAGCAAGTGCTGTAGTTGCCATACATCAGTTACGTGATGACAGATGGAAGAGCAGGTGTCCTGCCCCGTCATCAATGGCTGGGGATGTCCCCCAGCCCTAGTCCACACTCATTCTTTCTTTCAAAATAACCCCCTTTAGGTCGAATTAATAAGTGGAATGTCCACACTACCAAGCCTGTTATTTCGAAATAATGGGCTGCTTATTTTCAAAATCTACTCCTGCTTTCCTGGAGGAATAATGCTAATTTTGAAATAGTTCTTTTGAAATAGCAGTAGTGTGGATGCTTCGGTGCCAGTACTTCAAAATAACTACTCCTCAGAGTAATTCACAGTAAATACTCCCTAGTTCTTCCTGGGGTTCTCAGTCAAGGTAGCGCATCCACATTAAGAGAGCCTGCCTCAGACAAATTTAGAGGCTTCCCTGTAGTGAGGACACACTCTTTCAATTTCGTTATTCTGGAAGTTATTAAATCGATTTTAGTTATTTTGAAATAGTTTCCTAGTATAGGCATTCCCACAGTGGCTCCTACTGAGACATGGTCCACACTGTGAATAAATTTGAGAATCCCTTCTCTGAAGCACCAGGTGTTGGCCACTGCTGGAGGCAGGATACTAGAGTTGATAATCTTGTGTCTGATCTGATACAGTAAATCCTTTTGTTCCTAGTTAGTAGATAAGGCAAGATGTAGTGTGGTGCAGGCCATAGAATAGGATAGATAAAAGGCAACATTTGATTGACTAATAAGTTTGGAGCCCTGTGGGTTTACTACATTTTATAAGATTACCAGTCCTGTGCTTGAAAGCATGTTATCCGTGGCCTTGTGACTCCCAAAGCACTTGAGGGATGCAGCCACCTTAATAACACTCCTCGTCATGTGGGGTTGCTTACGAAAGCCCTGTATATGCTAAGGAAAATCAAAGCATTGCAATCAGATTGATGTGACGTTTGTATGTCATAAGATCAAGCAGAATTTGGGCAAACCCCTCCATGAACTAGTTGCAAAAGTGTCTACATTAGGGGTGTGCACTGGACAAATTACATCAGTGTGTGAATTCTATTTTTGTAGACATGGCCTCAGAGCCAGATCTATCTTGTAAGCCTAGCCCTGAGTCAGGGGCAGTGGGATCCCATGCCAGTCAAGCAGAAACACCAAGAGGCATTGCCACAACTGATTCTAGAGCAGTGGTCTCCAGCCTTTTAGCGCACGAGGTCGCTTTTGGAATTTAAGTGCAGTCCAAGATCTACCTCACACCCAAATACCCTGTCCTCACCTCCTTCGTGCCCCTTCTCTGAGGCTCTGCCCCCTGCTCACTCCATCCTCCCTCCCTTGCACCAGACTGGGGCAGAGGGTTGGGGTGGAGCCTCTGATCTTGGAGTAAGAGATTTGGAGTGCGAGGGGCTCTGAGCTGAGCATGGGGCAGGCAGTTGGGGTGTCGGAGGGGGTTCTAAGTACAGGCTCTGGGAGGGTGTTTGGATGCAGGGGTGTTTGGGGTGCAGGAGAAGATTCATGATGGGTTTAGGGGTTTGGGATGTGGGCTCCCGCTGGGCACTGCTGACCTCAGGTGGCTCCTGGTTGGTGGTGCAGTGGGGCTAAGGCAGGATCACCCCTGCCCTGGCCCTGCACCACTCCCCAAAGCAGCCTGCAAACTCAATTGCAAGTCTTTTTGTGCCCCCTCTGTGCTCTGTGAAGATAGGATCCAGGGTGGGAGAGGGGGCACCTTAAGATCAGCACCCTCCTCTCTCTCCTCTGCACAGCAAGCAGGAGGCTCCTGAAGAGACTGCTCCAAGGCAAAGGGCAGGGGAAGGGGCAGCTGAATTGCTGGCACTTGACAGCCTCTTGGCCAAGCCAGTCGGGATCACCTGTTAGAGGCTCCAAGATCGACCAGTAGATCCCGATCGACTGGTTGGTGACCACTGTTCTAGAGGTGTAGGGATGTGTGTGTGTGTGTGTGTGTGTGTGTGTGTGTGTGTGTGTGTGTACTGCACTCCCTTTGGACAGCCTGCTTCCCCTCTCCCATCTTTTGGGTGGTGGAGCCCTCTGGAGGGCTAACAGGGAGTAGTCCCTGTGCGTAGAAGAGCAGTCGTTGGGGCTGACCCCTGTGCCAGGAAATGCAAGACTGCGAAAGTTCCTTGTGCTCTCTGTTACTTATTCATCCCCAGCAGCTGGGACAGTCTGGTCCTCAGCTTACCCCTGAGCTAGCATTCCCAATGCAGTTAACCCCTGGGGAAGCAGGAAGGCTTGGTTTTGTTTTTTGGAAGCTGTTAAAAGTAACAAGGTGTGTTTACTCCCACAAAAGGCTTTTAGGAAAGCTCTCACACACGGAGACCGCAGTTAGGTGGGGAAAAATTAAGCCTTGTTCTCTTTTAACATCTTTGTTTCTATAGCCCAGAGAGAGCTATGTGGCAGGGAGGGAGAGTCGCATTTCATTTCTTCACCAGTCAGATCACCCTGTTAATTTTCTCTTTATGCTTCCAAGCAGTTGTCATGCCCAGAAAATGTCAGTTTAGTGTTTTTGTCCACTAATAAGCCAATGAAAATTGCTAAGTACAAGATATTTTTATTCAGCTACTAAAAACTGCTTAAGGATATCAAGAGCTGGGGTTTTCAGGATTTGTGTTAAAGTTTTGCTGCTTTGGTTGCTCTAAATCAGACTCTAATCCCTGATGTACACTAATTTGGGGTTAATCTCCATGCAAAATTGTACCAATTTAACTAAAAGTGTGGTTTTAAAGTAATTTAGATACACTGGTGTAGACCCCTGTGCAAGCACTCTTAAATTGATATGGCAGATTTATATTGATTTATCTTAAATGGATTAGGAGTGAATTTAAAATAAACCAGAACAAGCCACACTGGCATGCTTTGTCACCAAAACTTGTCTTTTGGCAACAAAACAGAGCATTTACACCACAATGCAACTTTTGTTGGGGAAAAAACACCCAGTTTTGGTGACAAAACGTTCTAGCGCTGCAAGAGACTTTTGTCTTTTCCTCTCCTTTCATTGTCCACAAAGACCCAGTGTGGACTATGCTGTTTGCTTTGTTCAAAGAACTGGCTTCTGCCAGTATCCCACAATGCCTGTCCTGATGGCTGTGCTCAGTGTTTTGTGATCTCTGCTGCCCTGCAGGCATGCACTTCTCCCCTTTCAAACCTCGGGGAAGTACCTGGCAGCTGAGTGAGTTGATCTGTATGGGGAACAAACCAAAAACAAATCATTGGAACACTTTTCTTTTGCTACTGTAGGGAGAGGGCTGGAGATTTTTATAGTCTAAATTGATTTAAAAACCAATTTCACTAAAACTAGTGCATCTTTCTTGAGCAGACAAGGCCTAAGTCAAGTCAGTGCAACTTCTCGATGTAAATAAGGCGTAAGCTCTGAGTTAGCCTACTGTTTTGTAGAATGGGGGTAGAGCCTTTCAAGGGTTTGACTTGTAACCTTCCTTCCATTGTAAACAATCATGGTGCTACTACTTTTAAACCCTCAGGAAGGTTCTTTCAGACAAATCAGGGAAGAAGGGGTGATTCAGAGTGCATAAGGAGAGCCAGGTAAAGAATTCAGCCTGGGTGTATACCACAGAAACCACTGGAGCCAAATACTGAACTCCTTGCCCAGTTCCTACTCAGGCAAATCTTCCATTTGCTCTAGTGAGTTTTGCCAGAGGAAGAATGTCAAGGTTGTATGTGTTAAGGAAACAAATGACTCTGCCTGTCAGATTTCCTGCTCCTTTGGGAATATTCCTACTGAGTAAATAGTTCTCAAGGAGTGAAGCTATTGTATGAAAATGTTGCCAAAAATTAATACATTGAAGAAAATCACAATCTGTTTGCAGCCATCCAAAAAGAGGCAAAGTTTGAGACAAATGATTTATTGCAAATTATTTGCTTAACAAGGTGGAGAATTTGCAGTTTAGGTGGGCAGGGGGTTCCTTGTTATTTGCAAAAAGCTAAAGAACAAAATCTGTACAGAAAGGAATTTCATTTCTACGCTCTAAAACTATTTTTAAAAGCTCAACACTGTCCCTCAACTATGGTATCACAATAATCTATTCAGATATCAAAGACACATGAAACCTCACAGCATGAGACAGTAGCCACACCCCCTAGCCCTTAAAGGATCCATCATTAACTTTTATCCTAATCCTGTATTTCCCTCCTTTGTACCAAGCAATTGCAGCATATATACATTTCTATATTATCTGGTGTGTATCCTGTTCCCATTGAAGCCTATGGCAAAGAGATCAGGTTGTAGGACTGTAAAATCACATTTAATTGGTTAACCTGTTAAACATAGTGTTTAACCAGTTAACCGATTAAGGCAGGGGCAAGTTGGGGGAGGGCGGGGCTGCTGTTTCTGGCCTCATGTGGGCTAGGAGCCTGTGGCCCCACTCAGACGCCTGGTGAGGCTGGAGCCAGCCCTCTGCCTGCAGTTAGCCACAGGTGGGAGGCTGCTCCTGGTCACTGGTTAATCGTTAAGGGTGGTATCAGGTAACCGGTTAACCCGTAACCTGTTCACATCCCTAGTCTCTACTGATCTTGGGTCCTGGCTGTAACAAAGCACGGCTGTGCAAATTTAAGCCCCAAATTCTTATGCAGGTGAGTAACTTGACTTCAAAAGAGCTATTGGTGGATCTGACCAAAACCTAACGACTTCAACGGGAATTGATTTCAACAGACTGTGGATCAGGTTCCAAGATACTAAAGTTCTGTATGAATTTGCTGGGCATGACTGTATATGTGGAGCTGGAGTTTGGTTGTTGATACTGGACATCATTACTTCCATGCGGGTGTTTGTTTTTACTTATTTTATTTTATTATTGCTTGAACTTCATTGACATTGCCAGATCAAATGTAACTCTCGTTTGGGGTTTTGTAAAAATTCAAGGCCGACAGAATTATTTCCAGGAGTTTTGGTTAAACATTTCAAATGAAAATAGCTTAGAAAAGAAAACACATTCGCTTGCAGTATTTGTAGCCTAGACATTGCCCCTTTGTTCTAGTGCATGAGAGCCAGAGTCTGGAAACTGAGTAGAAACTGGAGTCAGATATGAAAATGGTCATTTCGTTTTCACTGTTAATGGGGAAGAAGGGCTAAAAGTAAATAGTGTCAATGGTTTAAAAAAAAAAACTTAAGATTTTTTTTTTTAATGATCTAAGGTGTTAGTAGGGTGGGGAATGCAATTTTTTTAAACATCGATGGAATTCAATCAGTGTTTCTTTAATAATCAATATCCTGCTCCCAACAGTTATATGAAGCCAATGTTTTCCTCTGGTGATGGTGACAGTTTCCTGGCATAGAAGGAAATTACATGATTGAGGATTCACGTAACATGTTGAACTTTTACCAGTTAGGGACCAATGTGAGTTAAAAAGGCACATTTGTGCAGCAATCTCTTACTTCAGGCATTACTAATGAGCCAAGCTGAGAGTGCTGGTTTGCCAACAAATTTGCTATTTACTGTTCACCGGAGCATCAGTTATGACAAATAAGCAGCATTTCATTGAAAGCATTTTATGTACTGATTAAGACATTCCATTAGAAAGAGAGCTCTTTTGGGTCAATGGGAAGGCTCAGCAGCAAAGTAGATCTTGCTACACTTGCCATTCCTCTAGTCTCAGCACCACAAACCAACTTAGAAACAAAGGCCTGGCAATTAACCTTGACAAAGCCCTGGCTGGGTTGATTTAATTGGGATTGGTCCTGCCTTGGGCAGGGGGCTGGACTTCATGACCTTCTAAGGTCTCTTCCAGCTCTATGATTCTATGATCTTTCCTATTACAGGTCAGTGGGAAACGTTTTCTTTAGAATGTTAGGAGGCACAGAATTTCAAAGAGATTCCATTGATTTAAATCAAGTGCTTAAAAAAAATGAGGAGGTTAGTTAAACAGAAATTAAAAGGCACAATGATTAGAGCCAAATCCATGCAAACTGCATGGAAACTTTTTAAAGACACCATAACAGAGGCCCAACTTAAATGTATACCCCCAAATTAAAAAACATTGCAAGAGACCTAAATAAGAGTCACTGTGGCTTAACCACCATGTAAAAGAAGCAGTGAGGAACAAAAAGGCATCTTTTAAGAAGTGGATGTCCAGTCCTAGTGAGATAAATAGAAAGGAACATAAACACTGTCAAATCAAGTGTAAAAATGTAATAAGACTTCGGGACCAGAAGGCATTCATCCAAGGGTTCTAAAAGAACTCAAATGGGAAATTGCTGAGCTATTATCGGTAGTTTGTAACCTATCCTTTAAATCGGCTTCCGTACCTAATAACTGGAAGGTAGCCAACGTGACACCAATATTTAAAAAGGGCTCTAGAGGCGATCCTGGCAATTACAGACCGGTAAGTCTAACTTCAGTACCGGGCAAATTAGTCGAAACAATAGTAAAGAATAAAATTGTGAGGCACGTAGAAGAACATAATTTGTTGGACAAAAGTCAACATGCTTTCTGTAAAGGGAAATCATGTCTTACTAATCTATTAGAGTTCTTTGAAGGGGTTAACAAACATGCAGACAAGGGGGATCCAGTAGATACAGTATACTTAGATTTTCAGAAAGCCTTTGACAAGGTCCCTCACCAAAGGCTCTTGTGTAAATTACATGGCCATGGGATAAGAGGGAAGGTCCTCTCTTGGATTGAGAACTGGTTAAAAGACAGGAAACAAAGGGTAGGAATAAATGGTAAAGTTTCAGAATGGAGAGGGGTAACTAGTGGTGTCCCCCAAGGGTCAGTCCTGGGACCAATCCTTTTCAACTTATTCATAAATAATCTGGAGAAAGGGGTAAGCAGTGAGGTGGGTAAAGTTTGCAGATGATACCAAACTGTTTAGAATAGTCAAGACAGAAGCAGACTGTGAGGGATTCCCAAAAGATCTCACCAAACTGAGTGATTGGGCAACAAAATGGCAAATGAAATTTAATGTGGATAAGAGTAAAGTAATGCACATCAGGAAAAATAACCCCAACTATACGTACAGTATGATTGGGGCTAATTTGGCTATGACAAATCAGGAAAGAGATCTTGGAGTTATTGTGGATAGTTACAGTGTGCAGCGACGGTCAAAAAGGCAAATAGGATGCTAGGAATTATTAAGAAAGGGATAGATAATAAGACACAGAATATCTTACTGCCCCTGTATAAAACTATGGTACGCCCACATCTTGAATATTGTGTACAGATGTGGTCTCATCACCTCAAAAAAGATATTTTGGCCTTGGAAAGGGTTCAGAAAAGGGCAACTAAAATGATTAGGGGTTTGGAATGGGTCCAATATGGAGAGGTTAAAGCAACTGGGACTTTTCAGTTTAGAAAAGAGGAGACTGAAAGGGGATATGATAGAGGTATATAAAATCATGAGTGGTGTGGAGAGGGTGGATAAAGAAAAGTTATTTATTAGTTCCCAAAATAGAAGAACTAGAGGACACCAAATGAAATTAATGGGTAGCAGGTTTAAAACTAATAAAAGAAAGTTCTTCTTCACACAGCGTGTAGTCAACCTGTGGAACTCCTTGCCAGAGGAGGCTGTGAAGGCTAGGACTATAACAGAGTTTAAAGAGAAGCTAGATAATTTCATGGAAGTTAGGTCCATAAAAGGCTATTAGCCAGGGGATAGAAATGGTGCCCCTGGCCTCTGTTTGTCAGAGGCTGGAGAAGGATGGCAGGAGACAAATCACTTGATCATTGTCTTCAGTCCACCCTCTCTGGGGCACCTGGTGTTGGCCACTGTCTGCAGACAGACTACTGGGCTAGATGGACCTTTGGTCTGACCCAGTACGGCCATTCTTATGTTCTTATATTTATATATTATGACAGCCTTCCAAACTGGCTGGTTGCACTGGTTGGTTTTGACGAAGGCAGGGATGATTTCCATGGCCAATAACAATATTATAGTTGTTATGCTCATATAAAGGCAAATAAGTGTCATGTTTCTGGCCAGAAATGCTCACTATTGATTAGACAGAGGATGACAGAAATTCATTTCTCCTTCATGAGAATCGTGGGTGTGTAAAAGGGCTGAGGAGGGAATAATTGACACCTTCCTCTACAGTGTCTGGTGCCAACCCAGTAGTACAGGTGGAAAATGAGACTAGCAGATTGTTAGAGCCTATGGATGAAATCCTAGTTCTGTTGAATGGCAAAACTCTCATAGACTTCAATGAACCTATGATTTCAGTCTGTTTCTGTCCAACAAAACTGCTTATTCTCTGAAAAATGACTAATGCGTTTGAAAACAATGCTCACGGGGTCAGATTACAGCTGTGATGGGCTGGGATCCCCTTGGGACTGTCACCTAATATGCTGAGACCCCACTGAGCCTGCTTTTCCTGACATCCTGGGCATCCTGTAATCCTGTCTTGCAAAACCCAGCTGTCCAGCCTGCTTCAGCACAGACATAGGGACCAGGCCCTACTCCCAAGGCTGCAGAAACACATTGAAAGCAGCGTAGTATGAGACCTTCTTCCCAGCACTGACGTTTACTGCCCCTCTTGGAGCTAGCACCTCTATAAATCCGTCTTGTGCTGTATACAGATCTGTACAATATAAGCTCATGAAATTTGCCCTCATTTTCAATGTAAAAAGAGAGGTGCACAGACTCATTGCTCCCACCCGGTAACAGTAATTTACACTGGGGTTATTAATAAACAAAAGTGGTTTTATTAAATATAAAAGGTAGGATTTAATTGGCCATAAGAGAGAGCACACAAAACAAAGTAGGTTACTAAGCAAAATAAAACTGAACACGCAAGCTAAGTTTCATACACTAAAGAAACTAGTTACATGTAATATCTTATCCTAAAAGGTTTTTTGATAATCTTCACAGACTAGACATCCTTCCAGCCTGGGCCCAGTTCCTTCCCCCCATTCAGTCTTAGTTATTTCCAGCAGTGATCTTGGATATGGTAGTCAGGGAGAACTGATGACCTGGATTAGCTCATTTCCCACCCTTAAATAGGTTTTGCAAAAGGCGGGAATCCTTTGTGTTCAGTCTAAACTTTCCCTCTGGTCTTGTGGAAAAATACAGTGTTCAAGATGGATCTCATCATCGGGTGACATGGCCACATGTCTTGGCAGGAGCCACAATAGCCCTTCCTCCCAGGTTTACAGGAGAAACAAGTCTATTCACAGATCATTGTCCAGAGTAATGGGCCATTAAGTTCCTTGAGTATTATTAATTGCTCTCACTTAGTATGACTACATTAGTAATGCAGGCTTATACTTCATATTTCTATTGTCAAATACAGGAATGATACATGCAGATAAATGGGACAATTGTATTCAGTAGGTTACAAGCTTTCCAATGATCTCACATTAAATATCTCTCATATTCCAGTTATGTCCAATTCATCAACATATTCCCGCAAAGAATATGGAATGCCCTATCACAGCAGCATTCACACGTTAATAAATAGATACTAGTTGCTGTGTGCCGGTACACAACACACACAAAGAAATATTGGGCCAAATTTTGGAGTCTTTACTCCATTTTTATCCAGGCCAAACTCCTATAGACTTCACCACTGTTATTACTTGCCCGTTATGTCAGTGCACCCTGGGGATTCTTCAGGTATTTGGGGCAGAAAAGCGTTCTTGATACACTCCAGGAAATGGACTCTCGAAGGTCTGGACAAGAACATTAGAAAGACTCTTTAATCTGAGCTGGAAGCATTACTAGGAAACATCTAAGGAGCTGGTTAATCTGCTGCACATACACTTGGCCTTTGCTGGGCAAATGATTTTGCCATTCAAAGGGAAAAGTGAATTCACAGGGGTGAATTCAACTCTGGTGCACACAAGTGCAACTCTACTGTGGAGTCAAGATATGATAAGAGGCAGGTGTGACCCAGACCTTAAAGAGTCAGCCACAGTGCCCCACCATAAAGGAATGAGAAGTAAAGCTCCCAACTTCCCCTTGCCTTTATTGTTTGGCACGATATAAGGAAGTTATGGAGAGAGAGAGCGAGATAGAGGGAGAGATGGGGAAATTGCAGGGCTTATTCACAATTTGATATTGGTGCATTTGTGACCTTGAACATCTTTTGTGTCCCTTCTAGCACACGTATGGGGGATAAGTAGGGGATGGTTCGGTATTTAAATGTTTGTTCAGCATTTGCCGCAGAGAGAGAACTTGCTTCAATCTGCAGAGATACCAATTGATTTTTTTTTTACATTTTATTTTGGAAATAAGCCAGATGCTGGATGTTATGAAGCCTTTGGTGGCTGCTGCCTGCTTGTTCCATACCAAGCATAACTTTGTATATATTTTTATCATCAGGCTCTGTCTCGTACATCTGAACGTGCAAACAAGGGCTCTGGCTAGAGGGCTACTCCTCCAAGGGGGAACTGGAGGGAACTTGTTCGTTTTCCTTGGCCATTTTGTTTTAAAGATTTTTCACAGGCTAAGATGTCCTTGCAGTGAGAACGAGACAGCACTGCACGTAGCCAGCTCGTAATAAGAATAACAAGTTGATTTGATGGGAACGGCAAAGTGGAAAAAAATCAGGCTCCTAATAATGGATCTTAACATAACTGTGTTTGCCTCTCTTAAAAGATGAAGATGGGGTATTAAATTATTTTTTCTTCTTTAGTGGCCATGAAGCCCATTGAATATTTGTCAGTGAAAGGGCTAGCCCTCTTCCAACACAACAGAAAGCCGTCTGTCTATCACACTTGTAATTCCTTTGACTTTAATGAGATTGCTCCTGATTTAAGTCCTGCTAAAGGAAACTCTATTCAAGAAAGCACTTCATGCATGCTGCACTTCTCTTGACGTCAGTCAGACTTAATCACATGCTTAAAGTTAAGTGTGTGTTTCAATGATGTCCTGAATAAGGATGCACTTGACCAGTAGTTCTCAAAATGTGGTCTATGGACCACTAGTGGTCCATCTTGCAGGTAGACTGTGGGCTTGGGGCTCAGCCCCTGCCTGCAGTAGGAAGCCTGTACTGGTGTTCCAGCCCTGCACTCTCCCCCATGAGGTTGGAGTGCCAGCGCCTGCTTCCCGCTGCAGGGGAAGGAAGCAGCTTCACATGCTGCCATGCCTCCTTCCCCTTGCCCTGTCTGGGGGAATGGCAGTGCAGGAAACCGCTCGCCTGGAGGCTTACCCTGCTGCTCCCATTGGCTGGAATTACGGCCAATGGGAGCAGCGGGGGGCCCAGAGTTAGGTAAGTGCCTCTCATGCACCCCCTCCTGCCAAGAACCTGCACCCCTACCCCACTCCTGCACCCATTTTGTCATCATGGATGGTTGGCTGGTGATCCATGGAAAGGGTTGGGATGGGCAGGGTGGGCCGTGGGCCAAAAAGTTTGAGAACCACTCTCTTAAACTCAGTGCTTTCATGCTTCTCTGAATAGAGGCTGTATGCTAGCGCAAGCAAGAGGAGAATCAGGCCTGTTAGGGTCTGTTTCACTGATACCTTCACAATGCCAAGGAAGTTAAAGAACAGGAAGTGTTAAAGAACAGGAAGACATTTTAGGACTATCTGACAAATATATGTTCATTTGGGGACTGCAAGCCTTGAATTGATAACATAGTGGAATGGCTTGAACACGACAGCGTTCTGTGAAGGATAGGAGATATTAAATCGCCTCACTGAGTCACCAGATAGGACGGCTATAGGGGAAGCTTTTTTGCAGCTGTGAATTCAGTACATTCAAAGAGCAATCAATGGACTTTGAAAATGAAAAGATATGTATATATGAAATTTGGTGTGGGTGTAGGTGTAGATATAGCTAGGTTGAGATTTTTAAATGCAGGCTCCTGTCAATTTCATTAGGGATTATTGTGGGACAAAATTCCTTTGCCAACATTGCAAATCTGAGCCATAGGATTTGGTTTCATGTAGCTTTAGCCAAAAGCATAATATAATAATTAATAATAAGCATGGGTAGAGTGTCTTCCACTGAAGAACCTCTAAATGCTTTGCCTTTGGTTATTACTGCGTTGAACCTCACAACATCCCATTTGAAATGGGAATTGTTGTTCCTCATTTAAAAAAAGGAAAAGACAGGCATGAGAAAGAAGGGTGATTGTGGGGTTGAGGCTTTACCCGGGGACACCAGAGACGTGGATATACTTCCTGGCTCTGCCACAGACAGTTTGGGTGGATGAGAATATTTCCTGTGCTCCACCTGTCATCTATCTTGTCTATTTATGTTGTTAGCTTTTTAGGGCATGGGGCTCTGTCTTACTATGTGAATGTGCAATGCTGACTGGAATGGGCTCAAAGATCAGTTAGGGTCTCTTGGTCCCGCTGTAATACAAATAAACAACTAAATGACTTGTCTAAGGTCACATAGGAAGTTCTTGGCAGAGCTGAGAATAGACTCCAGACCTCCTAGTTCTTTAAACACAAGAGAGTCTAGTTGTACGGTGAATGGGAAGGCAAAATCGCCAGTCATTGTACATGTAGGAGAAGCAAATTCTGATCTTTTTGTGTTCCAAATTTTGTTTTCTCTCTGCATCCCAGCTTCTTCTTTCCTCTGCTTCTAATAAAAACATCAAAAGTGACTGTGGATGTCTTTTTAAATGTTTATGGTCATGTTATCCATCACATATATATTTGCAATCATTCATTAAATTAGGATGTACGTTTCATTCCTCTCTTAGAATATTAATGCCTACTTGTGGCTGAAATACCATATGAATATTCATCAACAAATCAATCAATTCCTCTGCCAAGAGTGATGTCATCTGAGCAATAACTGGAGTAGTAATTGAGCGCACTATGAAAAAGCAATGAATGCCAGCAGATCTAATGTTTATTGAACTACTTGTGGGTAAATCACAGTAGAGTTTTTGTCTGTGCTTTTCTGTGCATTTACCGGTACTCTAATTCCTAATTATTCACACCTATGGCATGCACATTCCATCCTTATCAGGAGAGTGTTACACAGAGCTGCCAGGTGTTTAGGGTATACTCAGCTACAGTGACTCGATCTGCAATGATTCTAGGGACTGCATGACTAAAAATCAACCCTACAACAACATGGGCATGAAAGGAAAAAAGGAAAGGGACAGGAAAAGCTTTGCTATCAAATAGGGATGATAAATGTTGATTAATCAGCTAATGGAATTTCCATCGATTAGTCGATAAGGCGGTGCTTGCTATTCTGCCCACGGCTCTTGTACATTTCAAAGGGAGAGGCGCAGCAATTGGGACCCTGCTCAAGTAGGGACTGCTTCCGTCCCCGCTTGCGCCGTTTCCCCCGCTGCACCTCTGCCTCCCCTGCCCCCTGTGGAGACAGTGCTGGGGGGAACTGGCTCCTGCTCCCCCCCCCCTTGTTGCCCATGTGATACAGAGGCAGCGGGGGGGAGGGGAGGGACGACGAGTCGAGTAGTGACTTGACGACCACCCAACAAGCCTAAGCTTATCTGGTAAACTTGTCGCTTACATCTCTATTATCAAAGCTGTTATAGGGTAGGAAATGGGCAATGTTTTCTTGAAAATAAATGGGCCTAAGCATCCTGACACTGGCATAACTCCATGCTCTTCTTTGGCCTTGCTCGTGGTTTATAATAGTGTCCAAGGAGAATCAGGGCCAGCACCTTCCTAGAGTCATCTGGTCTCCTCTTGAGAGCAAAACTGTTGTGTCAAATGCAGAATGTATAATCACATGCGTTGGGACTGGACATTGTGATTCTGTTACAATACATTTTTTGAATAACAATCAGGATGCTAGTGTAAACATGCATAATACCTTTGACAACAGTGGAGTTATGCCACTAATTGGCTGAGGATATGGCCCTAAATAATTTAAAGCATGTCCTTGCTCATGCTGAAATCAATGAGTCTTTCCTTGACTTGGACGGCGGCAGGGTTGGAAACTAAACTGGTGTGTGCCAGGGTTCCCTTTAGAGACCTTTTCTTTTAAGGGTTTATAAATCAACTTTTAAAAAGAAATGTTTTCCTTACTAAGTAGCTCTGATCTTGACCAGGATACTCAAAATCCCTCTGCTGCATAAAACTGAACAGGAAGAGTGAATCTAATTTTTAGCTAAAAGGGTTTTTTTTTTTTTTTTTTTTAATGAGATGACTTTGCTAAGAACATTTTTCACTGAAAATGGCTTAGTTTCCTTGACAAAACAGAAGGGGGAAATCAAACCAGTGCTATGTCTACACTGGCATGATTTTGCGCAAGAACTCTTGTGGAAGAGAGCATCTACACTGGCATGTGCCTTTGCACAAGAGATGTGCTTTTGCGCAAGAGCATCCTTGCCAGTATAGACGCTCTCTTGCGCAAGAAAGCTCTGATGGCCATTTTAACCATTGCACAAGAAATTCATGTTGCCTGTCTACACTGGCCCCTTGCAGAAGAACAGTTGTGCAAGAGGGCTTATTCCTGAGCGGGAGCATCAGAGTTCTTGTGCAAGAAGCACTGATTTCATACGTTAGAATGTCAGTGTTCTTGCGCAAGAACTCGTAGCCAGTGTAGACAGGCAGCAAGTTTTGGTGCAAAAGCAAAAGATTGTGCCAATGTAGACACAGCCCTACTGTTTGTTTGTTTGTTTTTTTTAAAAAAAGCCAAAATACTGAAGATTTCCTTTTTTATATTCCTCTTGTTTTCTGCTTGTTGAAAGAAACAACCTGCCTTTAAAAATGAGACAAACTTTAACTGGTATAGAGTGTGCTACATACATCTGGTCTTCGTTTTCCTGTAACGAGTAAAACGCTTTTAGCCTGACTGAGAAAGTAGTATTTAAAGACTGTACATTCTGATCATTCTTTTTCGGGGTGCTCGGATACTATGGTGATGGGATTGGGAACAATATAAGATCCACCCTAAATAGATGGGCATTCTTAGAATGTTTTTATAAAGTCAAATGAGGGCTGACTGGTTTTGTTATCAGCTTGATGGGAGCCCACATTTACAAAGGAACAGGACTCAGGAGAAAACCCTCAGCTCTGAATTTCGCATATAGTAGGGTCCATAAAGGCACATTAGTTTGAACCAAGTCTTTACTGCTACTAATATTACTGGCAATTCTTTTAGAGCACTGTACAAATGTTAACAATTTCTCACAATACTCCTCTAAGGTACCACAAAGTGAGGAAGAAAGGCCAATTACTTTCCTAAAACTACATGAAGATTAACTGCCAGGGACCAGACAAGAGTTTGGTTCAGTCCTCTAGAGATCATGCTCTCTTTCTACACACAATGAACCTCTAGTGTTATTTCAATGTGCTTGGTGAACAGCACAACCTACCCTTGTGATTTCAGAAATTAGGCAGAAGGGACAATAGGTGATCTTGGAGTACAACGACTGGATAAAAACACCAAAACCACCAGCAATGAAATGGCCAGTGGCCCTTGTTACTTTCTGAACATTAGAAGGTTTGTGTTGCATCCTAATGTTAATTAAATGTGGCTTTTTTTTTCAAAATACATTGTTTATCAGAGTACAGACAGAACAGGAATGTGAATTGATTGTACTGTTTGTTTTTCTAAACTAAACAATGTAACGCTGTCAGTTTCCTCGGATATCTCCATGCATAAACGCCTCCTTAATGAATATGACTGTCTTTGTTAATGCTTCTGAGCACAGCCGCAAAGAGCTGCAGGAACAAGAGCCAGCCCCTGCGGAAAGCCATCTACCTGTAGCACTATGCAAATATAGGGAAGGCACCACTCCTCTCCCCCTGATAATTTCTCTGCACTGGTTTCTCTACTAAAGTACAGACATTTGGTGTCATCTTGTGTGCTGATGAGCATCCTCAGTCTCCCCTAAAGTCAGTGGGAATTGAGTGTGTTTATTACTCTTTTGGACGGACAAGGTGAATGGTGTAGTATCTTGTGCTGGAGCACTTCTGTTGGCGAAAGAGACAAGCATTCCAGCTTACAAGAAGCTCCTTTTGGGTTTCTTGGAGGCATTCTTTACCATTTGTGAGAGGGCCCTCTGTTTCCTGGCTTTTCTGCAGCTATTTATGAACCAGGGAGAATGCTTGTTTTTAAACAACTATTTCTTCTCCCTGTACAGAATAGGCTCAATAGCCCCTGTTGAAACTAATTAACATGGACAGAAGTTTGTAGTTCTTTGAATTGTGTCCATTGGAGTAAATGGAATTGCACCTGCTTAAATCGGGTCTGAATCTGACTCGTTAACGAATTAAAGCCATACAATAGCAAGCATTACTCTCTGACTTTTACAGAGGCCTAAACTGAAGCCCAGAGAGACCAAGAGACTTAGTTATGGTCACACAGTGAGTCAGTTTTAGAGAGGTGGCTGTGTTAGTCTGTATCTGTCAAAACAAAGAGGCATCTGGCATCTTAGTAACTAACAGGTTTATTAGGGCATCAGCTTTCGTGGGTAAAACAAACTTCATCAGATGAATTGGCGTGGAAATCACAGAGGCAGGGGTATATAATCTACAGGCTTTTGCATCACTTACTGGGTATCACTCGCTACACCCCTGTGTAAGGATCCGTGGGAATGGAACCCAACTCTACAGAGGCCGGGACAGCTGGTAGTCCTACATTGCTACCAAGAGGGCGTCCAGAGAGCATTGTGGACATTGGATCCAGAGTGACAGTGGATTGTGGCCCTCTGATTGGCCCATGATCATTATTTAACCCCGAAGGGCAGCCTAGGAAGTTGTTGGGATAGTCGCACAAACTTCTGGCTTGTCATCAGACCACAGTCTGGCTTCTGGACTCTAGTCTTTGACCCTATCCCAACTCTGATCCTGACTGTTGCCTCCCAATTCCAGCTTGGGGCTGCTTTTGATCTCTGACACTGCCCTGACTCTGGCTTTCTTCTCCCTGCTCGCGGACGTCTATCTTATGGCCATCCAGCTGGGACCGCCTTTGCCTTGGTCCCTTCCGCTCTGACAGTGTCCCCTTCGTTTATTGTAAGAAGTAGTCTTGCCTCTTCAACACTTCAGAGGACTCAAGGTTACCACTTTTCACCTCCAGCACTTACTCTGGAAGTGAAATAATCAAAGCATGTGTCATTCTTCTGACAACAGTGATTTACGGCAGCCGTCAGATGATAGATGTTTGGAACAGTGTTCTTTTAATGCAGCTCAGTACAGTTAAAGGGTAACACGGGGTTTGATTCTTTCAGTCCGTGTTATGTGATAAGAGTGGAAAAAAGAAGTGTGCGACTTCCATTCAGGCACTTTACATTAGCGTGTGTTGGGAGCACGTAGGCATTGTTGTCAGCAAGACTGGAATATCAAGGTACATTGCCACTGAGGTTCACGCATGCACACAGTCCCACACTGACACCCCCTTCTCCTGGTTTCTTTTGTCGTACGAGCAGGAGAGCTTGCTACATTTGAGAAACCCCATTTATGATTGCCCAGCATTGGAGATGGTGAGAATTCACACCCTCGTGCTGAAGATGCTCCAGCTATGGCGTTGATAGTGTTTGAAGGGCTAGTTTCAAAAGGATACAGTAAGAGCACTGTGCAGGAGTACTGGATGGAGAGTCTGAATGGGAGTGGGGGCGGGATATATTCTTCAAAAACCCTGTGGGTAGCTTACAGCTCTCTGGGAAATCAATAGCTAATTGCCTCTTTAAAGGTGTCTTCGGCCACCTCAAATAACGCTCTGCAATCATGTTTCTGAACATTTAAATCATAGGATGGTAAAGAGTTGAAAAGAATCAGCAGGGGGAGATTGAGCACTCCTTATGAAATAGGAATGTAAACTCTCTTTAATTGGTTAATCGGTTAAACGTATTGGTTAACTGATTAAAGGGGGGAGGGGTGCTCCAGCCCAGTCGGAGTAGCCCCTGCCTGTGGGGGAGGAGGGGTGTCCACTGTGGACACAGGCTGCTCCAGAAAACCAGAGCAGCCCCTATCCATGGCAGGCTCCCCAAAGGGCTGAAACAGACCCCTGCCGGCAGCAGATAGGGAGCTACTCCAGCCCCCACCAGTTAGCTGGTTAACCATTATGAAGTGGTCTCTTGGGGGACAGGAGAACCAAGACCCCGGGTCGGAAAAAGCTTAGAACAGTGCTTGCTTCTCAAGGGTTCTTAGTGTATCAATGATAATAGGGTGTAATAGAAGAACCATTAAGTGTTTGGGTTTTTTTAAGTTGCGATTTAAGAAACTGATAAATATTCTGATCTCGGTCAATGCCTAAAACCCCCTAGTAAAAGTCCTACCTTAGCTGGTGGGAAACAGAGATTAAGACATTGCCCAATTACATGCCCAAGTAATGCTACATATCTGCTTCTCAAAATCCCCACATTCTTTGAAATGTATGATCTGAATTACAACCTAATGCAGCAGAAGCTGAAATTGATGAGAATCATTGCCTGGTCATTGTAATGTGAATTAGCATAATCAAAATGAACATCTTTCCTTAGGGATTTTGTTTGTTTCAAAGCCTGCATCAAATTACGTAATAAACAACTTAAAAATAAAACCACCCTGCCATCATTATTCATTTTGCTGACTGAATAAAGTCACCCAGATTAACCTCACGTTTCCATCTCATCTGAGATGGGCAACATATTTATTTCCACTGCCTTTCTACAGTAGTTTTTATCCAAGGATCTCAAAGCACTTTACAAACATTAACTAGGGTCTTGTCTAAACTCAAGTGTGCACCAGTTTAATTAAACCAGGGCAAATCTCTCTGTGAACACAGTTTTATTGTGGTTTATTGCACTTCCATTAATCTGTTCCTAGTCAACTTGATGTAAAACAAAATAAGAACAGATAGACTTCCTTTTTGCACCAGTTTAATAAAGGATAAGTGAATTAAACTCATGTAGACATGCGCTGAGCCTCATATGTTTCTATTGCAAAGACTTAAGGGCTTAGCTCATTAACAATTAATACTATTCATTAAGTATTGGAACAGAGTCTATTCCCCATAATCATGTTGGTTAGTATCTTATTTTGTGAGTAGTTTTATTGGAATCAATAGGGATTTGCATGGAATAAGGTGTTACTTAAAAAACAGAGATGGTAGAATTTGACTCTTGGTGCTTTCCATTTTCATATTTAGTACTAATTAGCTGGACTGTACCAAAAGATTAGATTTGGTAGGGCTTTTGCACCAAAATCTACATCATGAAAGATATTTGTATCTTCTTTGCTGTTGTAAATGACATTAAAAAAATTGGAGACTGCAAATAAAGGTCTCCTTACATAAAAATGTCCATTGCATTCTGTGGGAATTTTGACTGAGTATTGTCCAAACATTAGCAATGATTTTGACTTTCAGGCCTTCACAGGAAATGATCTGCTTTTTTAAAAAAATACAGCATATACTCCGTTTAGTGTCCTATTGTGCCTGATTGCATCTGACAATAGCAGTTACTCACGTTACAAGTCTATTGAAATGGTGGTTATTTCCACAAGAGTGTCCCTAGCCTCTGTTTTCCAGAAGCTGGGAATGGATGACAGGGGAGGGAATCACTTGATGATTATCTGTTCTGTTCTTCTCCTGTGGGGCACCTTGCATTGGCCACTGTCAGAAGACCGAATATGGGCTAGGTGGACCATTGGTCTGACCTAATTTGGCCATTCTTTTTTCAAGGTCATGGCTTGATTCAAAGAACTGCGATAACCTCATTATGCCAATTCTGAATCTGGGACCCCTTGGGAGAATTCTGAAAAGCTGACCAAAACACCCCCACCAAAAACATTTCTGCACTGGAACTAGACTTTCTGTGACCCAAGACCGATTCACCACAGCAGGGTTAAAGCTTGCCCTGTGGCATCCTTGTTAGAAAGTCTCCTTAATGGGAAGAGAATGAAATTTCAGAGTGGGAAGTGAAATGAACATATCCTAAGATGGTTTGATAGGGAAGAGGTAAAAGACTAGCTGATAAGTGATCACTGTGGAGCTTGTGGGTAAGGCATTTAACCTCTGTGCCTCAGTTCCCTCTTCCTTCACGCCATGAATTCGGTCCAGAGAAGAGCAACAAGAATGATGAAAGGTCTAGAGAACATGACCTATGAAGGAAGACTGAAAGAATTGGGTTTGGAAAAGAGAAGACGGAGGGGGGACATGAGAGCCGTTTTCAGGTATCTAAAAGAGTGTCATGAGGAGGAGGGAGAAAACGTGTTCATCTTGACCTCTGAGGATAGGACAAGAAGCAATGGGCTTAAACCGCAGCAAGGGAGGTTTAGGTTGGACATTAGGAAAAAGTTCCTAGCTGTTAGGGTGGTTAAACACTGGAATAAATTGCCTAGGGAGATTGTGGTATCTCCATCTCTGGAGATATTTAAGAGTAGGTTAGATACATGTCTATCAGGGATGGTCTAGATAGTATTTGGTCCTGCCATGGGGACAGGGGACTGGACTCGATGACCTCTCAAGATCCCTTCCAGTCCTAGTATTCTATGAACGATAGGAACAATACTTACTTTTTTTGGAGATTCATGCTTGAAAAGTGCTAAAAATACCAGGCACTATTATCAGCTATGAATGGCACATTTCCCTCACAGATGGATGCATTAGCTGTCCCCATGCTGAGGGCAGTGCTCTCTCTGGTATCTTTCCTCTGCTCAGAGCAATTGTTAACTCACTTTGTCAGAATCTGTACATTCTCTCTCACAACTGAGCTCCGTGTCAAGTAGCTTCTGTGTCAAGATACTTCATAATGCATCACCCTGACTGAAGGGAGCCAGGAGGCACTCAACCCAGGTAGATGTTACTTAATACTCAAAAGTCAACTACTAAGGAAACTGTCTCTGGAGGAACAGAGAGAAAGCAACAAGGGGCACTCCTGACGAGCATCTGTGCAACATGGAGCAAGTAGCTGCCAAAAGAGGTAATTCAACCATCTGATGAAGGGAAGTAACTGTCATTGGTTGACAAGGAGAGTGGACAGAGAATTTGGCAAAGGGCACAAAGACGACAAGAGAATGTTCTGTCTCCCTGGAGCAAAACGTGGTCTTTTACAGTAAGACTGAGTAGGCTTATGAAGCTGTCTGGCAAGTCTCCATTGGCAATGATAGACATTGGAACAAACAACATCACAACGGAACAATACAGATTCTAGAAGATTACAGGGATCCTGGAAGAAAGCTGATGAAGAGGGAAGTCCAGCTGATCTTTTTAGACACATTCCCGGTGCCACGAATGAGAGAAGGCAAAAAGTATTGCGGTGAACCGTTGGCTGTGACTAGAGAGTGGCTTGATCACAGTACCTTCCCAGGAAGAAATTACTATGTACTAAAGGGCTCTTTGATTTAGCTGAGAAAAGTAGACTAAGGACCTGAAAGCCAAAGAGGTACAAATTCAGAGTAGAAACAGGGCCTACCCTTTTAACAGTGAGAGTGATTAGCCAGTGCGACAAAGTACCAAGAGAAGTGTTGGAGCCTTCGTATCAAGACTGGCTGCCTTTCTGGAACATATGCTTTAGCAAAACACAAATTATGCTTTAGAGTTTAGATGAACTTACACTATTGCACTGACCATGGGGATAACTATTATTGAGGCCAAGATAGCCAAAACTTTTCTAGATCTGAACTTCACAGCTGGTCTCTATATACTTACCTTGTAAGATCCTTGGGACATGGACTGCCTTTTTGCTCTGTTTGGACAGAGCCTGGCACAATGGAGTCTTGGCTCATAGGGAATACAAATATATAATGTACTGAAACAAACCCCAGCTCCAGAATACACTGGCATTTGACAACATTCAGATCCAAGGCCAAACTCTGAGGCAGAGTCCATCTCTTTGGGAATTCGTACTGTGGTTAGTATTGCTTTGAAATGTCACTTGGCTGCACTCTGTTCCAAGCTAATCCCCGGTGAAGTTGTATGGAAGTCAGTCGAGTTACCCCTGTAATGAATCTTGCTGAAGAGGCCAATAGAATTAATATATATACTAAAAGACTTACCCAGTGTTGTTCGTGTCCTTCAGGGCAGGGGGCTGGAAGTGTAAGGGATGCAGCAAGAGCGGAGTTTCAGGAAAGTGGGGGACAGTTGTGAGCTCTGGGACGTGGCTTACTTTTCATCCCGTTCTCTGGACTATCAGGGAGTGAGGGAAAAGCGCTTGCATTCCATGCATGTGTCTCACGCCTGGCTGGTGAAAGGGAGCTCGCTAGCCAGGTGTGAGAGAGGCATACACAGAATGCAAGTGCTTTCCGTTCATTCACTGGACTGTCAGGGAGTGGGGATGAAAAGCAAGCCATGTCCCAGAGCTCACGGCTGCTGCCCCCCCCCACCTTCCTGAAACTCTGTCCTTGGGGTGCAGGAGTCCAGTTAGGGGTTTGGGGATATGGGAAGCTCAGGGAAGGAGGCTGGGGGTGTGAGGGATGCAGGAGTCAGGGTTTGGGGGGTGAGGAGGGGCTTAGGGCAGGGGATGCAGGAGTTAGAGCAGGGGGTGAGGGCTCAGGGCAGCGGGTTGAAGGTGTGAGGGGGCTCAGGATGGAGGGGGCCTTAGGGGAAGAGAGGAGCAACTGGTCCCTGGGGACGGTCTAAGGTAGCAATTGCCATGCAGCCCACCCACTGATTTCGCCCTGGGGCCGCCCTGGGACAGTAGAGAGCCACATGGCTTGGTCACTAGCTGCTCCTCTGGGCTGGGGAGCTTGCTTGCCCCACTGTGGTCATTCTATGCCAAGGTATAACTCTCCCTGCTATCACACCCCTCCCTTTCCGTTTGATGGGAAACAATCACGTTCCTTGTACATCCCATTGTCGTGGCACAACCAGACCCTAACCTTGTTTTATGTTATAAGAGGGAGCTGCAAAGCAAATTTGGTGATCCTAGCTCTTATCGTTTAGGAGGAGTTCTTGCACAACGGACTCATGGAAGGATGGACACACAGAGACAGATGCACAAACTCTCTCAAATATATAGCAGAGAGATAATGTTTGTTGCGAGCAGTGACTGTGAGAATTTTAATTTGGTTATAATTTTTGTAATGTACTTTCTCTTTGCTTTTTTACAGGCTACACAATCTATCTAGACCACTGTCTAGAAACATAGTTCTTCCATTTACCAACTTTATATTCTTTTCAGAAATAAAACTAAAAAGCAAGATGTAAAACGCATCTTAATGTATTCAAGACTACTGATAACTTGGGGGAGGAACACAGAACTTCGTAATGGTTTGCAGTGAGTTGTTACCCACAAAGGGGTTAATAATGGATGGTGTAACATTGCAAGATTATTTCTTTTGTTTCACAAAACTACTGTTCAGATGAGAAAAGTTACATTTTTACAGTGGAAAAGCTAAACATTGGGTATTTTATCAAAGGACTTTTTCAGCCCTCAAGCTGCTGCTCAGTTTGAAATGCTAGATTAAAAATGAAGACACAAAAACGGCAACCAAGAAAGAAAGAAAATATTTTTCATTAGCCCTGGACCACATTGTGGATGTTGTAGAAGTGTTGCCTATTTTGTTTCCTCTAGTCTCTGAATTAATCTTTTGTGTTAAGTTCAGCACAGCAGTAAATAAACATGTTTTCTCCAGCCCTGGAACCATTCTGAAATATCAGATAGTACTTAAGAAATGTTTCTTTCTCAGCCATAAAATAATATTTAAGTTTTCAGATTTGAAGGGAAAGAAAATGTCTGTTTTTGTTTAGGCACAGGACTGAGAATCAGGAGTGCTGGTTTATGTTCCTAGACAGTCGACCGCTGTGAAACCTTGGGCAAGTCCTGCAGGACTATATGTTCAGCTGATCAGTTCCTACAGTTGGGGCCAGGCTGGCAAAGGTCCCTAAATGAACCAGATTTTCAAGAGTGCTCGGCTCCTATCAGCGCCTATTGTGACACGGTGGCCAGATTTTCAGTGGATGCTGAGCTCTGTTGAAACCTCAGCTAATTGTTTTGATGCCTTTTTGAGCTTTTCTGAAAATCTGGCCTAGGGCTTTATTATCTCTGGCCCGGTCTATGTTGGTGTAGAAAATAGATGCAATATACACAAGTCCAGCTACGTGAATTGCATAGCTGGAGTCAACATACCTTGCTTTGATTTTCTGGGGCTGCCCCACAGTGGGAGGTCAACAGGAGAAACTCGCTCATGATTGATATGGACACCCTCAGCATTTGATTTAGCAGGTCTCTAGTAGACCTGTTCAATTGAACCCCGGAAGATCGATTGCCAGACTGTTGATCCTCCAGTCAGTGGAGACGTGGCTGTGAGTGCCCACAGCTTTGTTTCAAGCCAATGTAAGAAGGAGCTCAGTATCTCTGAAAGTCAGGGTATGTCTACGCTACAGCACTAATTCGAACTAACTTAATTCGAATTAGTTAATTCGAACTAAGCTAATTCGAACTAGTGCATCTAGACCTAAAAACTAGTTCGAATTAGCATTTTGCTAATTCGAACTAGCATGTCCACACTGAGTGGACCCTGAACCAAAGTTAAGGCTGGCCGGAAGCAGTGCTGGCAGGGCATCAGGTTAGGACTTAGAGCGTGGAGGTGACGGACACTTCTCCTTTTATAATTTAGATTTGTTTCCCATGTGGATACTTATAAATTGTAATCAAGTTTGAGTTCTTTGGGTATGTCTACACTGCAATTAAAAGCCCGTGGCTGGCTCATGATGGCTGATTCAGGCTTAGGTTGTGGGACTATTGAATTGCAGTGAGGATTTCTGGGCTCAGATGCAGCTTGGGCTCTAGCACTGGTGAGGTGCCGGGGGGGAGGGAGGGGGCGGTACCAGACCTGCTGGCTCTCAAGCCTCGTTCAGCTGGCATGGACTACCAGTGTGTAACTGCAGTGTAGACATACCCTTTGAGTCCGTCACTAAAAGGCAGCCTGTTCAATCCATTCATCACGCTCATGGCTCTTCTATGAACTCCACGTTATCAACATCCTTTTTGGATTGTGGACTCCAGAACTGGAGCCAGTATTCCAGCAGCAGTTGCATTGATGCCAAATATAGAAGTAAAATAACCTCTCTTTTCTCACGTGGGGTTCCCGTTTTTGCATTCCAGGATCACATTTGCACTTTTGGCCACAGCCTCCCGCTGTGAGCTCATGGTCACTGACTATCCATCACAACCCCCAAATTTTTCTCTGTGTCGCTGCTTCCCAGGAAAGAGTCTCACATTCAGGAAGTCTGATCTACATTCCCTGTTCCGAGATGTGCGCAGTTACAGTTAGCCGTATTCAAATGCATCATTTGCATTGCTCTACGGCTCAAAGGTACGAGGCAGGGGACTGATGTAGCTCTATTGCAGTGCTTCTCAAACTGTGGGCAGATCCATCCCATCCATTGGATGGCTCAGGGCAGCTGCTCTGGGCCCCATGCTTTGGGGGCCTCTCATGGCCTAGGGCTGCCTGAGGGTTTACTGGGGGGCTGGTGCTGACATCAGGGGTCAGACCCACCCCAAGACTCACCAGTGCCAGGGGGAGTTGCAGGAAGTGGCGCGACCCAGCCTCTGCCCACTCCACTCTGCAAACTCCCAGCTGGGTCGCTCCACTTCATCACGGCGATGGGAAGTGGAGCAACCTGGCTCCAACTTGCTCCAGGCCCCCAAGCACCGCAGCTGGGAGCCCTACTCGGGGGAGTAGAACAGGCTGAGGGGAGGGGCCTGGCCCCTGCTGCCAGTGCCAGGTCTCCCAGTAATCCCTGGGGTCACAATGCTCAGGTGAGGGGAATTTGGGTAAGGGGTGCAATGGAAGTGGGGGGGGGGGGACTGAAGCCAGAATAGGAAGGGGGGGGGGAGTAGGAACAGGGCAGGGGCAAGAGTGAGGTTTGGGAGTGGGGGTGGAGCAGGGGGAGGGCCTGGAGTGGAGGGGGGATTGTCCCAGACCCTTCACCCCCCAGGAATGACACTGACTGTGGGTCAGGACCCCAAAGTGGGTCACAACCCTGTTTTAACGGGGTTGCCAAGGATGGCTTAGACTTGCTGAGGCCTGGAGCTGAAGCTTGAGCCGTTCAGCCCTAGGTGGTGGGACTCAGGTTTTAGGCCCCCTGCCTGGGGCAGTGAGACTCGGAATATGGCTTTGCTTCCTGGGGCGGCAGGGCTTAGGCAGGCTCAGACTTCACTCGCACCCTCCTGGGGTCGAGTAGTAAATTTTGTGGTGCAATGAGGTTTGAGACCCCCTGCTCTATTGCTTGGGAGCAAAGGGGTGGCAGTTGTGCATCCCTTATACCGTAGACCGCTGTTTCTTAAACTTTTTAAGACCGAGGAACACCAAACAATATTTTTTTTTATGAATAACACCAAGGTTTTTTGTTGGGGGGGCTGGGGGGAAGTCACCTGCCCCTCTAAGGGCAGCCATTTTGAACTCTATTCTCTGCGGCATACCACACAGCTTAAGAAACACTGCCATAGACCATACCTCCTTTTTGCCATACCATAGCTCTGTAAGGGATTCCTGTATGACCCCCGCCCAGCCCCCGAAGTGAGCAGGACTGGTGATCTGCAGATGTGTGGCTTCACTTGCAATTGATCCACACCCTCCTCCAGTGGAAACGTCTCAAAAATTTATCCCCTTACATCCCTGGACAACTCTCTTTGTGTTAAGCTCAGCTTCTCTGCAAGGGTAAAAGGCAGATGAATTAGTCATTGGTGCCTCAGTTTCTTCATCCGTAAAATGGAAATAATACCAACCTCACAGGGATATTGTATGACTACATTAATAATAATATTAATGTATTCATCACACTGAGATCCTTGGATGGAATGTACTACAGAAAGACAAAATATTACGTTTTGAAGGCAGCGCACAAAAGGAACATTCCACTAATTGGCTTATCTAAGAACAAGATTCTGTAGCATGTTTCCAGGTACCTTTTTGGAAAAACAAAAACAAAACAGCAAGTTTTATCTCGTATGCCAAAGAAAGTGTGTTTATCCTTGTCTGACACTAAAGTGATAGGTGTTAATGAAATCCTTAGCCCAAATCACTTATGAAACATCAAATGTTGATTTAAAAATATTTTTTCTGCAGTTTTTAAAGTAGAATCAAAACTGTAAAGATTTAAAAATGAGAAAGAAACTTCCAGGTTAAAAAATGCCGAAATATGATCTCATATGCAGAATAGGTTAGGAGGAAGGATTATACTTTATTTACAATGTATTTACATTTGGAACTCTGAAAACGTAACACAGTTGGCCGAAATCCGTTCACATTATTCGCACAAGAAAGCTCATTGGTCTTAAACTTCTTTGGCTACGTCTAGATTGGCACGGACGCCAAAAGCACTTTTTGCGGAAAAG